>NW_020953958.1:2743846-2838687 GCF_900497805.2 Vombatus ursinus
AGAGAGAGAGAGAGAGAGAGACAGAGACAGAGACAGAGACAGAGACAGAGAGAGAGACAGAGAGACAGAGAGACAGAGAGACAGAGACAGAGACAGAGACAGAGAGACAGAGAGAGAGGGAGAGAGAGAGAGAGAGAGAGAGAGAGAGAGACAGAGACAGAGACAGAGACAGAGACAGAGACAGAGAGACAGAGAGAGAGACAGAGAGAGAGACAGAGAGAGAGAGACAGAGAGAGAGAGAGAGACAGAGAGACAGAGAGACAGAGACAGAGACAGAGAGACAGAGACAGAGAGACAGAGAGAACCAGTAAAAAGCTGACATGTAGAGGAACTGACTCTTGAATTATGTCCCAATCCCCAGCTTACTATAATAAAGACTTCAGGGAATGTTTCTTTGGGTGAGATCTGAGACACAGTCTCTTGGTTGAATTGAGTTATCTCATTCTCAATGTGAGAGCTCATTAACTCTGAGTTATCTGGCATATTTTCACATGTATATCTTCTCTGATTTGTTTTGCTATCAACCTGGATAAATGGGTTTATTTACTATTTGTCACATGTATTCATTGTGGAGCTGACATTTGTTGGAAAGGGAGTCAAGCCTAGGCTATAAAGCTTGAGGCATTCCTTTCCCATCAAGGGATAGTAATTGTAAGTGCAGCTTGAACCTAAAAATTATTTGACATAGACTAACAATATTTAAGAGAGCAGACAGATATAATTCTAGCCTGTGTCCTCTCTCTGAGGACAGCAGAACAATAGCCTTTGGCCCCAGCCTATTACTCCTCTTCTGGCAGAAATCAAAGTATTCCTTGGAGGAGTGGATAAGAGAGAAGAGATGCTAGAGACATCTTTTTTGCCTCCCTGTGAGCCACATCTGGACAGACCCATGTGGACATATAACTTGCATGGACAAAATACAGAACACAACACAAACCATTCCACAAGTGATAACTATTTGCTTCATCTGGTGTTTTAAAGAGAGTCATCTCAGAAGCCTCACAACATGCCTGTGAGGTACATTGGAACAAGCACCAGAATTGGAGTTGGACAATTTGAGTTTAAATGCTGGCTCTTCTAGGGGCAAGGTCATACATGTGACCTTGGTCAAACCCCTTAACTTTTCTGAGCTTCAGTTTTCCTCATTTTCAAACTGAGGAGATTCAACTAGAAGAGCTCTAAAACTCTTTTCAACTCTAAATCTATGTTTCTGTAAGGTGACAACTGTGGTTGTTATTGCTCGACATAGTGGTACATGCCTATAATCTCTGCTACTAAGTCAGGCTGAAACTGATGGATTCCTCAAGTTCAGGAGTTCTGAGACACCATAGGGCTAAAGCCAAATTACTATCTGCATTAAATCTGGCACTAATATGGTAAACCCCTTGGCAGCACCACTAGGCTGCCTAAGGAGGGACAAACCAGCCCACATTGGAAAAACAGAGCAGGTTAAAATCACCATAAAGATCATTATTGAGTTAAGCCAGTGAGCAGCAACTACATGTCCATCCTGGATTAGATAGGGCTTCCCAGGCTGAAAATAATGGTAGTAATTGTTTAGCAAATTTAAATTGTTTAGTAAAATTTCTCAAATGCCCATTTACATATCTTAAAGCAAATTGAGTTGTTAGGTGGTTAAAATGAATAATTACTTGGTTAATTTCATCAATGTAGACAACCATAAAAGTAAATCCACTGTGGAATTCAGGGTACTTGTTATTCTTATTAGTACGAAATAACTTTCCCAACAATTCTTCATTCATTATTTCAATAATGACTCATATTTATAAAGTATTTTACAATGTGTTTTCCTTACAATTCTGTGAGATAAGTAATACAAGTACTATTGTCATGACCTCTTAAAATACTTGGAAACTACAGCTCAAATTGGTTAAGTGACTTGCCTATCTTATGGAAATGAGACTTGAACCTGGATTCTCTGGCTTAAAGTCTTGCGTTCTTTCCACTCTTCTTTCAATGAAAATTAACTTTAACCTATTTATTATTCTAGTCATGATTTGTTTTAAAAATATCAATGTGAAAATCCAAACTCATTAAAAATAAAGATAAATCTATGGCTGATTTTTCTTGATACAAAAGAATTAACTTCTGAATAATCCAACCTGCAGGTTTTCTTTTGAACAACAAACTCGCCTATTTTATTATAGGGACAATAGAAGCTTAGCCACTCTGCTTTCCTCAGAGAGAAGGGATACCAGGTTGGAATTATATCTATATGCTTCCTTAAATATTGTTAGTCTAGGATGTGTAATTTTCAGCTTCAAGCTAACTTCTGATTACTGTTTTGTTATTAGAGGAAGGAAGCTCCCAAACTTTATTTCCAAGGTTTGCCACCTTTCCCACCAAAGAGCAGTTCCACAATAAACACACATAGTAATTATCAAGGAAATTCATTTATCCAATTTGATAGCAAAACAATTCAGGGAAAGTATACATAGGACAATGTGTATACACACACACACACACACACACACAAGACAATACAGAGTGAAGCAGTTCTCCCTCTGGGAACAAGTTAACTCAGATCAGCAGAGAGAGAGAGAGACAGACAGACAGACAGACAGAGACAGAGAGACAGAGAGACAGAGAGAGAGAGTCCTAGATTTCAGCCAAAGGGAAATTCTCCAAAATCTGTAGGTATAACAAGCTAGGGATAGGGACATGATAGAGACTTTCCAGAAGTGTGGCATCTTTAATCTTCTTTCTTGAAGCTGAAAGCCAAAAGCACCCAAAGTAACTTCAGAGCTCAAAGAAACTCTCCAGCTTAAACAAGGTCCAAAGGAAACTAAAGAGTTTCCTCTATCCTGCTCTTGCCAACTCCCCCTTGCCTTTCACATAGGTGCAGGGCATTGATTTTCCCCAATGAAGAAAGAGTACCATACCAATGGGCTTTGGGACTGGGGTTATATTAATGTTTTTGAATTTTAACTATGAACCAGACAATTTCAAATGGGACATGAGACCTGTTTAAAGAACAGGATTATAGAATTTTAAAGCTCAGAGATCAATGGTTCCAAAGTCCTGATTTTGTAGATGAAGAAGCTAAGCCCTCAGAAAGGGACTTCCAATCTATAAAGGGAGTAAAAAGAAGAGCTAGTGTTTGACTCAGTTTCTCTAACTGCAAAGTCAGGACCTTATCACACCAAGTTAGTTTTCATTTTTCTTTTGAAAGAGAACCTTAATACCATGAAGGATGGTTGATTCTCTCCGGGTTTAGAATATTACAACCTCTTTTTCATCTTGATTCAATATGAAGTCTAATCTTCACAACAGAAGCAATATTTAATATTGCCCTATTGTGCCACAGAGTTCTACTCTAATCAGTTTTCTGGTTTGCTGAAGTTATCCTTCAAGTGTTATCAACTATTTTTTCAAATGAAATTGGCAACCAAGAATTAGATTACTGGATCGTTGACTCTCATAGCCTAGTAGAATATCAAAAATAAAACAATTTCACCTAGTTAAATATAAGACATTACCTTCACTATTGGGAAAAAGAGCTGGGAAATGGGGACTGAAGAGATGGGCTGGGAACAAATTGGCATTGATAGAAAACCTGGATTTAAAATCTTTCTATACCATTTTTTTCAAGATCAGTAATCAATGTCAGAACATTGTTAAACATCAGATTTTCAGCCTTTCTCAATATGAACCTCTACAGCTATAGTGCTTAAGAATTTATATTGAACTTAGTACAACACAGTAATAGTTTGTGAATGCATTACAAATTTTCCTCTACCAAAGTCCTCCTTTGAAGCTCACCATGGTAAAGTTGATCCCAGGTTCTTGAAGACCGTGTTACTGAAGTACCAAATCTGACAAGTTCTACCAAACTGGAAAGGCATCGAGTACAGCCTGGATGACATATTGTTATCCACCATCCTAGAACCAAACAAGTTTGTACACTATTATCTTAAGGAGATTGATGACTAGATGACAACTTCTTTGGTCATCTTTTTTTTATTTTATTTTATTTTTCATTTATAGGCAATTGGGGTTAAGTGACTTGCCCAGGGTCACACAGTTAGTAAGTGTCAAGGGTTTGTTCTGAGACCAGATTTGAACTCAGGTCCTCCTTACTTCAGGACCGGTGCTCTATCAACTGAACCACCTAGCTGCCCCTTGGTCATCTATTCATAGTGAAAGTGGCAAAATGGTAGAAAGAGGGTGCTAAGAGTCATGTCGTGTTTAGACTATGACCATGAATTTTCCTCATACTTTTCTTAGTATGAGATTATTATACAAAACTAGAGTCAATATACTGCTGGATGAACTGAACCACATTGATGCTGACCATCTCACTAAAAATGAGACCAGAAGATATAAAGAAGTTGCCCCTAGATAGATGGCAAGATCACAATTTTTCCCTCAAAGAGGAATAAAAAAGAGATGGTAGTAGTCGTGTCATCGTGCCTGAAAGCAAACAGAAACATAATTAAAAAAAAAATTTGGTCATCTCAACTTGATGGGCTTATGTCAAACATAAAGAAAAAGACCACCATGAAGAAAATTACATCCTATGCTCTCACATCTGTCAGAGAGGATGGAGAAGTAGAGAAATTCTATCTGACAAAAATTTGACAAGTTCATTCAAATGAAGTCAACATATGACTTGATACTCAGCAACTTGAATATAACATTAAGTATAGGAAAGAATTTTAAAAGAAAAAAAGTTTGAAAATACAGCTTGGGATTATGAAATGAAAGAAGCCAAAGGCTTACAAATTTCTTAGAAGATATACGCTTTCAGATCACGAATACTTTCTTTAAGATGATCATGGAAAAGCACTGAGCATGGCAAAGGGAGAATAAAGTCATAAAAACTTAAATTGACTATACTTTAACAGACAGAAACTAACTGGTATCCAACGAAAATAACTTCATATCTAGCTGTCTCTGTGTGTGTGTGTGCAGTCAGATCGTTGACCAGTTAGTACAGTCTTCAAAATGTTCCAGATTAGAAGCAAAAATAAAGATAAGAAACCCCACTGCATGCAATTATAACAGCTCCAATCCAACCTATTTATGCAAGTTGTTGACTCTGAAAAGTGAGATACGGACAAAAACAAAGGCCTTGACTCTTGTTAACAGCACGCCTGAAAGATGTTTAATAACTATAAAATCAACTGTTAAAAAAAGGCCAAAATATGTCAGAAAATGCCTCAGGAGAAACACTTCATCTCCTTTCCAAGGACGAGACATGGCAGCCACAGGCAACACTGACTTAGGGCACAAGGTCATTTTCAAAACATCAAAGAGTAAGAGAAAGATTGGACTACTGTGGCATCACCTAATAAAACAGCAAAAAACAAAAGAGGGGGAAAATGAATCTAAAATAAGCTTGGTATGAGATCAAGCTAAACTGTATCATCCCTATAACTTTTATAGTTTAAGCTAGAAGTGGGGAAACAAATAGACATGTCTGCCTGAGATATATGTATTGGTGGACTAGATCCATGAGTTAAGCATCCAAATGCATAGTTTGGAGAATAGGCATTTTTCATTCACTGAATTTTACCCAAGTGAATCATTAGGCCAAACATTTGTGAGAATCATAAGTGTCATTTAGGAGGTTCACAATGTCCTGTGCAATGTGCAATCAGCACAATTTGTAAACAGACCTTACCACTGAAAGAGAATCTTTCTTCATTTAGACTCTGTGCTGAACATCTTCCATAGCACTGTCAAAGTCTTTTGTCAAACACATATTTCAGTTCATGTCTTATTGCTATATTTATGATCCATTCAACCAAAAATCATCTAACAAGCCTTTATTAAGCACCTACTATGTGCCAAGCAACATACTCAGATCTTGGAACACAAAGACAAAAATGAAACAATACCTGTCTTCAAGAAGTTTACTTTTTCTGGGAGAAATATAAAAATGTGTAAGTATATGAAAAGATAAAAAATAATGGGCTTAATTAGGGTGGAGAAGGCACTAGCAAATGATGAGGGCATGTCAAGAAAAGTTTCATGTAAAAGCTGTTGTTTGAGTTGAGTTTTATCAATTAGTAAAAAGCATTATTATGAGCCTACTATGTGCCAGGTACTCTGCTAAGCCTTGGGGATCCAAAGAAAGGTAAAAGACAGTCCCTGCTGTTAAGGACCTTACAGTCTAATGGAGAAGATAACATGGAAACAAAATTGGAGCTAATCAACAAAGAGAAGGCACTAGCATTAAGTAGGAATGGGAAAAGCATCTTACAAAAGATGGGATTTTAGCTGAGACTTGATGGAAGCCAAAGAAGCTAGGAGACTTGTGTTCTCAGAATTAGATGTAAGGAGGAAATATATACTAGGCATAGGGATCGGCCAATGCAAAAGCAAAGAGATGGGAGATAGAGTGTCAAGAAACCAGTAAAAAGGTCAGTTTGACTGGTGAAAATTAAAGGGAATAATGAATATTACAGTTGTGGAGGGAAGTTAGAGTCAGGTTACAAAGGGTTTTCACTGACAAATGAAGGAGTTTGTACTTGAGGGAGCCACTGGAGTTTATTGAATATGGTAGTGATGTAGTCAGACCTGTGCTTTAGGGGAAAAGTACATTGGCAGCTATGTGTAGGATGGATTAGAAATTGGAAAAGACTTGAGACAGAGACCAGTTCAGAGCTTACTATGTTAATTTAAGTGAGAGATGATGATAATGGCCTAAAATAGAGTAATGGCTATGTGTAAAAAGAAAGGACATATAGGAAAGATGTGGATGGAGATTAAACAAGCATTGACAGCTGATTGGATGCAAAGGATGAAAGAGCGAAAGGAGAGGAGGATGTGAACTTGAATGACTAGAAGAAGAGTAGTGCCCTTGACAGAAATATAGAAGTTCAGCAGAGAGGAGAATTTTGAGGGAAAGATAATGGCTTCAGTTTAGGACATGTTGAGTCTGACATGTCTCTAAGACAGACCATTCAAAATGTCCAATGGACAATTATTGACATAGGGCTCTATCAAGACATCTGATATTATTTTAATATATGCATGTAAGACATCTTGTTGGAAGAGAGTCTTTAAGGAAAAATTTTTCTCTACCAAATAAATTATTTTTATAGATGATAAAAATAAACACAATGAGATCATGAATTCTTTGTACCTTTTAGTCAATTATTGTGCAGTGATCTGAACAAATATAGGATATCATTTGTGAAAGTCTACCTGTTTCCTCCTCATATTTTCATTAGGATACATTCAATGAATTTATAAATTATTCTCATAAAGATTTTATATAAGACAGGCTCACTACTATACTGTTGGTGGAACTGTGAATTAATTCATTGATTCTGGAAAACAATTTGGAATTACGCTAAAAGGAGTCGCTAAAATGGCTATCCCCTTTTGACCCAGAGATCTCATCACTATGGTAAATAGCCTGAGGAATTCAGAGACAAAAAGAGACGTTACTTGTATCTAAAAATATTCATAGGATCACTATCTGTGGTGACAGAGAAGTGGACACAAGGTGGGTACCCATCAATTGGAGAACAGCTAAACAAATGGTATCGCATGAGTATAATGGAACATGGGGGACATGAATGTACATGAATATTATTGTACTAAAAGAAACAATGAATGTGAGGATTTCAGGTTCGTACGATATTTTCTCAGTCTTCATCCTCAGTGATCTTTCTGTAGCATTTGACACTCACTGTTAATTACCTGACCAGCTACAATTGCTTTCTACAAATTTCTCCAACTACAAAACCTCAAAAGAAATGAATTATGTACCAAATGTAGAAGAATCCCACCTGAATAAGAAGAGCTTTTGCATGAGATAAGGACTATTAATATTAAACACCACTTAAGATGTGATTCTCCTCTGATGATGCAACTCCCCTGGCTACCCTTTCCAGCACTTTCACTCACACTCCCAGATTCACTGGTCATGGTGGAGTTGGAATACTCCTTGCTCTCCATTGTGACTTCCAGGCTCTCCTTCTACCATCATGACTCAGTTACTTCTCCTCTTTAAAGTTCATTCAATATATATTTATCATTCAATCAAGATTCTGATGACTATTGGACATAAACCTCCAGGACAATTTCTTTCCTTTCTCAATAAGTTCAATGGCTGATAGTCTTTCTCTCTTCCAACTCCTACAACTCCTACCCTAATACTAGTTGACTTCAGTACATATTAATACTCTTTCAAATACCTTAACCTCCAAATTCCTCAACTTATTCATTTTTCATGACCTATTTTCCATCCCACCACAGCTACACAAAGAAATAATCATACCTTTGATCTTGCCATCACCCACATATTTCATAATCACGTTCATGAACTCTGAAATTCTTTTATCTGATCATAATCTGTTGTCCTTCCACGTCTTCTCCTGCCTTGCAACTGTAAACCACCCATCTTTCCAATCCCTCCATCCTTCTGTTCTTTCCCTCTTTCCCAAATAATCACTCCTGCACTGGCTATGCTCTCTTCCTTTCCTCATCATAGCCCATTGATGAACCATTTCAATGTTACACTGGCCAATTCTTTCAAGTTTCTTGCCTCTTTGTCCTACTCAAAGAAATTACTATGCCAACCCTCAACTTTAGATTATTCTCACCATCTGTGGCTTTGGCTTCTACTGATATGCTGCTAATGAAGCTGGAGAAAATCATGAAACTATACTGACTAGGTTATATTATATAATCTGTATTGGGGCCTCACTGCAGCAAGGCAATGCTTTTGTACTTCCCTGATCAATTTACTCTCCCACTCACCACAGTGACTTTTCCAAACTTTTTTATCTCTTCTCATGACTCTCATGCCTTTGTTCTACCCTGTCAGCTGAGAACTTTACCTAAAATTTCACTGAAAATGTTGAGTCCATTAACAAAGAGCTCCTTTTTCTTCTCTGTTCCTCATCTCATATCACTCAGATGCCTTCTACAATTATCTCCTCCTTCAGCCATGATTCACATGTAGAGGTGGCCATTCTGTTTGTCAACACTGATGTCTCTTATGCACACACATACACACACACACACACACACACACACACACACACAGAGCAAAGTGAGCAGTTTCATCCATTGCTATAACAATTACTTGCTATCTTTGAATGAAACCCTGCAGGTCTGTATAAAAGAACTTCTTTCACAATTGTAAAAAGTATTTGGTGTCTTTCCCTTGCCTCTTACCTTTGAACAGGGAATATTTTGTTATTCTGATAACAAATACTGCCACTTGCATTCCAAATACTCCCTCTTTCTCCCTGGGCTGATGCCCTGCTTTCTCTACTCCTTCCTCTCCTGTGAAATCCTTTATTTATTTTTCTATCCTTAGCTGCCACAGAATGATGCTAATTGGATGTTTTTCCTAAGTGGATCCGAAAGGTTATAAAAACCAAATCTGTATCCTAGAAAGCTGGATCTACTGTCAGTGAGAGCAGATGCCTTAGCATGCTAATAAATCACTTTGCTTTCAGTTTTTCCTCCTATCTTTGACCAATAGTCACTAGACCCCTGGATATGCCTCTCCTGAGAGGTAAGGAGAATTCCTTGACACTCGCTTGAGGTCACACAGAGAGTAAATGGCAGAGTCAGGATTCTATCCCATGCCTTCTAACTCTAAATTTTGTGCTCTTTTCACTATAATATTTGTATCACTTTACCACTACATTTTAGTAATCATAGTATCATGTGAATCATAGTATTTAGAGTTGGGTAGGGCAGCTAGGTGGCACAGTGGATAGAGCACTGGGCCTGGAGTTACAGAGACCTGAGTTCAAATCTGGCCTCAAATACTTACTAGCTCTGTGACCCTGGGCAAGTCACTCAACGCTGTTTGCCTCAATTTCTTCATCTATAAAATTAGCTGGGGAAGGAAATGGCAAACCCCTACGATATCTTTGCCAAGAAAATCCCAAATGGAGTCACAAAGAGTCAGACACAGCTGAAACAACTGAACAACAACAAAGGACCTTAAATATCATCTAGCCCAAACCATTTATTTTATAGATGATGAAAGAAATGAAATTATTATCCCAGGATCAAATAAATAGGAAGTAACAGATATTTAACAGAAGCTCTGACTCTGAATCCTGGGATCCTTTCATAATAATTATATACCTTGATTATAGGTGTTAGATCATAGGAGAAATGAAAATATTTACAGCTTATGCTCCTAATTTTCACTTTGGGCTGAAGAAAAGACCTGCCTGAGAGGATCATCTATGGAGAAAGCCAGAAGCAGTAAGTCCTTGTTCAGTGTTTGGGCCAGAATTATCAGACTGGTTTTGCTGGGCCAGGGATAAGTTAACCAGTGGGTGTAAAGTAGAAGGGTCAGAAGCAGGAGTCAGAGTACAAGCCAGAAGTGTTGGTACTAGACTTTTGGTTCCCAATGTTTTTGTTCTGCAAAACCTTTTCAACAATATCCAAAAAATGTGCTGTGAACCCCAAGGGTAACTTAACATACTGTTCATAATATTATTTTAGATATATTCATTAAGTGCTTGTGATAACTATGATGATAATTTTCATCCAAAAAGCTGCAAGTTAAAATTTACATTACATGATTATAATTATAAAATACAAAATTTTATTATCTCTATAATTATGAAAACTCTAAATATAAAATCATGAACTCTAATTATAAAATAAATACAAATATTTTATGAGAAATATTCTGTAAGAATTAAAAGAATTAATCCACTAAAACCTCATATGCCTACTATTTTTGCAAGTATGCATATTAAATTTATATGTTTTATAAAATGTATTGAATATAAATAATATTTGAATGAATTAAGTTAAAACTTGGAAAGTGTTTAACATAATATAATAATCATATATAAATTTAATTACTATATTGGACTTTTCTATTTGAACATAAGTTCGAAATATTTGGCTCAACACTAGACAAATACAGTTTTAAATATGGCTCCACATCAATTTCATTTCTGTACTTTAATTTAAAACAGGAATAAAGTGAAAATACTTGCTCAAACAAATACATGGTAGAAAAAATGATAGGAGAATTTTACCAGCTCTCTTGCCAAGAGAAGGAATTGTTTTTCACTTTTCACCAACTAACCAATCAATAAAAATGAATAGATAGTGGTGATATAAAAAATTACTTTTCTATTGGCTAATGACAAGCACTGTATTAAATAATAAAAGTACTTAAGTACAATTGCCTATATCGCTTTTTTTTTAAACAATGTTTTTGTATAAACTAAACTTTGTTGAGAAAGAGTAAGTTTATCTTCTACTGCTGGTATATTGGCTATACCCTTACAGAAAGTCTACTGAATGACTAACCACTGTTGCCAAACATTTTATTTGAAAATCTCCCTGATAGCAGAATAGTATCATAAATGAAGATTTATTTTAAATCAGAAAAGAGCCTTAATACTACAATGAGAGTCAATATAAGACTTATTTCTGTAGAACATTTGTGATGGTCAGTGATGGCTTCAAAATGATTTGTAATGAGCATGTTCAACAATCATTGCAAATGTTGATCACATGATTATTTAGCTAATGAGGTATGATTATGAGGTAATAGAGATGAATAAGGGAGCTACTCCAATTCAGTATGCAGAACATAAATGCAGGTATGTTCATGTGTCTGACCTTCCATTGAGAATCAAATTATTCTTGAATTTCTAACCCTTGTGGCACTTGGGAAAAAAAAATTGATGACAGGCTAAGAAACTGTGAGAACACATTGCACTGTCATAAGTGATCAGGGTTTGATGTAATTACTGCACGAACACCAAAACTGTGGTGCAGAAAACCACAATGGTTTTGAATCACTGAAGAAACTAAACTACAATGCTTCAAATATCCATGTTTGCTGACACAGAGTAAAAATATATTTACAAATTAAATAGGCAATTATTAACTGCTTAAGTTACCATTAAATATTTTTAACACAAACCCCTTGGACCATTACTGCAAACCCTCCAAGAGAGTTCCCAAATCACTAAATGGGATTCACTGCACTAGAAGATCACAATTCTTGATGGAAATGGAAGGGAGCAAAGCCTAGACAGGGAGAAGTTGAGATACTAGAAAAATGAGGAGAGTTTGAATTTTATGAGGACTCTGAGGTGCCGGCAGCACTTGGAGTCTTGTGGCTGCTTTCATGGCAGAACATAGTCACAGATTTAGATTTAAAACTGAATGGTCAGTCAGTTAAGCAAAGCTTATTGAAAAGAAAGTACTATGTCAAGTTGGAAGTGCTATAGAAATGTGAGTTGTTATTAAATTAAAATACTTTAATTTCTCTTTGGGTAGAAATATTTATTATTAGAGTAGAAAATCTTGTTTATAACCAAGAATTAACCTTTATAATAGAAATGTAAGGAAAACTACTAAAGTATATGGTCCTAAAATACTCAAATGGACCTGTGATCTCATCTACTTGGAAATTCCATTTGATGATGCAGAATACAACCCATCTCTGGCTGAGTATCCCATCTCCAGATTATGATGTTTTCTTTTTTTATATACCCTGCCACCTCTCTATGCCTCAATTTCTTCAACTTTAAATTTATAGTTTTAGACTAGATGACTTCTAAGGTCATGTCTAGCTCTCAACATAGTCTATTTCCACAATGTTGAAAAGTGAACTATAGTCTCCTTTCCTTTGATCTACATTGATCACCTTCAGAACCTGCTTGAACCCTGAGAAATTCTAAAACAAGATAACTTGTCTTATTCTGAGTCTTTTGGTTTTTTAAACTGCAAACACTAAATAAGAATGATAAGCTAGTGCCCCGGGATTAGGTAAAGTGGGATATTAAAAGACATAAGCATTTTTGACAAAGCAGGCCAGTTACTCTTGCAGTTGGTTCAACATTCTGGACTATAATTGCATAATGTTTGTTAGTAATTATTTCATAACCAGGACCCAGTTCCAGGAATAGCTTTATGAGTCAGTGGAGAACATAGGCTAAGTAAAGCATTCATTCCTCAGGTGTGCTAGAAATTATTCAATCAATCTGCAAGCACTGATCAGGTGACTACTATGTTTCAAGAATTGTACTTGGCACAGGGAATACAAAGACAAAAGTTAAACAGTCCTTATTCTCAAGGATCTCATTTTAATAGGGAAGAAAAAAATATTTGGACATATAAAAGGTGTCTCAAAGGTCTTGGTGCAGATTTAATGACCTCAGACATAAATGCTACAACTTATTTTAAAAAAAAATCTGGAAGTTTCATTATTTACAAATCTTTTGTATTTATTTAATTTTGTGAATTTTGAATAATAGAGCTTTATTTTAAATTTTCTTGCTTCAGTCTCTTTGATTGGAGATGGCAAATGTTGATGAAAAAGTTAATTTCCTTCTCTGGTAAGTTAACTTTAAGTCCACAACTGCAGTAAAAAAAAATCCCTTCCCATTATAAGGAGATTCCATACAGAAATTTAATTATCAACTGGATGAAAAAAAATCAAAGAAACTAACTCAAGTCATGACAAGCCAAGATCCAGGAGGAGCCAAGCAGACAAAGACTGGCTGAAATCTCCTGGAGCAATATATAGCACATGACAGTGCATATGAAGAATTTTAATAAGAAATATATAAATACTTTTACAATTTAAATAAGTAACCTTTCAAATGTTTGTTTTGTTCTTTTTTTGTAAGGATGTGACATTTATACTTCTGAAGATATTAAAGCTTAACTTCGCACTAAGACTTTTGGTACACCCTGTAAAAGTAACACGTTTGCCTCGTTCACATTCTATCCAGATTCATGGTGAAAAGGAGTATGATGTGAGGATAACTAAAGATGTTCTTCTGTCTAACCCTCTACTTAAGCTTGAAAATCCACCCCTAGAGATTCATTCCTTCATCTTTACTATTACTTGCTGCCTATGGTTTTCTTTTTAAAAAGAAATATTCAATATTCTATGAGCAGCAACACTTGGAGCTTAAAGGGACATAGAAACCATCCAGTACAACCTCCTCATGTTATAAAGAACTAGGGTCCAGAGAGGTTAAATGTCACAAGGTGTTAAATAGTAGAACAGAATTTGAATCCAGGTCCACTACTTCATATGGTAGAATGCCATAAAATTGCATTTAACATATAATTGAAATTAAAATACAATTTTTATAAATTAAATTGAAATATAATTTTATTTTGATAAATTTTAGCTAGCTCTTCAACAACAGATTACCAAGAGAAATAATTTTTCACATTCATCCATCTGATTCTAATGAGAGGCAAAGCTTTCTCAATGAATCACTAACTGATATGTTCAACATTTCATCCAGGTGTCTTGGGGACTTATAACAATATGAGAGAAGGGAGGGAGAAATTGATTGATGCATTGACAAATCAAAGGGGGCAAGCCCCTTAGTAAGTACAGATACAGAGACCCAAAGGGAAAAAAAAATGATAAATTATCCATTTAAGGCTTCAGAAGTCTCCTCTCATACAGCTGTCTGATGTTCAGGATATCATACAGTGAAGTTTCCTGGTTGGAATGTTGCCAAGTGATCTCTCGCAGACTGTCTTCTTAAAACTACTTGTAGAGAGAGATCCTCTTTCTTTGTTAAAAAATCCTGCAAAATTGATCTTAACACAATTTTAAATTACCTTGCCAATAACCAGGTCAAATAATGAAAGTTAACTCAACCCTTATGTCTCTATTATTACAAGATCAAAATTGGAACCTTAGCCAATTGTCATGTTTAAGAAACTCAAATTAGAAAAGAAGTGACAGAAAAATTAAAACCCAGTTAAATACATTGAGTAATCAATTTAAAAACAGTACATATGAAGTAATAAAACAATTCCAACTTTGGTCATATACAAATAATAACACTTAATTAAAGTGGATGCTTCTTTAAGGCATTTACAAGATAGACCACAATCTTTTAATATTAACTAATTGTAACAAATTGAGATAGGTAAGATATTAACTAAGTAACAGAATAATTTCCTGGTTTCACAAGCCCTTGGCCTAATTATTCACATACCATTATAAGGAATTAAAGGACCCTAACTTATACAGGAATATACTAGTAACAGATGTCAAGGCTAAATACTGAATTATAAAATTCTAGATCAAATAGCTCAATCTTATACTTGCATCTTATTAGAATAACCTCAGATGTTCCGGCATCAGTCTACTATTTAATAGATTTAATAGAGTGCATATAAAACTTTTGACCATAGAAATTTGCCATAAAAGAATAGGGACATAACTGAAGTAAGGGAAAAATGTTTCTCTAACTTCATGTCAATTCCAGGCAAAAGTTATTTAACGGCCAACTGCACTGAGCCAGACTTGAAGTCTGCCAGGTGTCATAATGGGGAAATTGAGTTAGAAGAATTTTACCTCAGCACATGCAGAATGGTCATTCTCCTGAGCTTCCCCTGAGACCACCCTCTGCAGTTATCCCCCACAGGGTTGCTGGCATCATGGGTCAATGGCTCATCTTGATAACTATACCTGGAATCAGACTCAGAATAACAGTCCATTAACAGTCCCATAAGGTCTCAAATAGTAAATTCCCATCATCAGAGTTTCAAATGTGACTATAATCTCACATTAGTTAGGGAACATCTTTAAAGTAAGCCTTAAGGAGTTTGCATGCATTCCTACACATGTTCTAGTTTATGGTTAAATAATACCATAAGTAAAATCAAATTTCCATTGAGATCATAAGTTGCTACTCTAATAGATTTGCATCTCTGTTTCTCAAGTTTATTTATCCTTCTATAATCATATTTAATCTGAAAGAATGAGACACTTCAGGAATTGAATCTTATACATGTGAGAAGTTCAAACACAAATTTTAACCCTTGCTAGGCCATGGAATGTTTTCAGATCAAAACAGCAAGATCTTATAGCTCATTGTAGTAATTGTTTTAATATTAATACCTCTGATGCTGCTCCTTTGTTTACCTAGGTTTGAATTTTCTAGTTTTGTTGTTCCTTAGACTGGCCTTAATGGGTGCTTTCTGAGAAACAGAATGGGTGCTTTCTGAGAAACAGAATTGAGCTGCTGGCTCTGATTCTGTTTCTCAGAAAGCACCCATTAAGGCCAGTCTAAGGAACAACAAAACTAGAAAATTCAAACCTAGGTAAATAAACTTGAAATTCACAGTAGGTTTGGACATAATTGTCATCAATATCAGATTATTACTTGCAACAAAATTAGCTTGCAAATGGAAATTTAGCAGGCCTTCTAAAATCACATAAAAGATTTTGCAAAACAGTTCTTCATATAAGTATTTCCCTTTCTTAAAAACAGTTTACAATTTATCCTGTTACTATACCAAACGGAATTAATTACAAGGAGATTTTACAAGGTCCTTTCTTGCACAAGAACTAAGTTTCCTTTCACAAAAATACTTTTACAAATACTTGATTTAAATAACTCCAAATAGTTTAGTTAACAAACTTAAATTTCATAAGTGAGAACCAAATAATTTTAGCTGAAACTTCCTTTTAAATATAGACAAAACTTGGAAGTTTATGATTTCTTAAATTACAGTACTTTAAAATGTTACAACATATGGTCAGACAGAATGACCAACAGCTTCTTAACCCATTCATTTTTCTCTTTTTCTCTGACAGTAAAAATCTTTATCTAATAACATCTAGATTATAACAGAAATTCCTTTACTAATAACATAGGTGATACAGTTGTTTACCAAATTGCACAATTTAGAAATGTAATAATACCTTATGCATTATAATGTATTTAAAACTTGAAACAGCCCATTATCAATTTAGGTAAATGTATTTCTAAATCACCTTGCACAGAGAATCATTTATCTCCTCATTAATATGTTGAAATTACAAACTAAAACCACCTTATATATTTTCATAATAGCCAAAATTTCAAATGAAAAATCTACTCTCCTAGCAAATATAGGTATTATCATTATTATTACTTATTTATAACCAAATATACTTCATTAAATGTTACCAGTTTTCAAAAAGATTTTATCATATCCTTTTTAAAAGGCCCAATTCATATGCACAAAAATCCAGATTAAAAATTGCTTTTAACACCAATTCTACCTCACAATGGTCTCTCAAATTTTTGCAATCTATGAAAATTTTAAAAATATAATACAATTTAGAAACACAAACAATAAACTTCAGATGACATCAATTACATTTTCAGATGATCACATATAGAAATTATTGATCTTATTACTTTTGGTACTTTACCAATTATGTTAAATTAGAGAGATAATAATATTGTCTAGCATATGCCAGTCATTTTACAATCACGTGATCCTTACAACATCCCTGGAAAGTGGGTTCCACCATTATCTCCTTTACAGAACAGTAAACTGAGATAAATAAGCTCAAATCAAATTAAATTTGGATTTATAATCGCTAATGACAAACATTTAAAATTTTTTAAAGTCCAATACTCTTGGCCCTTTGAAAGGAAATATTATTCACAAATTCATAGATTTCCTCAAAAAGACACATGGTGGCAATTCCCAGCTCTGAATAACTTTTTTTTCTCTCTACTTCCTTAAGAGAGCTGAAAAGTCTCCTCTTTGAGGCTTATCAAATAAAAACTACACTAAGCTTTCCGTCCTCCTGGGAGTTCAGGCTGATGCATGTAAGTTTTACAAACAGCTTAAAATCACCTGTAATCATTCAGGTTAGCTAAAAGTTTCGCCCAGGCAAAGAGACCTGAGGAATTTGAATCAATGCTGACACAGTGTGGTCAGTTTCCCCAGGCAGAAAACCTCCAGAGTTCCAATAATTGACTGAACAGTACAAGGAAACATCTCAAGATTTTATGTAATAATCACAAATCCCAATAATCAATATCTTTACCATAGTCAATATTTGTGTAAAGTTTTAACAAAGTCTTCCTACAGGTTTATCCTGAAAGGTAAATGGACATAATTCCTCTGTGACTTTATTGGTTTTCAAATCAAGCTACAAATTTTTCATTTTCAATCCTTCTACTTAAAACAAAATCAAACTTCCTCACACCTTCTCAACATGATTAAACCATTTGAAGCTTGCACAAAGGCACCCAGAACAACTAACCAAGGATGGGGGTGCTTAGAGCACATGGGCTTGCTGCAGACCACCTCACCTCCATCTATTCCCAAACCATTTTTTTCTGCCCATCATATTTTCACTCAAACCTTTATTCCTCTTTCAAACCCATTACTCAGACCACCTCCACTTTCCTTTACATTCCAAATCATATATATACTCACCCCACTTTTGCTCCTGCTTCCCATCACCTGTTAGAATATGGAGGGAGTTAATGCCTAATAATTTACAAATCAAGAGTTATATTTCCCCCACTCCTTTCATAAGCAGCTTTTATAATGTTATGCTTAAAAGACAGAAAAACCCTTATTTTTGCAGTTTTGAACACATTGTCTTGGTATCAGATATATTGGCAGGAAGGGTGCAAGGCAGTTCTCTAGATTTAATTTAAACATAAAGTACAAACTCTAGCTTTGGGATCTGATTAAACCTGAATTCAAACCTTTAGTTTTTCCCTCTTTCAGCCCTTGCTATCTTGGGCTGTATGATCTAGATCCTTATCAGTAAAGGATGCTTGTTTCACCTTCCACTAACTTCTGAGAGAGTCTCTCCCTGCTTTTTGATTCCATCATTCATTATCTAACTTTATTCTGGTATCCCAACTTGGCCAGTGTTGGGAGCCCCCCCCCCCAAAAAATGGATCTTAATCTCCCACTGAAAGCCTAAGGTGGGAGTTCTTTCCCAATGTTCTCTCTCTAATTGGAGATCTTAGAAGTTTCTTAGAAGTTTCTTTCACCACAGATATGAAACATTTTACAAACACACACAGAGACACAAACAGCTTGACAAGACAAAGTACACAGGAATCTAATTTGCTTGTTGACTTTTTAGGCTTAGTTTGTTTTAAGATAAACCAATTTAGCCTTCAACCAGTTCAGATTACAATACAATTTATCAGTCAAAATTCAGAGTTATCACATGTCAATTTACTCTGACTGACTTCTAGGCAATTACAGAGGCTATCTGTCAGAGGAGACCTTTTTTTGTTATTGTTTTTTGAAGTTACTGATCCCAGAACCACTTGAAGAAAAAGAAAATAGACTGCAGTCTAAAAGAGGGGGATCTGATAGATAAGGAGCAGGGATTTTGGGGATAAGATTTACCCACCTTTCAGAGCTGGGACTTCAGGAAAAAAAATTCCTGTGGGCACCCAGACCACAGCACTGTTGAGGTGAAAAGGAGTGTACCCCAAGAACCCAAGTCCAAAACCAAGTCATGGCACTATTATTGTGAACCCCAAAGCCTGCAAACCCCACAAATCATTATTTATTTATTCTAAGAAAGAGACAAATGAAATTAGGGTGCATGTGTCCATGGTTTAATTTCTCTTAAGCTGACTTTACATGCATTGCATGGGAGTTCAGTTTTGGACTGTTCAGAACTGTCTCTGTTTGGGCTCTGTTTTGGAATTAATACCCTTTCAACAGGGGCTCATATCAACCTGCCATCATTCTAGACCACTCCCAGCCTCCAACTATCTAGGTAGTAGTATCAATCTCTACCCAAGACTGAGAATAAAATCAATTCAGGTTTGGATTGGCTTTGACCAAGATAAGAAGATTCAATGTAATCTCATTATCAGAGATGTCCTTCTGAACAACTTTGGACAGAAAGCTGGCAGGGTGGAACTCTGAGTCTCCAAAATACAAATTACCGGGAGAAATCATTTTTCACAGATCATAAATAGAGACTTGAAGGATGCCTACTTTCTTATTATTACAAATATTTTATGTAGTATTGGAATTAATTGTTCTTTGAATGTTTGATAGAATTCTCATCAAATCCTGAGTGTTTTTTTTAATTTGAGAGTTCATTTATGGCTTATTCAATTTCTTTTGTTTTATACTGGGTTATTTAAATAGTCTATTTCTTCTATTGTTAATTTGGATATTTTATATTTTGTCAGTATTCATCCATTTTCCTCTGTTACATGTTTAGCACATAATTTGGCAAACTAGTTTCTGATAAATTTCTTTATTTTCTCTTCACTGGTTACACATTATTCTTTTTCATTTTTGGTAAGAAAATTTAATCTTCCACTTTAAAAAAAATCTGATTATCTATTTTATTAGTGTTTTCAAAATAAAAAAACTCGATGTTTTATTTATGACTTGAGTGATTTTTTTTTCCCTTCAGTTTTATTAATCTCTTTAATTTTAAATTTTGTACTTGTTAGTTTGGGGTTTTTGATTGGTTTTTGTTTAAGGGTTTTTTTGTTTGTTTTGTTTTGCTTTTTTTCTTTGTGCTCTGTACCCAATTCAACAATTTGTTCAAAATAAGTCAACAAGCTGTATTAAGCATTTAGTATGGACCAGGTAATATGCTAATTGGTAGGAACACAAACACAAGGAAAGGAAAGATGGTCCTTGCCCTCAAGAAGTTTATTTTTTAGGGGCTGGATTTCAAAGCCATTTCAGCCTCCTCCAACACTGAGCAATTCACAGTTCACCAGCTTTAGTTTCAACCTGAAATGACTTCTTCTGGGACTGTCCTAAGTCAGATACTAGGTTCTTATGCACATACTCACACACACACACACACACACACACACACACTCACAGTCACATTCAAACACACTCACACATTTGCCCCAGTTCCCCCCTTCCTCAGTTCTTTGACTGAGCTCTCTTGTGGCACAGGGAGCCAAGCTTCTGCTTTTTAGTTTTGCATAGTACTGTGAGGCGGAGAGGATATGGGTATGGATGTAGAGTTGGATTCTGTCGAAAATCAGTGGATTAGTTTGTGCAACCCAGCTATCAGAGTGCGGTGGGTTGTGGGGGAGAGGGTACTGAATATACATATTAAATAAGTAGTCTTTTCTCCTGTCATTTTATCGAATTGTTATGTCATTTGGGTTCTTAATGTCTTATACCATGGAGATAACTGACATTGCTTGCACATAATTCCTTTTCTGGAGAAATTTCAGAGGTTGTGAGGGTCAGAGAAAACGTCTAGCCTCCATCTTGTTGGTCATAAGACCCAGACATTGCTTATGTACTATTAAAGGTTGCCAAAACATAAAAGGAAGCTGGAAAATTGGCAGGGAGATAGCCAGTACCCATCTGAGACTATGGTGGAGAAGTCATGAAAGACAGGAGCACAGTCAAGAAAGAAGGGAATGAGTGAGTATGGCAGGCCTGTATACTGCCTCAGCAACTGGAAAATGGGACCACAGAAGTAAAGAGATTTTTCAGGGTAAAAAGATATTTTCTCTATTTTGATGATGAAAGTATTTAGAGATACAATATTTCCCCTTAGAACTTCTTTAGTTGTATCTTACAAGTTTTGGGATGTTATCTCATTATAGTCATTTTCTTTAATAATTTTTTCTATTTCTTCATATTTTGTTCATTGCCAGTTCTTTAGTATTGTTATTTTGTCTCCAATTACATTCTATTAATTTTATTGGAATCTTTTTTATATCACCAAAATTTTCCCAAATATCTCTTCCCCTCTCTTTCTCAGAAGATCATCAAGTCATCAGCAAATAGGTATAGTTTTTCCTCCTCTTTACTTATCATTAAATTTTTAATTTCTTTCTCATGTTATTGCTATTGCCAATATTTAAAGAACAATATAATACAATGGTGGAAAGTGAACATCTTTAATTTATCCCTGTATTTATTGGAAATATTTATAGCATACCCTCTTTGCATATGATGCTTACTTTTGGTTTTAGATAGAAAATTTTCTATGAAAATAAAAATGGTCCCTCTATAACTACATATTAAAAGGTCTTAGAATCTGTCTGGCTAAACTGCACTAACACAAATGAAATAATTCTTGTCAAATGATGGAGATAATTGAATTTCTGGTTCAGATTCTATTTAGTACAGAAGTTTAGGTGAAAGGAGAAATATAGGCATAAACAGAAGAACTAGTGTTCTATTCACTATGCTATACTGCTTTTGCTGATAAGAAGAATTTGCCCAATTTTATATAGTTTGTTAATGACAATGCAAGAACTAGAATTCCAGTCCATGTTTTTCCCACTGTGGCATGTTGCCTACCCCCAAAAGCTGATAAACTATGTAGAGAGAGTGAAAGTGAGAACAAGAAAAGGAGGAGAGAAAGAGAGAGGGACGGAGGGAGAAAAAGAGGAAGAGAAAAAGAGAAAGGTGGAGGGAGAGACAAAAGGAATGAAGGAGAGAGGAAGTGCAAGAGGGAAGGAGAGAGAGAAAGGAAGAGAGAAGGAGGAAAGGAGAGAAGAGGGGGAGGGAGAAACAGGGAGGGAAAGAAAGATAGTATATACATAGAATCATCTTCTTTTTTCACTCTATACTATCTCACTTGGTGATCTCATCAGCCCCCAGGAGTTCAGTTATCATTTCTACATGAATAATTAACAGATCTAGTATATAGAAAAGCCTAAATTTCTCTCTTGAAATGCAGCCACAGATCTTCAACTTCCTGTTGTACTCTAGAACTGAATGTCCTGTAGAAATCTCAAACTCAGTATGTTTCAGATAGGACTCATTATCTTTTCTCTCAAGCTCTCCTGCTTCAAAACTCTCCTATTGCTACTGAAGGCATCCTCTCAGTCATCCTAGCCTACTTCATTGGCATCATTCTTGATTCTTTATTCTCATTTACCCTACATATCCAGTCAGATGGCAACTCTTATCATTCCTTCCTTCACAACATTTCTCATATATGGCCCCTTCTGTCCATTTAAACAACTCTAGTTCAGACCATTACTTCTTACCCAGACTATTGCAATATCTTCCTAACCCAGTCTCCCTGCTTCAGTTCTCATCTAGGCTAACCTCTAGTCATTGCCAAAGTGTTTTTTATTTTTTTTATTCATTCATATATGCATATATATGTATATGTGTATATATATACATATATGTTTATTTATTTTTAAAGTGTTTTTAAAACTTTGAGTTACAAATTTTCTCCCTTCCTCCCTCCCCACCCACACTCACTGAAAAGGCAAGCATCTAGATACAGGTTATACATGTGTAGTCATGCAAAACACTTCCATAGTAGTCCTATTGTGAAAAACTAAGTGTATTTCCCTTCATCCTATTCTACCCCCCCATTTATTCTATTCTCTCTTTTGACCCTGTCCCTCCTCAGAAGTGGTTGCTTTTGATTATCCCCTCCCCCAATCTGCTCTCCCCTCTATCATCCCCCTGCTCTCTTGTCCCCTTCTCCTCTTATTTTCCTGTAGGATAAGATAGATTTCCATACCCCATTGTGTATGTTATTCCCTCCTTAAGCTAAATTCTATGAGAATAAGATTCACTCATTCCCTCTCACCTTCCCCCATTTCCCCTCCACTGTAAAAGCCTTTTCTTGTCTGTTTCATGTAAGATAGTTTAACTCATTCTACTTCTCCCTTTCTCCTTCTCCCAGTATAATCCTCTCTCACCCCTTAATTTTATTTTCCAGATATCACCCCTTCATCTTTAACTCACCCTGTTCCCTCTATTTACCTATCTATACATACATATAATTTTTTCCCTCCCACTACCCTAATACTGACAAAGGACTCATGAGTTACAAATATCATCTTTCCCTGTTGGAATGTAAACAGTTCAACCTTAATAAGTCTCTTATGCTTTCTCTTTCCTGTTTAGCTCTTCCATGTTTCACTTGAGTCTTGTATTTGAAAGTCAAATTTTCTATTCAGCTCTGGTCTTTTCCTCAGGAAAGCTTGAAAGTCCCGTATTTCATTGAATGACCATTTTTTACCCTGAAGGATTATACTCAGTTTTGCTGGGTAGATGATGCTTGGTTATAGTCCTATCTCCTTTGCCCTCTGCAATATCATACCCCATGCCCTCTGATCTCTTAATGTAGAAGCTGCTAAATCTTGTGATATCCTGCTTGTGTTTACACAATACTTGAATTGTTTCTTTCTGGCTGCTTGCAATATTTTCTCCTTGACCTGGGAATTCTGGAATTTGGCTACAATATTCCTAGGAGTTTTCCTTTGGGGATCCCTTTCAGGAGGAGATCGGTGGATTAATTCAATTTCTATTTTGCCCTCTGGTTCTAAAATATCAGGGCAGTTTTCCTTGATAATTTCTTGAAAGATGATGTCTAGGCTCTTTTTTTGATCATGGCTTTCAGATAGTCCAACAATTTTAAAGTTCTCTCTCCTGGATCTATTTTCCAGGTCAGTTGCTTTTCCAATGAGATATTTCACATTCTCTTCTATTTTTTCATTCTTCTGGATTAGTGTTACAGTGCCTTGATTTCTCAAATTGTCACTAGCTTCCAATTTCTCCATTCTAATTTTTAAGTAAGTATTTTCTTCAGTAAGCTTTTGCACTTCCTCTTCCATTTGGCCAATTTTGCTTTTTAGGGCATTCTTCTTCTCATTGGCTTTTTGGACCTCTTTTGCCATTTGGGTTAGGCTATTTTTTAAGGTATTATTTTCTTCAGCATTTTTTTGGGTCTCCTTTAGCATCACTCTCGGTTTTTCCTCTACTTCTCTTACTTGCTTCTCAAATTCCTTTTTGAGCTCTTCCATGGCCTGGGACCAATTCATATTTTTCTTGGAGGCTTTGGTTATAGGAGCTTTGGCTTCATTGTCTTCTTCTGGTTGTATGTTTTGATCTTCTTTGTCACCAAAGTAAGATAATATAGTCTGACTCTTTTTGCACTGCTTGCTCATGATCCCAGACAATTACTTGAGTTATAAACTCTTCATTAAGGTAGGGATCTGTTTCCAGTGTGGAGAATGTACTGTCCCAAGCTTCAGGAGTTTTGTGCAGCTTTTTCCAGAGATACTTCTAGGGACCTGAAAATTTTCAGTTCTTCCAAGGTGCTATGATCAAGGGTGAGGTGTTTACTCCTTTCCTGGCCAGTGCTCTGGTCTGTGAGTGACCATAAGCACTCTTTTTTGTCTTGGAACTGTGAGGATTTACCCTCCACAGACACTACAAACTCCACCACACCAGTGCTCCTCCTCACTCCAGGACTGACATCCAGAACTGTGACCCAGATCCAAGCACAGGCAAAGCAAGAGAATCTTGCACCAGCAAAGAGATCCCTGTAATCCCCCTCTGATTAGCCACTCAATTCCCCCTCAGTCTGTGGACCAGAAGCTCAGGAGGCAGCTGCCACCCTGGGACCAAGCTCAGGGGAATGGGGCTGGAACCCCATTGTGCTTCCCTCTCAGCACTGCAGATACAGACTTTTCCCACTGACCTTCTAAGTTGTCTTTGGTGTTCATGGCTTGAGAAGCCTGGAAACTGCCACAGCTGCCCACGATTCAGTCCTCTGAGGCCTGCTCCAGGTTCACTGCAGCCTGCGCACCCACGTTGAACTGTGCTACTCTCCCAACCCGGCTCAATATACCTTTCCGATCAACCATCCAGGCTGTCTTTGGCTGGAAATTTGTTTCACTCTGTCTTTTTGTGGATTCTGCTGCTTTAGAATTTGTTTAGAGCCATTTTTATAGGTATTTGGAGGGGTTTGGGGGAGAGCTCAAGCAAGTCACTGCTTTTACTCCTCCATCTTGGCTCCACCCCCCCCGGTGGTTTTTTTAAAAGCACGACCACATCATACTTTCCTCCCCCCATCCATCCCTCTGTCAACTCCAGTGGCTCCTTATTACTTCCAAGATCAGATATAAGATTTAATTATTCTGTTTAATTTAAATCTCTTCATAATCTGATTCCTTCCTACCTTTCATGTCTTTTTACACCTTAATCTCCTGCACACATGATATATTGAGCTATACTCATCTATGTGCAATTCCTTGAAAATGACATTCCATCTCCATGCATCGTTTGTACTATCTTTCCACCATGCCTGGAATTTCTGTCTCTCTCTCTCTCTCTCTCCCCCTCCCTCCCTCCCTCCCTTCCCCCTTTCTCCTTCTTCCTCCTCTCCCTCTCTCCTTCCTTCCACTTCCTGGCTTCCCTAACTTCCTTCAAAACTCAGCTCAATTTGTACCTTTTAAAGGAGGCCTTTCCCGGTCCCTCCCCTTCCTAGGTACTGCTAATCTCTTTCCTCTAAGGTTATCTTCCATTTATACTGGCTTGTATATAAATAGGTGTTTATATAGTACATGATGTGTATACCTACATATTTGTACAGGAAGGATTAAAATTTATGCATAGGGCACCACTATGGCCCTAGCTAAAAGAAAAGCTGAAAGTGTATCATGTAACCCAAAGGGATATTTACCCTGGCTATGTCATTTTCAGGTCTGTAACATATTGGTGAGGAAAGGAAAGAGGAGGGCAACATTAGCATAACCACAGCTGAGCAATGGAGATTCTTAATCTTGTCAGGAGTAAAATCTAGGGGTAATACTAAGCATTACAAGGACCAGAGAGACAGACATGACACATGGACTTGCAGTTTCTAGCACCGAAACAATATAAACATGGAAGGGAGAATATAAAATGGCATGACAGGTAAGTCCTACACATGGACTAGGGGAACATTTAGAACCCAAGACCAACAAAGTACACAAAGCCACAACAAAACAGAGTAATTTGCTTTACTGTGAGCAATGTAGTCTATTCAGGTCTGGGTTAGGGAAGTGACTCTCTAGTGATCTTGAATTTTTTTCTCACATTTTGGAAAGAGACCTAAACTTAAGGGTATTGTTGAGTTGTTTCAGTCACGTCCAACTCTTCATGACCCCATTTGGAATTTTCTTGGCAAAGATACTGGAGTGCTTTGCCATTTTCTTCTACAGAAACTTAGGATAGTGTAGCAGTATAATTCTGAAGTTACTCTGTAGGTCCCTGGAATGAGGTGGAACCTAAGGGCAAAGTTTTCCTTATTATTTATGGCTTTGGGTGTGAAACCTTTTTATGTTCTTTGTTTTGTGTGATAAAATTGTTCTATGCTCCATAGCTGGTAGAAATAGTTATTTTCAAGAGAACTAAAGACTCCTAGGAGAGAACTAGAAAGAGATAAATTCAAATGTTACCAAGGGATAGAATTGTCTTGGGTTTGGAAGTCAACAGCAGACATTCAGCGCAGCCCTCAGTATTGAACTTAGCCTCTCAATGGGGCTTGGAGGGTCAAAAAATACAGGTTCTAAGAGTTTTCAAATGCCACACTTCTTACAGTACACGACAGGCAAACTTTTTTAAAGTCAATAAAATTTAACCATTTCTTTAGCAAAAGCGCAATCGATGATTTCTCTGGGAAGTGTTATGTTGTAATTTCTCCTGTGTTTTAAAAATGAATTTTCAGTGTAGTGGAGGATTTCAGACTTAAGTCAACTGTTCTCCAGTTGTTTTTTGTTTGTTTTTTAAAGGATCACAGAGGCTCATAAATCCTAGAATCACAGAGTTGGGAAGTACAGTGGAGGATCAGTGTAGTGGGAGATTTCAGACTTAGGTCAACTGTTCTGCAGTTGTTTTGTTCATTTGTTTTGTTTTTTTTTAAAGAATCACAGACTCATAAATCATAGAATCATAAAGATAATTTTGTTCAAGCTCCCTCCTTGTGCATGACTCTCTCTTTTAACATCCTGGACAAAGGAGTCGTTCAATCAATCAGTCAATTAATCAATATTTATTAAGACCTTGCTTTGTGCCAAATACCATGCTCAGTGCTGAGATGACACACACCCCGAAAAAAAGTCCCTATCATCAAGAACATTAGATTCTAGTGGAGAATCAACATGTACATAATTAAGTCTATATAAGACACATATAGGATTGAGGGAAAGTAGCTTTAGAACAGAAAGCTTTACAGAAACAGGAGAACAATGTGTTCAATATCAACAATATTGTAAGGAAAACTAATCTGACGAGGCTTCAGATCTCTTATCAATGTAATAAGCAATCATGATCCCAAAAACCACATGGTACATGTTACCCACCTTTTGATAGAGTAGTGATGGACTCAACATGGAGAATGAAGCATATATTTTCAGAAACAAATAATGTGGGAATTTATTTTGCTTGACTGTGTATATTTGTTACAAGGATTTTGTTTTAATTTTTTATTCAATAAAGGGGTAGGGAAAATGGGAGAGGAAAGGAGATTAGTGATAGGTGAAGAAAAAATGGGAAGAAAGAAAGAAAGAAAAGAAAGAAAGAGAAGAAAAGAAAGTCATTGAGACACTTTTTTAAAAAATGCATATGACAACCCCAAAGACATTCAAAAAAGGGAGGAGCAAGGAACTATTTGTATAAAAAATATTTATAGCAGCACTTTTTATGGTGGCTAAGAATTAGAAACAGAGGGGATGCCCACCAATTGGGGAATGGCTAAATAAGCTGTGGTATGTGATTGTGATGGAATATTATTGCGTGATAAGAAATGATAAGCAGGATGGTTTCAGAAAAACCTGGAAAGACTTATATGAACTGATGCAAAGTGAAGTGAGCAGAAGCAGAAGAACATTGTACACTGTAACAGCAATATTGTATGATGAAGAACTGTGAATAATTTAGCTATTCTCAGCAATACAGTGATCCAAGACAATCCCAAAGAATTCATAATGAAGCATGCTATTCACCTCCAGAAAAAGAACTGATACTGTCTGAATACAGACTGAAACATGCTATTTTTCACTTTCTTTTTTTCTTTCTTTCATTCTTTTTTTTTATTCGAGTCTTCTTATACAAAATGACTAATATGGAAATGTTTTACATGATTGCACATGTATAAACTATATCAAATTGCTTACCATCTTAGGGACAGGGGAGAGGAAAAAGAGGGGGAAGGATAGAATTTGGAACTCAAAACTTTAAAAAAGTTTTTAAAAATTGTTTAAATATGTAATTGGGGAAATATTATTTTAAAAATACACATGACAAAAGGAATAGTTTCAGAGAAGCTTGGTAATGTCTGCATTAGTTTACATGCAGAATGAAGTGTATAGAACCAGGAGAACGATGTAAACAATAAAAAAAATTGAAAAGACAAATAACTTGGAAAGACTTAAGATCTCTCATCAGTGTAATGACCAATCATGATCCCAGGGGATCAATAATTATACCCATTATCCACTTCCTGACAAAGAATTAATACATTCGAGGGGCAGAATGAGATACATGGTGTGCATGGTCAATGTAGGAATTTACTTTGCTTGACTATGTATATTTGTTATAAGGGTTTTGTTCTTCCCCAGTTGTGCCCCACCCCCTACGTGGAGGTGGGGAGGAAAGGGAGGACCAAAAAGAAATTAATACTTTTTTTATTAAAAAGAAAAAAGTTTTAAATGACAGAATAAAACAGAAGGGAAGCCAGAAGGAGAGGGCTGTGAAAGTTACATGCAAGCTGTACATAATCAAGATTCACAGTTTCAAGTACAATCCTCTTTCTCTGTTCTATTTTGTATATGGAAACGCTCATTTTATTTCGTGTTTGATAAGTTCAGAATTTCAAAAGCAATTTTTTTTTCAAGATGGGAAGGCTATAACAGCTTGGGGGGACCAAGAAAGGCCTTGTGAAGATGATGGTGCTTAATCTTTCCTTGAACACTTCCAGTGACAGGAAACTCATCAGAAAGCATATTCCATTGTTTAGCAGTTCAAATGAATATTTTTCTTATAGAAAACTGAAAGTTGTTTCTCAATATCTTCCTTGTTTGACTCTTTAGGACCAAGCAGGATAAATGCAATCCCTAATGACAGACCATTAAATACTTAAAATAATGATCATATCTTCTCTGTCTTTTCTTCTCCAAGCTAAACATTAACAGTTTCTTCCATATGACATGGTTTTAGGTGCTCTCTTCCTTCTGCTCACCCTCCTCTGGATGTGGTCAAGCTTGTGAATGCTCCTTTTAAAATGGAAAAGTCCTCTTTGCCCAGTCCACTTTACCTGAATAAATATTTTACAGGGCAGCCAGGTCTACACCATTTGAAATATCTTCTTTAGATCTCTTTAAGATATAACAAAAGATAGGATTTTTTTATAACAGACTATCTCCTAATTAGCTGTGTGAAAGCATTATTGAAATTATTTTTAGGAAAGCAAAATACCTAAGTGACACAGAGATTTCAAATTTGCCAATATTTCATTAACTGATGCAAGGAAAAAGAGTCTACCAAACTGATTCTTCTCCAGGAGGTCTCTTTGGTCATTGGACTTAAAAGGAGGAATTGCATCCATTCAAGCTTTTGTTCATTCATCTATCCATCCATTCATGCACTGATTAAGGCATCAAAAATTTACTAGGAATGAATAAATGAATGAATGAGTGAATGAATGAAAAATGCATAGGACTAATCTTGACTGACTTTGTGTCTAAAACCAAAAAATACAACTTTCGTCAGTGAATAGATCCTTTTGTTTGCCAAATTTTGTCAGGCCTGGAAGATGCTGGTTTGATTTTTGACAGCTTCTAAAAAAAGACAGTAGCCATTAATTAAAGAAACCATGCTTTTGGATTAGATAGTCCCTGAGACTTTTACATTCTTTGCTTTAGACACTGTGACTCTTCAAATGTGGTCTGAAATTGTTAATATTTTTACTCTCCTGTTACATTGATTCATATCAAATTTTTAGTCAACTAAAATTACCATATGTTCTTTTGCCAAATCATAATTTAGCTATTCTACACTTGTGAACTTGGTTTTTTGAACCAAAGTATAGTATTTCACACTTTTACCAATTAAATTTCTTCTTAGATGAAATGTTAAATAAAAGAGGGCAGATTCCTAAGGTACTTACTTAGAGACCTAACTTCTGGGAAAATGCCAAACCTATTTCAGTAATAGAAATATTACAGTAACACAAACATCTGAAGGATAATTAAAGATTTTTGTATCTATATAAACAAACCTGATTGTAACATGGCCTTGTATTGCTGAGTTAAATCTAGTTTACTCCCTAGCTATGAGTGAGGTAACCTGACTCCTTTACATAAGTCATTCCCAAATCTAGAATATGCCCTAGTTTCTGCTATACCCAGATTATCTCAGGGCCAAGCTGAACTTCTTGGTCAACTCAGACATTAGACCCATATACCAACTCTCTTATTAACACTATAATTTCTCTACCTAGGAAATATTACACTATTATATTTATAAAATACACAGCTTTTACATATAATGTTCAATGGAAGTCACCTTTCAGAGGGTCACTTCTTTATAGACTCTAGTTCAATCTTTTATTTCTTATTTCCTTAGCAAACACTAAAGCCTCTATATGGGTTATCCCTTCCTCCATGCCATATAAAGCTGACAGATTAAATTTAAATACAGATTTGATCATGTGCCATGCCACTGTTGAAAAATCTTCATCTTGACTCGTGAAGTCCAAACTCCCGGTTGGCATGTAAGGCATTCTACAATAGTTCCTCAAACTGCCTTTCTAGCCTTAATTCATCTAGTTCCCCCTTAAATAGTCTATGCTCTAGCCAAACTGGTCTGTTTGCTATCTCCTGGATGTATCACGTTGTGTTCTTGTAGTCTTTACCTTTCATTGAATCTCTGTTTACTAATATTTTACTCATCCTTCAAGGCCTAGATCAAACACTACTTTCTCAGCTTTCTATGTTGCCCAGCTGGAAGAAAACCCTCCCTAATCTTACTTCCAAGAGTTTTCATTTTCTCTAACTTGTGTATAACAAAGAACTGTGGGTTTTTTTTAAGTGTATGAAGTCCCAGAGTGGGACTGATCAAGTATCATCTCCATACAGATGAGTTCCAGATCTAGATATCCAGGCCTAGTCTCTTTCCTGAGAAACAGTCATGAATCACCTGCTTTTTGAATATCTCAAAATGAATGTTCAGCAGGCATCTTCAAATGAACATATCTACAACAGAATTCATTATTGTCACCTTCCCCAAATTCTTCCCTTTTTTGGACTTTCCTAATACTGTTGAGTCACCATCATCTTCCCTGTTACCCAGACTCAAACTTCAGTGTCATACTTATCTTCTCATTCTCAACCCCACATATTCTTTTTGTCTTTTTAAGTTCTTCATAACTTGACTGCTTCCTACCTTTCCTGTCTACTTACTCTTTTCTCTGCTTCACACACTATATGAGTCAGCTACATTGTTCCTCACCCAAACACTCCATCTCCTATTTTCGTGCCTTACTTGTTGGCTGTCCCCAATGTCTAGAGTGCTCTGCTATATTCCCTCAGTCTCTTCATTTCTCTGGCTTCCTTCACAGCTTAGTTCAAAGTCCACCTTCAGCAGGGTGCAGTCCAAGAATTCCTCTATGCCCTCCCTCTCCCAGTGCTTTCCCCTCTGAGATGATCTCGCTATTGTGTATTTATCTTCTTTGTATCTAGTTATTTAATGCGATCTCCCCATGAGAATGCAAGTTCTTTGAGGGCAAGGATTGGGTTTTTTGTTTTTGTTTTTGTTTTTGCTTTTCTTTGTATCCCTAAAACTTACTTGGGAACCTGGTAGATAGGAATCTGTTCTATAAATGCTTTTTTAATGACTGACTGATCTACATCACAAGAAATCTGTAGTTTATAGTCTTAAATGTTTGCTCTAAGTTCAGAGCACTAAATTGACATGCCCATGATACAGAGCTAGAATATCAGAGTTGGGATTTGGACCTTATTTCCAAATTCCAAGTCCAGCACTTTATACACTATTCTATACTGCCTCTTAATCTATTTTGTATATTATTTATATAATTATCCCTACAAGATTATAAACTGAGAGGATCTAAACATTATATTTCCCTTAGTGCTGAGCACAGTAGTCTTATAAAACAGTAGGTACTTAATAAGTGTGGAATGAATGAATGAAATGCAATAAATTAAACCAACATTCTACAAAATAATAATGAAAATAACAATAATGATAATAGATGGTATTAATGCAATATTTTAAGGGAGCCCTTTACATACATTATCTCTTTTGATCCTTCGAAACCTAAGCAAGTGCTGAAGAACCTTGGGAAAAGTGGCTTGGGGTGCCAAAGGTTAAGCACTTGGTTTTGTGAGTTCTTAAGGCTAAGTACTAGGGTATAGAAGGTTGTCTAAGGTTAAGTAACATATTTACAAACTTTAATTTCCTTTTCATGAGTCTTCAATTCCCTTTACAGAAAGCTACCCCTCTGGAGTTTGTCCCTGTCAATCAAGTTCTAGTCATTAGCCGTCCAGATAGCAAAAACAGGAGGAAAGACCAGAGGAAATAGATGAACAAAACAGTTTGGTTATTCTAATGGAACTTGGTAATTTATTTTCAATGAAAATATTTCTGTCTCTTAACTACCACTGAATCACTAATGTCATTTTTTCACACTTAAAATATTTTTGGATTGTCCTATAGAGAGAAACTGAGAATTTGGCAAGATAGTATAACAAGCAACCACTTTAATAGGACAATATATCAATTATGACTTTGATATTAAAATAGTTCAATTATGCTGTTTGTAGAGTCTTAGAGTAGGGAGGGGGAACCTAAGAGGTCGCCTAGTCCAATTTACCAATACCATACCTTATAGGAATCTTATCTACATTATCCCTGACAGATGCCCATGCTTAAACATGGTGACAGGGAGCTCACTAGCTAACAAGATAACTTTCCATTTTTCAGTAATTCTAATTGTTAGTAAATTTTTCCTCATATTAACTGAAATATTCATTTGTTAACCATTTGTTAAGGACTTTCTAGACACTAAACATTGTGCTGGCTATCTGCCTTCACAGGGCTTAAAATCTAATAAGGATGGAGGTGGATAGGAAGAAAGGATACAGAAATAACTTTAAAACTAAAACATGTTCTATTTATGAAAATTAAAAGCATGAATGAGACACAAAGTACTATGTGAAGTTGGAGAAAGATAAAATTCTTTCCAGCTGAGAGGATTAGTTGTTGTTGTTGTTGTTGTTGTTATCTGCCCTTCCTTCTCAAAGAGGATCATGACATCAGGAAAGTGATGCCATAGCTTGCAAGTGAATTAGATTTAAGTGAGGGAGGGCTGTGCAAAGTCATCAGCCTCACTTTCTTCTCTAGAACCATCTGGATCCAGTGACAAGATACAGATCAGGACAACTGGATGTGAAAATTTCATGTAGTCCTATATGATGCTTTTGAACTGAGCCTTAAAGAATGGATGAGTAGCTATGTGGACCTGATATCTGCTTCTGTGTTACTTCTATTCACTAGTTCTTCCCCTTAGGTCTACATTGAAAAAGGTTGTATTTTTATTTCAAATACTTAAAGATAGTTAACATATCTTTCTCTGCCTCCCGTCCTCCCACGAATATTCTCCAGGCTAGACATTTCTAGATGCTTCCATTTCTTTATTACTTTCCAGGAGTCATAGTTAAGTAGTCTCTTCACCAACTTAACCTCCCTTCACTGGAATACTCTGGTTTGTTAACATCTTTCCTAAAATTTGGTACTATTTGTTTGGCATTCAAAGCCCTTCATAACCTGACTTTTTGCAGTCTTCTTATGCCTTACTTTCTCCCCACCTCTTCCCATATACTCTGTAATTCAGCAATCCTGGGCCTCTTTGTTTTTTTTTTGTTTTTTTCACGCAAGTACACTCAACTGTGCATTTTCACTTGCAGTACCCCATGTTTCAAATTCTCTCTCTCATCTCTGTCTCCTGTTCTCCTTGACTTTCTTCAAGTTCCATCTCAAATCATTCCTTCTACAAAAAAATCTTTCCTGATCCACTGCAATGTAATGCCTTCCCTCTTTTGATTACCTCCATTTTTTTCTGATACTGATCTTGCTTGCACACAGTAGTCTGCACGTTGTTTTTCTTAACAAGAGAATGACTATGACTATGAGCTTCTTGAGAGCATGAATGGTTTTTTTCCTTTTCCTTTTTTTGGGGGGTGGGGTATCCTTACGACTTAGCACATAGCATGGCACATAGTAAATGTTTAGTAAATAGTTTTTGATCACTCAGAACTGAACACAGAATTCCAGATGAAACCTTATCAGAAGAGTTAAGAGGAGTCTGGTAGTCAATATGCAATTATTACATACTTACTATGTACCAGGCACTGTGATAAATACTGAGGATACAAACATGAAAAAAGAAAGACAGTCCCTGCGTTCAAAGAATTTAAAATTTAATAGGAGAAAAATATCATACAAAAGGAAGCTGAAAAGGAGGAGTTGGAGGGGAATGTGGGAAGGTACTCAGTGTGAGAGAAAATCTAAAAGGATGCAGCCGTGTGGGAAATGAAGAGATGCTAGCTTGGACATTCTCATTCAATGGAAATTCTGGGAGGAGCTCTCTATTCTGCCCTCCAGAGAGGCCCCAGGGATAGAGGCCACTAATGAGGTATGAGTACCAAGGCTGATGGATCTTACAGGATGGTGACAGAGTTATGGCAGATCTCATTTTAGACAGTAGGTATATATTGATGTAGGTCAAAATTTTCAATGAATTCTTCACTTAAAGTCGTACTTCTGTGCTTCATTGTGGTGAAGAAGTGAGGGATTCTCAAAGACTGTGTTAATGGAACAAAAAATAGAGAGATTTAATGTATGGACTTCTTTAAGTACTGCATTTTCTTCATCTGAGTACCAGCCTAAATAAGTGTAGAGAGGCTTATCACTAGAAAATTGGCTATCAGACGATTTTTTTGGGCCACGGCAACTTGTCAAATTTTCTGTGAAGTATGAAGGGATTGAAACTTGTGTTTGTGGAGACAGCACTCACACTGACGAAATCATGTATCTTTTGAAATATGGAAGAGTTGCAGTAGGTTTTTTGGCTGCCATTTCATACTGTTGACTCATTTTGAGCTCACATTCCCTTATAGTGCCAGGTTTGTTTCACATGAATTGATTTCTGGCCACCTTTTCTAGGTCACATACTTGTATAGTTGATTTTTAAAATTTAAATGTAGGATTTTTATGCTGATTAAAAAGGAGGCCAATGGGTTAGTAGTTGCCTTTTTTGGGTAATGATACTTTTAATAATCCATTTACATTGTTTTGGAATCTCAAACTTAACCAATCAGTAAACATTTATTAAGCTTTTATGATATGTCAGGCACTGTGGTAAGTGTTGGGGTATTGTGTAAAGCTCTCAAACTTTCAGATATCTTAAAAACTTATCTTTGAGTGCCTTTAATATTGTACTGCCTATAGCATGGATTTTTCTCTATACAGTTGGTCTGGTACAGTCACTTTTCCCAACGTCATTCTTCTTTGAATCGTAGGTCATAGATTTATAGTTAGAAGAGACCTCAAAGGTCATCTAGTCAAACTTCTTCATTTTACAGATGAAGAAACTGAAGCCAGAGAGATTAAATGACTTGTTGTCCAAGGTCAGACAGGTATTAATTGACAGAGGCAAGATTTGAATCCAGGTTATCTGATTCCATTGCCACTATTCTGTTCACTATATCATATTTCCTCTTTTATGTGTCAATTCCATTTTTTAAAATTGCACATTGGATTTTGAGGTGTTAGACTCTAAATGTGGTAATTCACTATATTGATGATGAAAATAGACTACCTGATATTGCAATGCCTCATATTTATTTTATGCTCCTTCCAGTTTTATCTATAAATTTTCAAGGGATAATCTAGATTAATTGGGTCTCTTCCTATGCTTTCTGCAGTGTTGCTTTGTCCTCCACTTTTTTTTTCATTACATTAAGAGCTGATACTGATTATAGTTCTATATCCTCTTTCTTCAGAATGTTTTGCAGATGAAGTGGTATTCTAAATTGGTGTTTCTGTGGACTTCTAGGACTCTTTGGTTGGCAAGGAGATCAACTGTTTGCTGACCATGACAGTTTCTGGGCTCCTTTGGCCTCTTTGCTGTGGCAAGTGCTTTAAATATGTTAAACTTTTCTAAGAAATCGTAGTTATCAGAGAGAATTATTTTACTTTGATTTATTTGCTACGTTTTCAATTTTTGAAGCAGGTTTAAATAGCACAGTTTGGTGGTGGAGTCAGTATATGCAGTGTCTTTTCATATTGATCTTTTCTTCTAATTTGATATTGGTTTTGACTGTAACTAGCTTATAGTTGGACTGCACATAGATAGCTGATACAAAAATAACTCATCAGGAATCAATTTTTTTTTCTATCTGCTAAGATAAAGTCAATTTCAGTTTTGTAATGTTCAGTGGCTGGCATATTTAGTGCTTACTGACTCTTCTTGGAGCATTTCTGATACATAAGCGTGAAGCTGCTGGGTAATCTACAAACCTTTAACTCTTTTATTTCTTACTTCTCAACAATTTTCCCCACTGTTCTCTCCTATGCCTATATTCACATTGAAGTCACTGATTATAAAGGCATTTGTGATTTCGTCTGGATAGTCCTATCAGGTTATTCAAAGTATTTCTCTAATTCATCCTCTGACACAAATGTTTGCCAATTAGCGGCGACTATCTTCATAAAAGTCTTTTGGCTTATGTTCATCATGAGCACTGTAATACAGGAAAAGCAGGTATGTCATTAAATGATATTTCTAATTTCCTTTAGATGAAGAATGACTTCAACTTTGTCAAAAGCTTTATTCTATTTTCTGAGAAAAACTTGCAGTTATTCTTACATTTAACTGAAACTTCTTTAGCCTTCTGCATTTACTTTAGAAATGATGTTAATATAGATCATAGACTGAGATCTGGAAGGGTCTTCAAAGGCAATCTAATTCAACCCATTCATTTTACAGGGGAGAAACTGAGACCTAGGAAAGTTAAGTGACTTGCCCAAGGTCACACAAGTGTCAGAAGCAGGATTCGAACCTAGGTTTCCTGACTCCAGAATCAATGTTTTTCCTCATATACTATAATGTTTCTATATCATTCAGTTTCTCCAGCAGTGTATCAACTCCCTGATAAATGGACAATGATGTCACAATTATTTTATATAGGGTTACAAAATGTATAATTCTCATCATCTCTTGTATTTTTGTGTGTTTATGAGAATTTATATTCAACTACCAAGGTTATCCTTGGAAAAAATATAGGAAGGGGGCAGTTGGGCTTTCATAGTTGATTTTTTAATAGCAGACCACATTTTCAGATTCACAAAACTAGGAGAGGTGTAGGGAATATAAAATCTTATTCTGGATTATAAAACTCTGCTTTATTTACTGCTTATTGATTTTAAAAAAGCATTTGATTTTTTTAAAATAAACAACCTCAAATACTTTCTTTCAACAAGGTATGTCTCATGAACATATTAAAAGTATTATAGGCAAATCTCAAAGATACCACCACAAAACTACTGATGGATACTGCATGTGTGACCTTGGGCAAGTCACTTTGTGGGCATTGGTTTTGTCAATTGTCAAATGAAGAGGTTGGACCAGATGGCCTTTGAAGTACTTTCCAATTCTATACCTATGAACCTATAATCAAACTAGTCTATTGTCAAAAATAAGCAAATCATAAACAGGGAGGCATGTGTTCTTCAATATTTTTCTCACTGATATGAACATGTCTTGTGAAGAGTCCAAATAGAAGAATGATTACTTACATAAATGGTGAGTTTCTGTTAGTTATGTTACTCAAGTGGGACAACTCCTGTTGAGTTCATTACATTGAGTCCTGGAACAATTCAAGGGCTCTCCAATTATCTCAATGGTGATTAAAAAGATACTGGCCAGGGAAACTCACACAAGATCACAGATGGAGAGTTGGAAGAGGCGTAACAGATCATCTAATCTGATCCCCTCATCTAACAGGTGATGAAACTGAGACCCATAGAGCAAAACGGCAACTGAACTTTCTCTCTCCAAAGTTACCAATGATATTTAATTGCCAAATTCAGTGGCCTTTTCTTGATCTTGCTCTTCTTGACTTCTCCGAAGACTCTGACAAAATCAATCACTCTCTTCTAAGATGCTCTCTTCTCTCTAGATTTTCTTGCTATAACCTGGTATTCCTCCTGTCTGTTCTCCCTATCTTCAGTCTCCTATTTTGGATCATTATTTAGGCCATAATCACACCCACTGTAGATGTCCCTGATGGTTATGTCTTTCGTCCTTTTCTCTTCTCCCTCTATATTATCTCACTTGGTAACCTCCTTAGCTCCCCTAGGTCCTATTATCATTGTTACACAGTTCCATATATCTAGCCCAAGTCTCTTTCTTGAGCTGTCTTATATCATCAAATATAAAATTAGACGTCTTGCAAACACCTCAAACTCAATATGACACAAACAGAACTCATCATTTTCCCCCCAGACTCACCCCTCTTTTGACCTTCTATTATTGCTAAGGGTGCCACCATCTGCCCAGTCACCTCTACTTACTACTTTTGTGTTATCCTTGACTCCTCACTCACATTTATCCCACATCCCTAATCTATTGCCCTGTCTTGCCATTTCTACTGTCACAATGTTTCTTTCATATATCATCTTCTCTCCACGCATACAACCGCCACCCTAAGGCAGGCCCTCATCATCTCATGCCTGGACTACTAAAATAGCCTGCTAGTTGGTTTCTCTGTTTCACATGTCCTCATTTCAGTCTATCTTCCACTCAATCATCAAAGTGATTTCCTTAAAGTACAGGTTTGGGGTGTGTGTGTGTGTGTGTGTGTGTGTGTGTGTGTGTGTGTGTGTGTATACACACATATGTATATGTATATGTATGTATGTATGTATGTATTACACACCCCCACCATCAACACCAGTACCCCCCCCACATACACACAATGAACACATACTCAAACTCTGCTGGCTTTCAATTATCTGTAGGATCAAATAGAAGAGACTCTGTTCAGTTTTTAAAAACTCTACACACCCAGCACTATCCTGTCTTCCCAGTCTCCTTATACTTTGTTATCCTTTATGTAGTCTATGATCCAGCAAAGAACATGATATTCCATTTCCTGACTTTGCCTTTTCATTGTCTGTCCTCTACATCTGGAATTCTCTCCTTTCTCTACTCTGCCTCCTGGCTTCCCTGGCTTTACTCATGACTGAATTTAAATCTCACCTTCTCCAGGAAGCCTTTCCCCTTACTTCTCTATTGTCTATTGCTAGTTACAACCTCAAAGATTGCCTCCTATTTATACTACATAGATTTCATATGTACAGTTTTTTTGAATGTTGCTTCCCCCACTGGAATGTGATCTCCTTAAGGAAAATGACCATGTGTTTGCTTTTATTTTTATCCCCAGTGAACATCACTTTGTTAGTGTTTAATAAATTCTTGTGGATGATTGACTGACTGATTATGTAAGGTCATGTGGGGAGTAAATGACAAATCCAAGACTTAAGTCTTGATCTTCTAATCCAAATCCAGAGCTTTTTCCAATGTTCCCTAGTGTCTTAAGAGGAGTGTATGGGGTGTTCAGGGAGGACTAGCACCTCTGGAATGAGGGCTTCCTGAGCCCTTTTCAGGGCTGCTTATCCACCTTCGGGGTCCATCTGTCACCCAACTTTTACCTGTGGCTCTAAGAAGCTGTAACATGCATAGTGGCCACACCCCAGTAAAACCATCTTGGCAGACAGGCTAAACCAGATGGAGGGTAACCAGCAGGCCTCAAACCTGTTGGTGAGGTATAGGGATGTCTACCTCCAAGTATGGGAAGATTTCCTCTGGCAGAATAGGCAGATAAGAACTGTTTGTTCCTGTGACTATGAAGGTGGCTAAAGCAGGTTCTGTGGAGCACTTGGAGCTTGGTCAGACATCAAAGATATTAAGGTCATCCCCTGAATCCTGGGATATGGACTAGACCCAAAATTGAACTGAATTGAAGAGAAGGAGGAAGAAAGCGGGTTGGATTGCTTTTGGGAAACTATGCAATGCTTTTGATCCATAGCTACTTGCTACTTTGAGCCTTTTTGTTTGCTTTTTTTTTTGTTTGTTTGTTTTGTTTTGTTTTGTTTTTTTCCTTTTTGGTGAGACAATCAGGGTTAAGTGACTTGCTCGGGGTCACACAGCTAGTAAGTGTCAAGTGTCTGAGGCTGGATTTGAAGTCAGATCCTCCTGACTCCAAGGCCGGAGCTCTATCCTCTGTGCTACCTAGCTGCCCCGAGTCTTCTTTAAAATAAAAAAAAAAAATGGCATGAAATCTATGGGGGAAGAGTGACATTCTTCTCTGACTTTGAGAGATATGCATAGTGCCAGTAGTCTCTTTGAGATTGACTCCTCCCTACCCTGACCCACACCATGATTCTCTGCATTAGATCTTGCTCAACTTCTCTCCAACAATTGAGATAATTTTGTGCAAAATGCTTCAGGATTGGCTAGAAACCCAGATTAGATACACATCAATAGTTTTCTGGTGATAAGATATGGCTCTGAATCATGGTTCCATGATGGCATGTTGGCAACAGAATCACAATTACAGGTCATTGTAAGGACAGTAAAAGGACAGATGGTTGGTGGGAAAAGGTTAAAACATATTACTAATGATAACTTGCTTGCAAAAAGTGACATAAAAAACATCACGAAGACAATATGTGATCAGGAAAGGAGGCCTGCTGATCAAATAGAAAAGCAATGAAGTGGTGATGCATAGCCCTGGAATTCTCAAAAATACTAAAAGAAACACAAGAGGGATTACAGCAGGTTGAGAAATATTCTTTGGAGGTTCTATGGAAAGACACCAGTAAGAATCATGCAGAATAAGAAGGTATGAATGAACTATCATCTGTAACTGAAACCATGGCTCCATGAAAATCATTGCAGGATTTTCCCTTTCTTGCTATTCAGTTTCAAATAGTTTCTGCTCATTGTTCCAGCCTGCTGAGATCTTTATGAATCCTGATTCTGTACCCTGTTGATAAGTCTATTATCCATATATGAGTATGGCTGGCAAGACGAGATTTTATTCAAAAGGCACACGGTGTGATAGAAACCGGGTCCGAACATGTATTCTGTGGTCACAGATAACCTTGAACCTTCCTCAGCCCATCAAGATCATCTCATATCCTATCCCCCTGAATCCAGAGATTTTGGGAAACAGAATAAACCAAAGCACGAAACCAGATGGAAGATACTAAAGAATATGTGCTGTTAATCCAGAAAAGAGATTTGTGAGAAGACTTAGTGTATATTAAAGGGACCCCCAAAATCTGCAGATATTTAGAATGTTTTCAAGCAGCTAGATAAAACAAAGCTCTCTCATTTTTTTTATGAAAGAGATTTTATCTAGTAATGTAATGATCTCACATAGTTATAAGCCTTCACCTTTCTGTTAAGTATTCTTCAGTGGTTTAAACAATCATCTCTGTCAATTCTTTATCCTCCCTCACCCCCCAACTTAGCAGAAAATAAGTGCAAGCTGGCATTTTTACATGAGACCCGGATATTTTTATTTTTGAAGTGTTCTCTGAGAACTTCATTACCCCCTTGGTAACCATTCCAACCGTGTGGGTAACTTGACACAGTAAAAAATGTTTTGTTTCTGATAATTTTGCAGAACTTCAATGTCTGTAGTTTTATTGTACAACTTCTGCTAATGTGGGAGGAATTGTTTTGTGTGAGACTATGCTCACTGACAAGAAATAGTGGGTTAGAAGTCGGACATGGATCACTTTATTACTGTTGCAATAATGTTTTACATTTCTGCAAGGCCTTTCAGATCAGAGCACTTTACAAATCACGATAGGTAGGGATAACTTGATTCATTGTTGAAATACAGCAAGTGTTTTAATGTTCCACAATCCCATATAACCTTTAAGGGCAGGAGGTAAAAGAACAGAGGATTATAGTTCTGGGGGAAATAATAAACCATTTTACTTACATGATGACTATTGCAGAGAGCTCAAATCACTTTTCAAGGTTCACTTTCATCCTCATTTCCAAATTTTTACTATATTCACCAGTCGGTTGCATCACAGGTAGAGGACACCCACTGTTATTTATATATTACAAACCTGGAGACTCAGGCTCAGGAAGATTCTGACTCTGAAAGAACATAATGTAGTCAGTGATATGGCCAAAGAATAGCTTAGGGTCTCTTTTTCCCTGATTCTCTATCCACAGGACCATGAGTAGGTACGTTTAGCTCTTATACACAGACTAATTACTGAGAATTCTTGTTTGATACTATTTATTAAACATTTACTGTTATAGAGAACTGTACTAAGTGCTAGAAAAGTAGAAACATAAGACACAGTTCTTTCCTTCATGAAGTTTATAGTCTAATTGGGAAAGAGAATGTGTACACAGATAACTACAATGCTGTTCCTTAATTTCTTTGGCTGGATCCTCTTTCAGACTACACCCTCTAACTATAGGTGTCCCTCAGGGTTCTGTCCTGGGTCCTCTTCTCTTCTCTTTCTATATTACTTTACTTGGTGATCTCACCAGCTCCATGGATTTAATTACCATTCCTATGCTGATGATTCTCAGATCTACCTTTTCTGCTCCATTTTCTCTGCTGACCTCAAACTAGATGCCCAGTAGACATCTTAAACTCAATCTGTCCAAAACTGAACTCATTCTCTTTCCCCCTAAACCTCCCCTGCCCCTCCCCTATTTCTGTAGAGGGCATCAAACTTCAGTGGCTTCCTATTACCTCCTGGGTGAAATACAAAATCCTCTGTTTGGTGTTCAAAGCCCTTCACAATCTAGCTGCATCTGGCATTTTCAGTCTCCTTAGCTCTTATACTCACTGATTCTTACTCTTTGATTTAGTGATGCTGGCCTCCTTTCTGTTGAACATACAAAACACTCAATTTCTCAGCTCTGATCCTTTTCTCTGGCTGTCCTGCCTGGAACGCTTTCCCTCTCATCTTACTCCCCTAACTTCCTTTAAGGCTTAATTAAAACCACATCTTCTTCAGGATGAAGAACCTAATTCTAACACCTCACTTCTCTTATTTATTTCCTATTTGTCCTGTATGTAGATTTTTTTGTGCTTATTTGTTTACTTGTTGCCTCTCCCATAAGACTGTGAGCTCCTTGAGGGAAGGAACTGTCTTTCTCCTCTTTTTAATTTATTTTGGGGGCACTTCCAGTCATGGAAGTAGGAATTTATGCTGTGACATGGAAAAAAGTCTTCCTATTGATTATGGAAGTAGAAGAGCTGATGACTTACTGGATATTAGATTGTGAGCTACTTAACAGAAGGGACTATTTTGCCTTTCTTTGCATTGCCAATGTTTAGCACAATGCTTGACAGTACTAGGTACTTAACAAATGCTTGTTGACTAACTATTGATTGATTGGATATACAAAAGTTAGCTGCTCACCGCCTTACCACTGCTTCCTTTTCTTTTTTTTCTTTTTAGGCAATTGGGGTTAAGTGACTTGCCCAGGGTCACACAGCTAGTAAGAGTCAAGTGTTTGGTCTGAGGCCACATTTGAACTCAGCTCCTGCTGACTTTAGGGGCAGTGTTCTGTCTACTGCACCACCTAACTGCCTCCCATTGCTTCCTTTTCTTGTTGGGAGTGTAGTAGGACTAAATTGAGCAGCTGCTTGTGAGAGGCTCTACCCCTAAACATACACATGTCCTGCCTAGGCAAACTTGATCCTGGGATTGGATTCTTCTCTCTTGTTCTTTATTGGGCTTAGGCAAATAAGTACCTATCTTGAGAATATATCCAGGACCAGAGGCAACCTCATGAGAATGAAAGGTCCACCAATTTCTGGATCTAGCAGATAGCAAGAGAAGCTTCTGCACTGAAGAGGACTTCCATACAACACACATGATGATGGACCCAAGACAGAGACATCTTGCTTCCTGACATGTACTAAGTATTGCTTGATAAGAGCTTAGACAAAGTGAAATGTAAAATGTCTAATTAGTTGTCATGCAAGCTGCTTTATGTTCTAATGGTTTTGGGACATCAGCCTCCCAGCTGATTGTAAAAGTATGCATATTAAATTTTAAGTCATTCTGTTCATTTATGCCCTGAGTCTTTAAAGTTCAATATTCCTTTTGTGTGTAATAATAAATTACCTGCCCCATATCTGATTCATATTGTACACTGAGAACCTTGTTTTATTCTTTCTTTTGGGGGAAACTCTAGACACAAGCCTAAACCTAAACTTACATACTTTTTTTCCTGAGTCCTTGGGTGAAATATTTAATGAGCCAATGAGTATGAAAAAGGAACATTCCTCTGCTTCCATTAAAGTCAGGCACCTCCATTTTACAGTAGAGAAGATGATGGCATTCATAGGTTAAATAGTTTGCCCAGAGTTGAAAAGCTACTAACTTTCTGAGGCTAAATTTGAATTTGGGACTTCCTGACCTCAGGCCTAGCATTCTATCCACTGTGTGGCCTAGCTGCCTCTGAAAGGAAATGGTATTTCCATTTCTACTATTAGCATTTTCCTCCCTCCTTCCTTCCTTAATTCCTCCTTCCTTCCTTCATTCCTCCCTCCCTCCCTTCCTTCTTTCCTTCCTTCCTTCATTCCTCCTTCCTTCTTTGTTTCCTTCCTTCCTCCCTCCCTCCTTCCCTCCCTTCCTTCCTTCCTTCCCCCTCATTCCCAAAATGAGACTTGGACCACAGATCTCACAGACTTAGTTGCTCTCTTTCCATCGCACCCATCTCCATCTCAAGTGGCTACCCACATAAAGCACAAGACAGCTCTCAGACCCACTGCCAATCCAAAAAAAAAAAAAAGCCACAATGCACTGAGTAAACAAAATAAATAAAATTTTTAAAAGCTTTCAGGATGTATTTCCAATTTTGGCCACAAGGGGGTGTGTGAGCAATACCTGTAGTTTCATTAGCAGCTGGAACAGTGAGTGAGATGCCCAGTCCTTGGTAGGGGGAGGAGAGTTTGGCTAGAGCATCTAGACAGCCAGTCGTCATAGAGAATAAAGAATGAATTTAGATTTATGGGGTGGTATAAATTCAGGAGAAGAGGACAGGTAACAATGATGGGATGTGAACACTGAGCTGGGATAATGGTCTATAGAGAGCAGTAAGGGTTTATGAGGAATAGGGCCAAGGATGGGGTTGTGAGGCACTAAAACCCTGCAAGCTCTCATGCATCTGGCTCTGGTGGAGCTCCCTTTCAGTGGAAAAACTTGGGGTCTGCTCCAGTAATGTGAGTCAGCTTTGTGCTACTTAGGAGATTGCATCACAGAGAGTATTGGACTTGACATCAGCAAAACTAGTTTTGAATCCTGTGTCACTTACGATGTGAGCCTGTGCAAATCATTTAATTTAATTTCTCAGTCTCAGATTTCTCATCTGTAAAATGGGGATAATAATAGTACTTGTTTCACATGGTTGTGAGCCTCAAATGAAATAAGATAAGTAAAGTACTTAGCAAACCTTAGTTGTCTATATGGCAATATGGCTCGTGTCTCTTTTGAAGAGAGAGCATGCCTCTGTCCAAATTTGGTTCACAGATTTAGAGCTGAAAGGAACTTTCAGAGGTCATCTAGTCCAACATCTTCATTTTTCAGATGAGGAAACTGAGGACCAGAGTGACTTGTCAAAGTCAAACAGGTAATAATTGTCAGTGCTAGGATTTCAGACTCCAAATTCAGTGCTCTTTCAGATTTTATTCACATAGTAGAAATTTGATGACCTCCCTATTTGTCTCTGTCTCTGTCTCTCTCTGTCCTAAACTTGCCACTTATTCAGGTGAAAGACTTAGAGGGTCTCTCTTGCAATTGTGAGTTTTTTCATTTGGAGTATGGCACATTGTGCTGTGTATAAGGAAGTATGGTATACTTCAAAGGGCTCTAGGCCAAAGGTCAGGAGATCTATGGCCAGATTCTGGCCCTTTCATGATGTGATCTTAAGCAAATCTCTGAATCATTCTTGGCCTTTGTTTCCCATTCTGATGAGCAGGCTGTACTAGTTTGCTCAACGCATTTTTAGAACTCTGATTCTATAAACTGAACATTTGTAACATTAGGAGATGTTGCAAATACAGTACAGCAAGAGAGAACAACAGATCAATCACATTAGTCCTTATTAAAGGAGATCTTTATTTATGGAAGTGTTTCCTGCTTTCTGAGGTCAGAGAACTTTAAAAGATTTCTCACTGTCCTTCCTTAATCTCGTATAAAGCATTTTCAGAATTTTTTCACTTGTTTTAAAAATATAGTCTCTTTTCTAACAGCCAATGACCTGATAGAACATTTTCTTGATTTCTTTCTTTCCAACATATCAGTGACTTATTTTTAGGTAAGGTTGTGCCATCTTTTGGTGTTTTTCCTGCATGACAAACTCATTTATGTCATGGCTTTATTATTGGCCTGAAATATGTGCAGGATGAAAGGTGGCACCCCATTCTCTGTCTCCCTAGTTAGCTCCTCAACCTTTTGGGGTGGGTGTTTCCCATGGTTCTGTCCTTGGTTGTCTCTTCTTTCTCTACACCCTTTTCCTTTGTCATTCAACTATTGTCTTACTACAGATGACTTTCAAATCCTTCTCTCTCACCCCCAACACTCTTTGGAGTTCCAGACCCATATCTACAACAGCACACTTCCATTTGGATGACCCAATAGCACCTCAAAGTCAATATCCCAAACCTAGCTTATCAGATAATTTTTCATTCTGCTTTTGCTATTTCTGTCAGCGGTATCATTTATTTACACATGTTCAAAACCTTGGTGTTACCTTTGGCTCCTTCTTCCTTACTGCTGACACCCAGTCAGTTACTAAGTTTGAAGGATACTACTTAGACATCACCTGCTGCATACATGAGGGGACATCCTCCACACTATACTTTGCATCTCCACTCTGTTTCTACTGCCCATAGCCTAGTAAGACTTAATACAGTAGCTACCCAACAAGGCTTTCTTGCCACTGCTCTCTTCCTACTCCAATCCATTCTTACTGTTGTTAAACTAATCTTCCTTATGAAGATTAGCCCTTAGATCTAGTATTCATTCCTTTGTACAAAACTCTTAAATGATTCTCCATTGCCTGCCAATTAAAGTTCAAACACCTTAGCCTGGCATTCAAGGCTCTTCACAAGATTTCTTAATCTTTCTAGCATTATGTCATACTATTTCCTTACACTATAAACTCCAGCCAAACTGTGTTACTTATACAGGACTCTTGCTTTTCTGCTCTGGTTCCTCATCCATAGAACCCATGGTTTCCTCCCTCCTCCAGTTTATTCCTAAGTATCCCTTAGCATTCACTCAAAATTTACCTCCTTGGGGAAGCTTCCCTGATTCTCTCAGATTCTTCTTTACCTGTCATGTACTACACTTCCCCTGCCAACTCTCTTCAACTCTTCAACACATTTGTCGTGTATTTTTTTTCTACAATGATTTTCTATAGAATCACAGAATCTTCCCAAAGTGTATGTACAATATCTACCCCTTTCTGCAAGATACAAGCAAAACAAAGGCAGGTTTTATGTCTTATCTAAACTTTATATCTCCCCTAGCCTCTAAGACAGTAAGTACATGTAATCTACATGATAGGCATTTAATACTTTTAAAAATTGAATTTAGTTGATTGATCTCTGAATAGAAGTTTGATGAGAGTTGACAGATGTTAGGAAAATTTGGTTGGGGCTTATACATTTCTGAAATACAAGAAAAAATGAGAAGTATTTACAAAAATGTGGACAGTCCCTTTTATAGTGCATTTTTCATAAATACAGCTATTTCTACTTTAACCTAGCAATTTATACAAATCGTAAGTTTAGATCTGCTGAGATCAACTTGGTTCACTCCCTCATTTTACAAATGAGGAAACCTAGGGCCAGAGAGATGAAGTGATTTGCTTAATATTCACACAGGTAGTAAAATGGCAGGAACTAGGATCAGAACCCAGATTTTCTGGCACTAAACCTACTCCATTACAGGATGGTAATTGAGGAGTGGAGTTTAAAACACCAAACACATACTAGATTACAGGCAGGTGATCTTCCAGGCCCTCTGATGGCTCCTGGAAGTGAAAGTAAATTCTCCATTAAACTCCAGGTAGATTAAGTCTATGGAGCATATGGATCTGAGGAGAATAAAACAGTCAGAATTTTCTAAATGCAGTCTTCAGCATAGGGAAAATTCATTTCTAAACTAGGACTCATATTCAGCCTGGAATGGATACTCATCCCAGTGTTGAGCCAATAATATAATCCTGTAAGACTCCAATGTAGTGAAGTCAGAAATACCTTGCAGTGAGAAGGGAATTGCAGGGGAGGTGTCCCACAGCCAACAACTTTGGCAGGTTTGTGGGTGGAAACTATTTTCTGGCCATCTCAAGGAGACATTTATCACCTTCTTCCCCAAAGGGCTTGAGACTGGTCATTAACACACTGTTGGGTACCTGCCCTCTTGGAGGGAGCAAAGAAAAGGAGGGTCAGGAGCATAAGATTCAGTGTCTCTACTGACAGTTTCTCCATGTATAGCCCTCCTTCCCAGCTGCTTTCAGAACACTAATGCCAAATACAATGCAGAGATAAGAGAACAAATAGACAGTTAGAAGTCTCAAGTACAACTGACTGAAATGTTTAACTGCCCAGTGGGATTCAAGGACCGTTGCAGAAAGCCTGCTGGGATGATATAGGGAGAAGGGAGGAAAAAATGGGAAATGATTCTGGCCAGAGATGAGACCAGCAATAGCCCTGGGCAAAACTATGAAGTTGGAGGGCTGTCATAGGTCCCCTAACCTCTTTTTGCAGCTCTCCTTTCTTTTCCCTTCCTTAGGATACTTTATCTTGGTGCTCTCTCCCTTCCCTTCAGTTCCCTATCAAAGCTTGACCTGGAAAAGATCCAATATCTGTCACTTAGACCTTACTTAGTGAGAATTGAAGTCATTGTGCTACCTTTTCTGGACATTAATATTCATTTACAGTATTGCAACACAGTTATTGAAGTACTACTATGAATGAATGAATAAAAAAAGCTTTTATGAAGTGAAGTACTAGGAATATAAACACAAAAGCAAAGAGATTCCTGATCTTCAAGGACCTTACATTTTAATAGGGGGAGTAATATGTAAGGGAAGGATAGCCTAGGAGGGGTATTTTATTGCTGAAAATTATTAGGATGGTGAGTGATAGGGGTTAAGAATGACACACCTCTTCTAGGAAAACTGGCAGAGTTTCAGAACTGGATATTGGGGGTGGTGAGTGAGGGAAGAAAAAGGTACCATCAGGGTCAGAAAGACAGTTGGCTAGGCTATGGAGTTGGCGTGAGAGTAAGGACTGAGGTGAAGCATGCTTGGTGCTTGCCTGAAACAATAAGCCAGGAAGGTCAGGTCATCAGTCAGGACTGCATAGTACAGAGGGCAAGATCACTCTCTGTTGGAGAGAGCGTCGTGGAGAGCCACCAGCGAAGGCATTATCCTAGGTTTGGAAAACTTCAGGGAACTGAGAACAGGTTGGGGATTTTTTGTTGTTGTTTGCTTTGAGTAAGGGCCTTTTCAGGTAACAATTTGTATTAATGATCCCTTGCTGGTGATGACAGTAAAAGGGTGGAGTTTCGGGGTACAACGGTTTTTAAGCTCAGATGTTTTCTTCCATACCCATGGATCACCAAAGCTTTGATTAGAAAGTTGAGTGTTCAAAATCTACTTCAGGCTATGGGAGTGAAAATGAGAAAGAAAGAAGAGTCAGAGACAACACGATCAGTCCGGCACTTTATGAAATCTGAGAAATGTTGGGAGCTGGGGAGGGGAGAGAGGCTGTTCATGAGAAGCTATGCCACCAGCATCTGTAGGAACTCTATTTCCAGATACAGGCATTTCAGTCGGGCTGTTATTCATCGCACCCTGGGCACATAAAGTTCTATTTGTGAAATGAATGACAACTTGGGGTAATTTGAGAGATTACTGTGGAGAAAGACACCAACAAGGGCATTTCTCTTTATGGTGTTGACCTCCACGGTGGTTCTCCTATTATGAAGTACACTATTCTGGGGCTAATGTGACTAGAAAGCAAGACAAAAAGCCTCAATTGTGCCCCCTGCAGGTATTGGATAATTTCCTCTCAAATACAATGTGCAAGAGATGCCCAACCAACTTGGGGTTACAGCCTAGGGAGGACAAATAAAGGGGATTGCTCAGTACCCTGCAAACACAGTGCTACCAGGAAGCTTCATCACCTAATCTCTTGGCTTCCTCCAGCTATGTCTTTCTCTGCTTTCACCGGTTTTTATCCCCCAAATTTCACCTGCCCGCGGGCTTAAGCACCTGCGACAGACGGCCCCAGGGGGCTTCTCAAATCAGGTCTGACTCCTGGCAGGGGGTCCCTGTGGCACTAAAGGGAGGCTCTCTGCTGGGGGTGTATGAGGGGGCACTGTCAGTGACTACCCCCTTCTCCTGGGGACCCGTTGCCCCCCCCTTCAGTGCAAGCTTTGAACATCCCCCCGTCTCCCTTCCCCCCAGCACCCCTCTCGCGCCGCCAGGTCAGCGTTCCGAACCCCTGGTCCCAGCACCCCCTCCCTCCGGCCCCCATTCCGTTCCACAAGGGCTGCGGCGAAAACCCGGAGCCCTGGAATACAGAACGGAGGCAAAGCAGCCGAGCCCACCCAGCGGCGCGCGGCGAGGCGCCAAGACCAGGACTCGGGGAGACGGCGGCAGAACTGGGCATGCTCTGTGGCGCCAGCGGCTGGGGGCGGAGGACGGGTGGGGAAGAGGGGAGCTTGGGCGCCCGCGCGGCCAGTTCAGTCTGCGCGGGGCAGGCGCGCAGGGTGGATGTCCGTGCTGCAGCTGCTGAGGCGGCGGAGGTGGCGGCGGAGGCTGCAGCGGCAGCGGCGACGGCGGGCGGCGGCTATCGTCTGCGCCTGACTTGGGGCTTCGGCTGGGGGGTGGGAGGGAAAGGAAGAGAAGGGGAGGGGGCTGCCGTGAGCTGTCATCCCCCGAGGGGGAAGGCGCTGTCTTCCCCTCCACCCAGCGCTTCTTTTCTTCTTTGCCATTTTTCTTTATTGTTATTTCTTGTCCCGCTGCCTACCTCCGCCCCGCTCTCCCTGCACGGTGCCCACTTCACGAGCCGGGGCCCGGGTTCCGGGAGGCGGCAGCAGCGGCGGCCGCTTCTGTAGCGGCGGTCGCCCGCGGAGGATCGCACAGCCAAGGCGGCTGCCGGTGGGGCTCCTCCGCCGCCTGGGCGGCCGCCCGGATTGAGCTCAGCCGCTGCCTCTGGGGGCCGGGGGCACTTTTCTTTCTTCCCCGCGGGACGCGAGCTGCGGAGCCGAGGAGCGGACGTCGGCGGAAGGGCGTGCGGTCGCCGCGCTCCGTGTCATCCTGCTTGTTTTGGGGGTTTGATACTTTTTTTCATTTTTCGGAGGGGAGGGCGAGCGACTGAGGAGGTGGGCGCCGCCCGCGCCCGCCAGGCCGTTCGTCCGTCCGGCCGTCCGTCCGTCCAGCAGTCCAGCCGCCCAGCCGCCAGTCCGGCCGAGCCTCCGTCCTTCTCCCACCCCCCGGGGTCGGCACGGGAGCGAGCAAGGAGCCGAGAGGATGGAGGAGAAGTACCTGCCCGAGCTGATGGCGGAGAAGGACTCGTTGGACCCCTCCTTCACTCACGCGCTGCGGCTGGTGAACCAAGGTAAGTATTCCGAGGAGGAGCCCTCCTCGACCCCCCCCCCCAGGCCCCCGGGACCGGGAGGCCTGACCTCACCACCCCCGCCCCACTGGGGAGCCAGGCTGGGGGACGACCGTTAACGAGTGTACAGTGGCCGTTGAGGGAGTGGGGGACAGGGAACTGAGCATTTTGGGCAGGGGACCGGGGGAAAATCCTGGGGGAACTGTAGGAGACGAGGGAGAAACTTGGAGGTCAGAGGACTAGGGAGAAATTGGGGGAGGGTGCAGAAAATCTGGTGGGGACGACTTGGTTTAACTAGGAAGACATGAAGAGGGGTGCATAGGAAAAGAAAAATCTGGCGTGGGGACCAGGGAGAAACCTGGGGGACTTGGAAGAAATTTGGAAAATTGGCTAGGGGAAAACAGGAAAGTGAGTCTTAGAACCTAGGAGAGATCTTGGGGACGGACACTTGGGTTGGAGTACAGGGGTTCTATAAAGAGGGAGCAGACAGAACTGAGGGGACTTGAATCTGGAAGCTTGGTAGAGAAAACTTGTTGGGGGGCACTTACTGAAGGGAATGATCTATTTCCTTCTAGCTAAGGAATTGAAGGAGGAGATACTGTGTTGCTGAAATTGAGGGTCCTTAGGTGATGAAGAAGTTAGGGATTCCCCTAGAGGGAGAGACTTTAATGAGGAACCAGTGTTCTGGGACTGTCCAGAATGGGATGAAGTTTCTGTCTTCTGCCCTGGGTTTTCTGGATTGGGGATTGAAGAGAAGTGGGAAAGGAATATTTAAAGGCCAAACCCTTGGGGGTGCCACTTAGAGGGGGCTGGATGGAGAGCAGGTTAAAGACAAGGGAGACCGTCTTGATGTGTCTTTTCAGTGCTTGGGGTTTGGAACATCCGAGGAGGAAATTGTTTCTGGTATCATTTTAGTAACACTTCAGCTTAAGGCAGTGTGGGACTTTGTGGGACTTGGAAGGCACAGAAAGAGGAGAAGGTTTTGGAGTGAATAACACTTGCTAAGGGCAGAAATTTCCCTGGCAGTGTTAATCCCAAATGTTTTTTTTCCGACAGTCTGCAGGGATGAATGATGAATTAACCCTTCAGCAAGGAGTCCACTTCTGTGCAGCTTTTTGTGCTTCGTAGTAAAATATACTGCCTATAAAGAGGGATTCTGGAGCCACTGACTTTCCTTCTCTATATGTTAGCATAAATTTTCCTCCAAGTATTTTATGTTCAGTAAGATTTGTCGTGTGCAAAGAGCAATTATTGTCCCTGTGTAAAATTGTATCTGTTGATTTCAGAAATGGTTGTGTTTATTTCATTGTTGCAACTGTTTCTGAGTAGGATTTTCCTCTTACATTACTTTTGAAGTGATTGGGAGGGCTTCCGGTGAAACTGACAGTATTAAGAAATTTAAAAGAGAATATTTTATGAATTGATGAACAAAAATGGATTTCGGAAGTTAATTTCTTGTTCTTTGCAAAATACATTTGCAAAATGTATTTGCATATTTTTCTCTAATAAAAGGAGTATGTTAAAAATGGACGTTACATATACATTCTCAAAGAAAATGTAAATTTTCCATTTATTAAGTTTTTTTTATTAAGTTCTACGATTGAATTCAGTACTCCTTACCCTTTGTGATTTGCATAAATCTTTTGTTGCTTCTGTTGGGCTGTCTTTGCTGTGAAAAAAATTTCCTTGTGTTGTGTGAACAGAGGCATTAGAGACATCTTGGGTTACAGTCAAAATACAGTTTTCTTACAAAGGATCTTAATTAAGGTACTGTTATAATAACAAGACAAGTTTGTTTAACTAAAAGTATAATGAGTCAGTTTTTCAAGTCCACATTTATTCTAATACTTTTCATAAGCTGTAGTCCAGATTACCTAATTTTTCAATATTTAATATTTAAAAACCTTAGTCTTAATATGAAAGTGTTTCTTCTAAATTGTCTTATAAATATAGCCGTCTAGTTCTGTGTAGTTTTAATTATAGTTATCCAAACTTTTAGCTTCCCTGCTAAAAATGAGTCCAGTGAAAACTGCCATTCTCAAATTGCATATTTAAATGAGGGTGGTAGAACGCAGATGTTATGTATCTTGTTGCTGTTAAGTGTGATTTAGTCCACTGTAGATAGGATATTTTTTAAAAATAATACACCAAATATGTCATTTATCTGAGCTTTATTTTTTAAGTAAAATATGAATATGTTCTGTTATATAACTCCCAAGTTTCTAGTCATTTACTAAATTCAGTATCTTAAAATAAAAAAGGATATTGATTTCCAAAAAAATCAGAAAACCTTTACTTTGACCTCAGATAATCACCTTGTCCTTGGCTTTCTGAAAACGTTTTTATTTTCTTAACTGCTTGTGGCTTTTGGAAACTATTTCATATCAGTTGGTTTTAATCTCAACACTTGAACCAGTGGTGGTAGAATCTGCTCAGCAATGATTGTACAATCACGTAGAGAATGAAGATGCCACAGGTTTTGTTGGTTGCTGTGTTTTGAAGATTAAATCCATGACATAGAAACTAGCTCATACGTTAATTAAGAACTCTAAAAATCAAACTAATTATTGTTACAATTTTAAGATGAACGTGTTTTGGAAATGTGTTCTTTGAGTACTTGTGATATTTATTTTTAAAACTTTTCATTTTAATAATTTGTCATTGTTTTATGTTCTTTTTTGGAGGACCTAATGGTTCATGAGGGACTTTACTTAAAGAATTTTAACACTTTGTCAGAGTATCACACTAGATTTTTAGCAGTTGTATGGGAATGTTTTATAACTTTTTAAAAATAAAGTCATTTGCTATTATGGAAGCATTAATTTATAAACAAGTCTTAGCTAAGTCAGATAGCTTTTGTAACTAATATTTTTTTATTTTAGTAATATGTTACCCAACTTTTACAACCCTGCTATGATCTTAAGTCACACCCCCTATGACCACTGAGTTAACTTCATAGGAATTATCAAAGAATTGATGCAAGTCTGACCCAAAGTCATGGAATTATGTATGTAATGGAGTCTTTAATATTTTAGATAGGATCATCACTCTTCTGGTCCAAAGGTGATAGACTTGAAATGCAGGGAGAGATAGGCATTTTGGGGCATGTCTGATGTGGGGAATTTGTTTTACTGGACTGTGTTGATGTTTGTTGAGGGATTTTTTTTTCCCCCTTAGTATAGTGGGTTGATGGTGAGAGGGACAGACTGGCGGAAAAATGGTTCTTCTTTGAAAAGTGAAGAGATAATTAAAATATTTTACATGGCAGATGCACATTGGATCTTGTGCTTTAAAGCATATGTTAAATGGCAAAGAGCTGACTTTTAATACTTTTCCAATATCAATGGTATTTAAGCTGAATGTATTTTCTGGCATTCCCTTTTTTTCTCCTCTGGGGAAAAATGTAAATGTGTGTTTTCTGTCATTTTCCTGAGGTACCCTAATAGCAAATCAAGAAAATGGAGTTTTGATAATATTGGAACACATGTATTTCATCAGTTTTTAGGTATTTGGTCTATCTAGGTGGACACATCCCACTTTCAGGTAATAAAATGGTTACAGAATGAATAAAGTATTGTAGGGGCTCCCTAAGGGAAAGAAATCCTTACATGAATGCTTTCCTTCCTTGTACTATTTTCAATAGGGCAAATGGAGATGCACAGAAAGTTGTGTGTTTTGTATTCTATTTACTGGTGGGGCTGCTGACTGTTGCTAAAAAACATTTTCAAATATGCCTTACACATTATAATTTTAGTCCAACTCTCCAATATTGCCATTGATGGCTTTATGCTCAAGCCAAGTAACCGTTAAATAAGATTACATAACCTCTTATTTTTAATTATCTAAAATAATCTATGGATTGGTGGCTGGTTCTCTGCCAACTTATGCTCATTTACTGTTGGTTGTTAAAGAAAATGGAAAAATAGTTAAGCTTAAATTTGTCCTTTTTGTTTGGTTCCAGGAAGGTTGTGTTTTTGCTTTCACAGTGGAGATTCAGTTGGTGTTTCAATGATAAAACCTTTTGTATTGATTCAACTACTCGTCAAATGTTAGGATTCCTCATACTATTTAGCATTCTATCTGTGTCAGTTCTAGTTTAACATAAAGATTATTAGTTGGAAGCAGTGTGGCACAGAGGAAAGAGAGTAGAATTTGAACTTAGAGGATCTGGGTTCAAATGTCTGCTTTGTTTTTTGTTCCCTTAATGACCTTGAGCAAGTCACTTAATCATTGTGGGCCACAGTTTCCTCATATATAAAATAGGAATGTTGTACCAGATCACCTTCTGAGGTCCCTGGCAGTTCCCACTGCCCTTTGATCTTACCTCCTAGTTTTACATAGCTAACCTAACCAGAATGTAAGTTTACTTAGTCATGTGAGTAGGGGAAAGATGATTTTAAACCTTTTTGAACTAACAAATTATTAGTTAAAGAATCATTGTTTGTTGCTATAAGTAACGGTAAAGAAGACTAAAATTGCAGAAATGTTGTTAAGGACTTAAAATAGCATTCTCTGTTTTATCCTGTGTGGAATACTTAGGTTTATTCAAGTTAGCAATTTTTTTTTTGTTATTGCAGCTAAAGTGATATTTTAACAAAATATTTCTTGGTTTAGGTTTAAAGGGCGTAATCATTCAATAATTCATTCAGAGATTAAGAGTAATGGTTCAAAACAACAATAAAATTATGACAAACTATCTTTAATAACTGAATATTGGTGATGTCATTTATTATTTTGAGATAAAGTCTTTAATTTTGGACTCTTTTCCTTCCTTAAGGAAAGGAAAACTTATCTTCAGAAATGTCCCTTTGAGGTGCATAGTGGCCATTTTACATTTAAAGAAATAAGATAGTAGTAAAGTAATTGATGAAGGTATGATGGAATAGCTAGTTAAGGACATGGTGGTTGTGAAGATCATTTTCCCTCTCCCTCTTCCCCCCAAAAATGGAAGTTGATTGAGGGCAGGGAATATTTTGCTTTGGTCTTTTATCCTTAATGCCCAGCACAATATCTAGAGCACAGTCAGTGCTTAATAAATGCCTAGTAGATTTGAATTAAGATCTGGTAAATACATAATCTAGCTAGTATCTTTGTATTGGCATACCAGGTGTCTGTAGTTCTCTGCAGCCCTTTTTACTGGGCTTTATCAGGTTTGATTGGCATTTTAATAGTCATGATGAAGTTAGAAGAATTTGTAGCAATACATACCTCTGGAATGAAAAGGGACACCAACAAACTCATGATATTCATTATTTACCACGTTGTGGCATAGGATCATTTATTTAACAAACATATATTGACTGTCTGATATGTGTAATATTCAGTAAAATGGAGTAGTTCAATTTCTATGGGAGAAGGGTCTCAAACAGCTCAAATAAGATTTTCCCAAAAATAACTGTAGAAGGTTTTTTGCTAAAGTGCAGTTTGTTAAACAAGCATTGGAGCAATGCAATGCTGTTTAAATGTGGTAGAACGGTAGCGGTCCTTCTGTGGGAGATAATGAGAAGATAGTGTCATATCTGCTTTGAGTCAGATGTTTATTTACTTTTTTCTGGAACTTCTTAAACCCATGCTCTGTAATGCAATTAACTTTTGCTCCATAAAACCCTAATTAGATTTCAAATGACAGATTTGAAACCAGAAGCCCAGAGATCTTATTACGTGCAAATAAGTAAGCTTTCCTGAAAGAGTTAATCTGTACACTTCCTTTTTCTCAATGAAAAATGGAAACTTATGGGCTGTCACTTGGAAATGTACATGACATGATATTCTTTGTTGGCTTTTGTTTTGAAAGGAAGCCTGTAAGCCAGTGGCTACCCTGTGTTAGATGAAGTTTTCACAGATGGCAGGAGAATTGAACTGATCATTTTTGGGGGAATTTGAGTGAAGGCAATACTTTATGATAAAGATATTGTTAAGAAAGAGAAAGTCAGAATTTAGCATTTTTAGAGTTATAGAATCATAGAATGTTGAAATTGGAAGAGCTCAGGAAAGATCATTTTGTCTAACACCCTCATTTTATGAAGAGTTGAAATGACTTGCCCCAAGGTCATATAAGGATTTAGTGGAATTCTGACTTCCAGCCTACTGTTGCTTCTATCAAACCACAGTTTTCTCTAAAAAGTTTAATTTTTTTTTCAGCTAGCTTTTTTCATTAGCAATGATACATTTAAAAATTCTCTATTAAATTTACCTCTTTGTGTGGCAGGATCATTCATTTAACAAATATTCATTGATTGCCTAATATAATATTTCTTACATAGAAGTGCTGCTTTTGGTCACATATATGTGCTGCTTGATTGGCAAGAATTATCTTAAGGTGATGTTTATTTTGGAAAGCCAAATTATGTAACTCTTGTTTTAGTTGTACAACATGCACTTATTTGAAAAAGTAGATTTTGTATTTTTGTATGCCCTCCAATGGTGTGCTTTATTAATTTTCATACAGGATTCAAAGTAAGGATTTTAATTGTGCATTTCAAAAGAGTAGGTAATAACATAGGAAAAAGTTTGTTCCTTTCTTTGGTATAATTTAGTTTGTGAGTCTTACTGTTACTAAAACTTCTGTCTTTCCTTTTCCCCCAGAGACCCTGTTGCAGCAATGAAGAAAATCTTCATATTTTAATGAAGTATTTCTTTGTATTGTAGAGACTTGGTTTTTACTTGAACCAGGTGATTTTTATGTAATCATTGTTTTGAACTTTGAGGTACAGGATGTATCGTAGTAAATTTTCTTTCTTTCTGAGAAATACTCTAGAAAAGTGAATGTTAGAATTTTTAAAAAATATAATGAAACAAAAGCATACTTTTTTTTTTTTTTAAGCATTTCAGTATCATATTAACATGGTTTCTGAAAATATAGTAAACAGCATAATGCTTTACATAGTAGTATGTTAGATAGAGAGAATCAAAAGCCAACTTTGAAAACTTAAGTCAGAGTTTTAGAGCTGAAAAGAACCTAGGAACTGAAGACTCAGTTTCCTTATTGTAATACAAGGAATTACCTATTACTGTTGAAGGTCCTCCCAATCCCCCAGGTTCAAAACTAGGTGTCATCCTCACTATCTTTCCTCTCTTTCTAACCCCTACCCCAATATCCAATCTGTTACCAAGGACTATGGATTTCACCTCTGAAATATCTCTTGAATAGGCCCCTGTCTGTTTTCTTTGTTTGCCACCACACTGGTACAGGCCTCTCATCTTCTTATTCCAATGTTTTTTCTATAGCTGCTGCTTGATCAATCTGTCACAAGTCTCTCACCATTCTAGCCCATTCTCCACTCAACTGCCAGAATGTGATTTTCATCCCCCCTCCAACTCAGTAAACTCCAGGGGCTCCCAGTCACCTTCAGGATTAAATATAAACTCCTCCACTTGGTGTTCAAAGTTCACCATAACTGAGTGCCCTCCCTCTTACCTTTCCAGTCTTATGCCTTATACTCCCCAATGTAATCTCTAGTCCGGTGACACTGGTCTCCTTCCTGTTCCATAAATAAGATATTCTATCTTTCAGCTCTGGACATTTTTCTGACTGACCTGCATGTCTGGAATGCCCTCCTTTCTCACCTCTACCAGGCTTCCATGGCTTCCATCAGGTATCAGTTAAAATCTTACCTTTGTGGGAAGCCTTTCTCAAAACCTCTTAATTCTGTTGACTTTCCTCTGTTGATTATTTCCGATTTATACTTCATATAGTTGATTTGAACATAGCTTTTTGTACGTTGTCTCCCCCATTGGATTGTGAGCGCCTCAAGGGTAGGGTCTGTCTTTTGCTTTTCTTTGTATATCCAGCACTTAACAATTATTAAATGCTTAATAAATGCTTATTGACAAACTGACTTAAACAGATAATAGTATTTGTGCTACTTTCTTCACAGGGTTATTGTGAAGAAAATATATTGCAAACCTTAGAAAGGCCTGTGCATGTGTGAACTAGTGTTATCAACATGTAGCACTGTACTCCCCTCATTTTACTAAGGGAAGAAACTGAGTCCAAAAGAAGACACTTAAATTGCTCAAAATCACACATTGGCAGAGCTGGGACTAGATCTCCTGGTTCTCAGTTCAGGGCTTTTCCCGTTAGGTAGACCACAATTTTGTGCTAAGGAAATCTTAGTAGAGGAAACATTTTGAGGGTAGTGACAGCAAACTACTTATTCTTACGGGATACAATTCAGCTTGTTAAAATACCGTATTTATGCCTGTCTTTTGGCCATACAACTTGGCATATATCCAGGACATAGAATAAATGAAGTAGCAGATATAAATGAAAACAATAAACTGAGGCTCTATTTCCTATTTGCTTTTTGTTAGGTTTTCAGGGGAATTTTGTATCTACTGTAGAACCCTGAATTAATTTGCTGAACTAATGCCTAGTGATCTAGTAAGCATAAATGAATGTATTTCTCTGAGGGGAAGGAAAATTATATTGCAAAAACTTGTAAAGAACTTTCCCACATTTAGCAGTGTGAGAAATTTTGTTTTGACCCAGTTTTGAACCTATTTGTAATACTGTTATATGTGTGCATACGCCTCTATTATTAATAATGCTATTTTAATCTTTTATTGTATAACACTTTCATGTCAGTAGAAATTCATTATCAGTGCCCAGGAAATATTTAAGGAGAAAAAAATGTTTAATTAGTTATTGACTTTCATATAGTTAATATCTGGCATTAAATTAAACCAACATTGATTGGTTTTATTATTCTATTTAAGATACAGAATCTGAAGCTGAAATTAGGAAATGAAAGTTTTACAAATAGTTTTACGATTGTATTCTAAAACATCGCTAGACAGTCACTAGACTTTTTTTTGGAAAGCATAAAACATTTTACACTGAATTTATTAGTTTTGTATTTCCCTAATTTTTCGTATTTCTATAATTTTCCACCAGTCAACCCTTCTCAGTACTTTCAGAATTTTTTAAAAGGTGTGGTTGAAAAAATAATCTTGTGAGATCATCATTTTTTAATATCATTTTTAGATTTAAATCTTACACTTGAGGTCACTGTTGGCCCAGGCTCCCACAGAGAAAACATAATGGAGATGAGAAGTGGTAGCTTTTTTGAGCCTCCTTTCCTTTTTTTGTCATCTTTTAGTGTTTTTGCTATGTTTTTATACTGTCTTTCCACTAGATGGCCCTCTTTGTACCACTGTTAACTATTCTTAAGCCAGAATTCTAAAATACTTATATATTAAAATTGGTGGTTAACCAAACAATAGACTTGATACTTTCACACTATTTTTATAATGTTTTAGATACTCACTGAAAAATCAAGATTCCCTTATTTTACAGGAAATTAAGATTTTTAGAAAAAAGTTTTGTGGAATCTAATTTAGCTTTAACTATTGAAATCATCCTGAAAGTAAAAGTTAGGAAATGCTTTTCCTTCTTTGGATTCTGTTGTAGAGAATAAATTTGACATTCAGATTTTTTGTAAAGTGAAGTGTTTTTGTGTATACATTTTTCCATTGATTCCTATTATATTTTTGTAGATGTGCTTTTCAGGGGGAAAAATGTTACCTCGTGGGTCTGAAATTGACAACTCTCTCAAGTTTAGTGCCTCACATAAAATCTTTTAACTCCAACCCATTGACTTCACACTTGGGGACTTCAGTACATCTGTTGATGTCTCATTGAATACTGTGGCTCCCAGGTTCATCAGCCTCCTAAACCTCCATAAATCCCACTTTTAACGCCACTTTAGGTACACACAGATGCTCATGCTCTTGATTTGACCATCTGTGATTGATTACTCCTACATTCTTTTCATCATCCACAGCTTCCCTTCTTTCAGTCTTTTCTTCTGTTTCATACCTTCTGAACCTTGACCTTATTCTTCATCCTCACTGTGATCTCCAGTCTCTCTACTCATTCTTTTTATTCCAGTATCTCAGTTCTGTTCTCCCTTCACAGTATTGAACCTATTTTGATTAGTTCAGGTATGCACTGATTACCCTTGACTTTCTTGACCTTTGTTCTTTTTGTGCCTTACCAAATCATAAACCTAGATTATCTTCATGACTTGTTTTTGTTTCTACATGTATATGCTGCTGAATAATGTTTGAGAAAGACACATAACTGTTGATGAGTTCATTACAAGTTCATGTTATCTGATCTCAAGTAGACATAAGTTGCTGAATAGCAGTCTGTTTTGTCCTACTGTGATTCATTCTCATACTCTTAACAGTACCTAAAACCCTTCTCTTTTCTTAAATTTCTGCAAGACTTTCTCCACCTCCCTCTATGCAGAGTGCCTTGTCTCCAGCTTTACTGAGAAAATAGTTGGAGTTTAGATGGGTTAATGGATAGAACACTGGACCTGGAGTCAGGAAGACCTGAGTTCAGATTTAACCTCAGACACTTAATAACTGTGTAGCCTTGGGCAAGTCATTTAACCTCTGTTTTCTATTTCCACATCTGTAAAAAGGGGATAATAATAGCATCTATCTCCCAGGGTTGTTGTGAGGATCAATTGAGATAATATTTGTAAAGCAGCATAATGCCTGGCACATAATAGACTCCATAAAATACTAGTTATACTCCTCCTCCTCATTGTTATCTTTATCATCACCATCATTTATTATTACTGCCTTTGACTTTGAGTTTCTTCTTCTCTCTGCTTTACAAAATGGTCAGCTAGATTATGAAAACAGAGCTTTTTGTATTTGTTCCTGGAGGCATTAGGGAGTCACTAGAGTTTCTTGAGTGGTGGGTATGGGTGTGACACCTTATTAGATCTGCACTGTAGGAAAATCCCTTTAGTGGCTGAATAGAGAATGGATTAGAGAGGGGAGAGAAGAGGTAAGCAGACCCACCAGCAGGCTGTTGTAGAAATCTAGGTCTGGAAATGATGAGTGCCTGCACCAGAGCGGAGGCAGTGTCAGAGGAGTGAAGGGGGCATATCCAAGAGATATTGTGAAGGTGAAATCTACAGGACTTGGCAACAGATTGGATATGGGGGAGGGGGTGAGAGAGTGAGAAAGCTAGTATGACAGGTTGTGAACCTGAGGGATTTGGAGGATGGTGTTGTCCTCTACAGTAATAGGGGAAGGTAGGCAGTTGAGGGGTGGGGGTAGTGATGTTGCATTAGGGGGAAACATAGTAAGTTCTGTTTTGGACATACTGAGTTTAAGATATCTGCCTGACATCCAGTTTGAGGTGTTTAAAAGGCAGTTGGAGATGCAAGATTGTAGGTAAGCAGAGATTGGGGCAGGAAAGGTAGATTTGAGACGCATTAGCATAGAGATGACAATTCAATCTATTTGGAGCTGATGAGGTCATCAAGTGAAGTAATATATAGAGAGAAGAGGACCCAGAACAGAATCGAGGGACATCTATGATTAGATAGTGTGATCTAGAAGAGGATTCAGCAAAGAAGACTTGAGAAGGAAAAATCAAATAGATAGGCAGAGAATCAGGAGAGAGTAGTGTCCCAAAAACCTAGAGAGAAGAGAGTATCAAGGAGGAGAGAGTGATCAGTAGTGTTAACAGGCACAGAAAAGTCAAGGAGAATCAGAATTGAGAAAAGTCATTGGATTTGGCAAGTTAGAGATCATTAGTAACTTTGGAGAGAGCAGTTTCAATGCAGTAATAAAATTGGAAGCCAGATTCTAAGGGGTTAAGAAGAGAGTGAGATGAGAGAAAGTGGAGGCATAGGTTGTAGATGGCCTTTTTGAGGAGCTTAACTACAAAGTGAAGATATAGGATGATAGGTAGGAGGGATGGAAAAATCAGCTAAGGGATTTTTCAGCATATGAGAGACATGGGCATGTTTGTAGGGAGTAGGAAAAGAGCCAGTAGAGAAGGGAGAGATCAAAAATAAGTGGAAGAGTGAGAATGACAGAATAGGATTGCTTGAACAAGGAGAGCTTTGGTAAGGAGTAAGGTTATTTCATCATGTGAGACGGGTAAAGGAGAACAAAGTGGAAGAAGGCATCTGATAGGAGATGAGAATGAGGGGGAAAAGAGAGAGGTCACGGTGAATAGCCTCAATTTTTTTTTTTCCTGTAACATATGAGGCAAGGTTCTCAGCTGAGAGAGTGAGGGGAGAGAGAGCCATGGGAGGTTTGAAGAGGGAAGAAAAGGTTTGGAGGAGTCACTGTGGAGAATGGAATGTTGTTATTTGTCCTTCCTTATTGAAGAGGACCATGACATCAGGAAAGTGGTGCCATGACTTTCAAGTGAATTGGATTTAAGTGAGGGAAGGCTGTGCAAAGTCACCAGCCTCACTCTCTTCTCAGAGCCAACCAGATCCAGTGGCAAGATATAGATCAGGACAACTGGAGATGGCCCAGGGTGCAGTGGGAGACTTTGACCTTTTTAAGCTAAGGCCTTTAACAGGTCTCAGTTTGACTGAGGCAATGCCCATTCAGGGATTAAGGCTAGGTAACAAATGAGGCAAAGAATGGCCTCTTCTACCTAGTTTAAAAAAAAAAAAAAAGATCAGTCTGCAAGAGGAAGGCCCTCAGGATTTCTGGCCCTGAAGAGAAACAGTTGGTAATGATTTACATTACTCTGAGCCATCAGGGCCCAAACCATGGCTAGGTGGGGCTTGGGCTGGGAATTATTGTTGGCCAATCAATGAGAACCAGAATGATTAGAGTTTAAGGCATGGTCTAGTAGCTTGATTTGAATCTCAATGTGCCTTACCAAAGCCTGGGTTTCCAATGCTGCATTTGAAGACTGGATATAAAGAGGAAAGAGGAGATGGGATGGGGAAAATAAGTTCCTGGAAGTAAGGCTGCTGACACGGAGGTAGAGAAGTCTGGAGACTTATTGGTACTAGGAACGAAGTGAGCTGGCCTGGACCCATTATGAAATAGGGGTCTGAGCTTTGGACTCATCAGTTAGGAGAATGGGCCACAGTGTGGAGACATCTCAAGGGCTAATGGGAGGGCATAGAACAATTACAAAGTGCCATAGGAATTAAATGGAAAGAGAAGACACTGGCTGAGAGAGAAGAGGGCAAGGTGCATGGAAGGCTTCATGGAGAGAATTTAATAGAATCTTTGAATCTCAGATTTGGAAGAGACCTTTGAAGAATTGAAGGATGGGAAGTTTTCTCTGTTGAAAACAGGCAGATAAAACAGCACGAGCAAAGATGTGGAGGAGAGAAATGTTCAAGGAATGGTAAATAGACCACATTAGTTGGATTGTGGGATAGTGAGCTGATGAGGGAGGTATAGTAGGATTGCCTAATGGCAGAGAAGGCCCAACCAATTGAGGTTATATAACATAAATTATCGTGGATCCGGTCAGAACAGGTGTCTTCATTTGGCATGTATACAGGAGTGAAGGCAGCTCCCACTGCATCAGGGCTGTCTCCAGTCATCGTGATCTATATCTCACCATGGGACCCAGATGGCTCTGGAGGAGAAGCTGTACGCAGCCCCCTCAATTAGATTCAGTTCACTTGCAAGTCGAGGCATTACCTCCCTGATGTCATGGTCCTCTTCCAGAGGGAAGGACAAACAACAACAACAAGGAGTGAAGGTGATGAATGGTAGAATGATCCTGAGACTTGACTGGTTGTAATTGGTGATATAAGGGAGCTAGCCAGTTAAAGAGAGGGAGGACAGTGTAGAGTTGAATTGGTTGACCAAGGAGTTAGGGTAAGGAGAAGAAGAGAGTGGCTATGCAAGGGAAATGGTCTGAGAGACGATTGATGGGTCAAGGGATTGGAAATTACAGTAGGGGTGAAGTATAGGGTTATTTAAGGTAAGAGGGAAGGGGGGGAAATCCAATAGATTACGGTTGGAAAAGGATATTTCAGAATTCTTGAACATTTGTGAGTGATGGCAAGATCAAGGATATGACCATTTTTGTGTGTTACTGAGGTAGGGTGGAGGAATAGCTCATTAGAGGTAAGTAGGTTGAGAAACTGACTGGTTAGGGTATTTGAGAGAAAATCATTATGTATGTTGAAGTCCCCTAATATGGGGGCAGGAATTGGGGAGGAGAGTAAATTATGAGCCATGAAGAAGGAAGGGGAGTGATCTGGGGGTCTGTAGCCCCAAGATTGGGTGGTAGATAGGAATAGCATGAACCTCAAAGGAAGAGGTTACGGAGTGATGAAGGAAGAGGGAAGAGAGCTTGAACATGACAATGGGGAGCAAGGAATATTTCAACTCCCCTGCTTCAACCAGTGAGCTAAGGAGAATGAGTGAAGGTGCAGCCAGTACTGGAAAGGGTGACCAGGGAGGCTATATCATCAGGGGGAAGCCTTGTTTCAGTAAGAGCTGGTAGATGAAAGAAATAGGAGAGGAATAGATTTAAGATGAAAGGAGTGCAACAAACATTCCAGAGGGCACAGTGAAGGGCTGGATTGGAATTAAATTGATACTTTGGATTGGGAGGGTTGAGGGGGATGGGAATGAGGAATCAAGTGGTTGGGCATGTGGAATGATTTTCTTAGCATGAATTCTTTTGGGGAGTAGATCAACATGTTCTTTTCAGGAGTAATGGCTCTGTTGTTTTGATTATGATTCTAGTTATAGGAGGCATGAGGAAGGAAGCAAGCATACATACATGTAACCTGACCAGGTAAAAGAATAAAGTATTAACTGGACACTGCCCCAGGAGACTCAGACCAGTGGAGCCTCAGGGTAAGAGTGGTAGAGATGAAAGGGATAATGGTTTCTGGACCGGTGACAATGTAACTGTTGAGAACAGTTGATTTTGTTTGCATTTATCTTATATCTATATCATATCCATATGTGTGTGTATATATGTGAGAAAGAGATAGTGAAATTTGAAGTATTTTTTCATGAGACTCTTTTAAAAGTATTTTTCTTGATCTATTTTGACTTTTCATTGCTTATATTGCCCTCAGTATTTTTCCCCTTTTTCTCAAAGAGCCATCCAAATACTTTTTTTTCTTAAAGGGGAAAAAAAAATCCAGTAAAACCAATCAACACCTTGGGGAAAAGAAAAAATCTGATGTTATATGAAATGTTCCACACCCTTGACCTCAAACTCCAAAAAGCTATGGGGCAAGGTGTCTTCTCATATCTCGTCTTTGAGGCTTATTCTTTATAATAGTAACATGTAGTCTTCATTGATTTGTGGTGATTGTTTTTCACATTTTGTATTTATTGTTTTCTTAGTTCTGCTTATTTTACTTTGCATCATTATCATATAAGTCTTTTGATGCTTTTTTTGTATTTAGCACACTTGTTATTTCTTACAGCACAGTTATATTCCATTATTATATTATGTCATGATTATTCTTCAGCCACTCTGTAATTGATGATATTTGTTGTTATTATAAATATTTTGGTGCACCTGGTCTTTGTTTTTTTTTTTTTTTGTCATCTGTAACGTCTTTGGGAGTATACCTCTAGCAGCAGAATCTCTGGGTCAAAGGGTAAGGGCATTTTAGTCACTTTATTTGCATAACTCTAAATTACTTTTCAGAATGATGTGCCAACTCAACTTGGTGTGCCTGTCTTTCTAAAACCCCTCCCTCAGTGACTATTCTTATCTTTTATAATTTCTGTTATATGATTCTTAATAGTTTGCAGTTCTTTTGAGAACAGCTTGTTCAAATCATTTGACCTATTGGGGAATGACTTTTCATGTTATATATTCTTGTTAGTACCCTACATACTGTCATCTTGGACATCAGTTGTTAGCACTCTCTTCCTCTTGAAACTAACTTATCTTACTTTGTTTTGCTTAATTATTTTCATGTTTTATTCCCCCAGTAGAATGTAAGCTCTTAATAGGGAAGGAATTATTTTATTTTTGACTTTGTATTCCTAGCACCTAACACAGTGCTTTGGACACAGTAGATACTTAGAATATGTTGAATTGATTTAATATAGGCATTTAACTGTGGCTTTTAAAAAGATTCAAGAGACATAGTTTCTGGGTAATTTAATCATTTTATTAATAATGCCAGCATTTTAATGAAAGGATGGTCATTTGATCATCTCTCTCCAACCAAGGACAATGGTGGTGGCAGCCTCATGGTTTATATTCCCATTGGAAGACAAGTGGCAATCAACTCTGATTGGTTAATAATTAATGAGAATGAATATCACAATGAGGGGCTAAATTTATTCACATTAACTTTGATTATGTCATTTACTTCTAAGTTATCCCCAGCCTTGGGCTGTCTGTTCAAAGAATTTTGAATACCTCAACCTGAGAGTACAGTGTCTTCCCCACCTGGTAGAGTCTGGATATAAGAGAAGGCTAACTCTACCTTCAGAGATTGAGGTGTTGGAATGAGAATGAAAGAAAAAGGGAGAAATATGAAGGTCCCTAAATTATCGGTGATAATCGGATTTGAGGCATGCTGTGGTATTATATACCTAAGGCTTAGCACAGTGCCTAGTACATAGTAAGCATTATGTTAATTTATTGGTTGATGAGAATTATTTCTGCTAGGAATTAAGCCCCCCCCCCCATTTGAAGCTTACATTATCAGATTTCACCATACTTCATTTAAACAAATAGCCACTTCAATGAATAGCACAAAGCAAAACAAAAGAACAAACAACTTTAGAGAATGATGAAATAAACTCAGCCATTTCTTTGCTTTCTGTTTTCATCCACTCTTATACTGTACTTAGATACCTTCTTCGTACTAGGTTCAGGGTCAAGACAGCAAAACACTGTTAACTACACAGACAATTAAGTTAAAGAATCCCAGAATTTGAAGGTACTTAATGACTACCTTGTCCAAAGAATTCTTATAAAACATCCCAACAAATGTCATTTATTTTCTCTTCAAAACCACTTAGTGGAAATTGTGTGTTTGTGTGTGTGTGTGTTTATAACAAAAAGTTAAAATAAGGTCTTTATTCCCCTGCTCAAGAAACTTTTTTGGTTCATTTTATTTCTAGTATTAAAGACACTACTCAGCTTAACATTTATAACCTTTTATAATCTTGCCTCCACTTTATCTTTCCAAATTTATTTAAAATTATCCCTCTAAATGTACTTTGCCATCAAATTGCCTTACTTCTCTGTTCTGTGGAGTTGGCATTACATTTCCAATAACTATTGACTTCAAGGCAATTGATTCATTTAGTGAATGGGAATCTCCGAACACAAATACTCTGAGATGACGAAATTGGAACATTCACCTTCCTTGGTAAGTAGTGGACGTTCCACTTAGACTGTCTTTTCACCATTTCTCTCGTTATCTTTGCTTCTTAGAATATTTAGCTACCTTGAAGTTCAGTCCAGTTGCTACTTATTATGGGGAGACTTTCCTGATCTTCCTAATTGTTAGTGATCATTTTCTTCTTAAATCAACTTGTGTTTCCTTATTTGTGTATGTGTTGCATCCCCCAATGAAATATAAGCTCTTCAAGAACAGGGAATATTTTTTCAATTTTGTCTTTATATCTCTGTTACCTAGCAAATAACAGGCAATAAATGCTTGTTAAATTGAGTTTATTAAACTTTTTATTATTACTCATCTTATAGTTCTGCATGAAATTCTCCACACCTCTCATCTATGTACAATGGGTGGGTGTCATTAACTCTTTTTACTAGGGAAAAACTGTCCCTGTTGAGAGCAGAATGTGGCATTGGGGCTAAGTTGGATGAAAGTAAGAGAGAAAGGAATGCTTGGGAAGGGATGTCTTGGCATCTGAAGACTCTGAATGGCATGGAGTTTAAAAATAGAGGTGGGAGTTAGCTAGACATAGGACAACGACAGGGGAGCTTCCTACCTTTAGGGTCCTTTGGTAATGGGCGCAGGTGTCAGTGTATCCTCTTTCAAATACTAGGCAAAGAGGGAGATTAAGTTAAATAATCTGGGTTAGTAAGTCCTTGGTGATCAGGCCTCATTGTGTCCAGCTAAGCTCACATTCAATATTAGTTGTTTTGTGTCATTCTAAAGACTGGGGATGTTGCACAGACTGTACCCTGCACATGGAGCGTGCATTTATTATCTGGTTGAGAATTATGTCTGAGACCCTATTCCTAGTTGAATTTCTGGCAGAAAGAGTCCTGTGTCTGAGTCTCTGTTCTTAGCTGAGTCCTGGGTTTTAAAGATTTGTTGACGGAGCCTTTCTTTGGTCCCGGATCAATATTGACAGACTTATTAATGGTTACAGAGACCTGTAGGATTGTTAGTCAAGGCCAAGTAGTCATTAACTTCAAGGCAAGTGATTCATTTAGGGGAGGGGAATCTCCAAAAACACGCACTTTGAGGAGGAGGAACTGGAGCATTCACCCTCCCTGTTAAGCAGTGGAAGTTCCACTCATAGTCCTTTGTATACAGAATCCCAGTGGACATTGGTAGCATTGTTGCTTTTCTCATGTAATTTGGCTTATAAGTGGAACAGGCCAATCCATGGGTCTTTGGTGGTAGTGGAGAGATGTTGAAGTTAGTCAGAGCAGAGTAGCTGTCAATTCCATGATCATAGGTAGTTCTAGGGACGTTTAGTAATTGGTTCAAAGTTACAGAGGTAGTAATTGGTAGAGGTGAGATTTGAATCTACATGCTTTGCATACAAAATGCAGCACTTTTCCCTTTGAACTGTTTTACCGAGATTTAAGTCTTATGTATCCAAGGTGCCATGAAGAATCAACTTTGGCTTATCAAACCTGATACCTGATATTCATATTTGGTGATAATTTGTGGATACAAATATTACTTCCAGAAGTAGATTAAGGCATTCATTAGCCTTCTTAAATGTTGGGGAGGAAAGTTTGGGGGTGTGAAGAGCACAGGTGGCATTTTCATCATTGCTGCTAAAGGCATTGACTTCAGGGATGAGAGAAAATTTTATAAAGTGAGTTTTAGAAATTTAGAACACAGGAATTATGAGCTTCCCATTAGGGATGGGATATACTTAAAAAGGATTGGTAAGAATGTATATCACTAGAATCTCAAAAATATCATCAAAAGACTTTTTAAACTGAAAAGAAAAGGTGACAAGACTGCCTATAAAACTCTATCAGATTAGACCCCATAGAAAGCAGCTACAGTTTAGTAAGCAGGGAGGTAATATAGCATAGTGAGTAGATTTCTGTATTTACATGCAGGAAAACCAGAGTTCAAATTCCACTTCTGAAAGTTACAAATTATGTGAACTTAGGCAAGTCATTTAACCTCACTCAGGCTGTTTCCTCATCTATAAAATGAGTTTAATAATAATAATAGCATTTATATGACACTGACTGTGTCAGGTACTATGCTAAGTGCTTTACAAATATCTCATTTGTGAGGATTAAATGTGATAATAAACAAAAGTGCTTTGTAAATCTTAAAGTGTTATATATCTGTTAGTTGTGTGGTATTAATTAGTGATGATGATGATGATGATGATGATGATAATGGTGGTGGTGGTGGTGATGGTGATGGAGGAGGACGATACCATGATGATATTGATGATGGTGATGATGAGAAGATTTAGTAGAGACATCCAAAATTCACAAGAAACACAATCTGAAAGGAAAGGAAGCCACAGTAAAGGCTTTCCATGCTTATATCCAAATGCACAAGCTTCAGTAACAAGTAGGATAAACTTATGATCTTAATGCACAGGAGAAAATGTATCCTCATTCAGTGGTTATCATTGAGACTTGGTGGAATGGGTCACAAAATGGGAATATGGTTCTGAAAAGGTCTGTCTTATTCAAAAGGAATAGGTTAGGTCAAAGTCAGAAGCTAAATATCTCTGCACAGACAAGATAGAGACAGCATAAATTGAGGGCAATCTCAGAGGGATGGTACTAAGATTAAGGAGAACTGGGAAAGGCTTTCTTGCAGAAGATGGGGCTTTAGCTGAGACTTAAAGAAGTCAGGAAAGCCAGGAAGCAGAGATGATGAGGTAGAGAATTCCCAGCATGGAGGATAGCCATTGAAAATGCATGAAATCAGGAGATGAGTGTCACATACATGGAACATCAAGGAAGCCAGTGTCATTGGATTGCAGAGTAAGTGGATGGGAGTTAAGATGTGAGAAGACTGAAGAGGAAAGGAAGGAAGAGATAGGTTATGAAGGGCTTTAAAAGCCAAAGTGAAGATTATATATTTAATCCTGGAGGTGACAGATGATAGAGCCTCTGGAATGTATTGATTTGGGGAAGGGGTGCATAGTGATATCCGTGTTTTAGGAAAATCAGTTTTTGACAGCTGAATAGAGGCTGGATTAGAGTAGTTAGAGAATTGATCCAGAGAGACCAATCCACAGGGTATTGCAGTAGTTCAAGTATGGGTGATGAGGGCCTGCATTAGGGCGGTAGCAGTTCAATGGAGAGAAAAAGATGTATAAAATGAGATATCGTAAAGGTAAAAGCAACAGGACTTGACAAGAGATTGGATGGGATGGAAGGGTAGAGAGTTAGGAGTCTAAAATGACACATTAATTTTAAGCCTGGATGCCTAACTGGGAGCTGGTAGTATCCTTGATAGTAATGGAGAAGTAGGAAGAGTAAAGTTTGAAGGAAAAGATAAATGAGTTCAATTTTGGGCATGTTGAGTTTAAGATGTCTATGAGATAACCAGTTTGATATGTCTGATAAGTGGTTGGAGATCAGTGATTGGAGGTCGGGAGAGAGGGACAAAGTAGATATGATAATCATCTTTATTTCTTTTTTTTTCCTTTCTCTTTCTCCATTCCTTCTGATGAAATTCTCCACTAGTATGACTCTTCCACTATTCTGTAACTCGTAGTCCTGGAGAAATTGTCTGTAGGGGTATTGAGAAATTAACTGACTTGCCTAAGGTCATAGCCACTATGTACCAGTGCAGAAGTGGAACCCAGTTATTCCTGACACTGAGGCTAGATCTTACTCCTCTATGCCACACTGCAGAAAAACATGTTCTTGAGTTAATCTGCATACATCCAATAGGTTATAACTGTTTTACCAGTACTACAGTCTAATGATAGGAGACTCTACAGATACTGTAAACCTGTTGTCAGTGAAGTGTAGAAGTAGTTAGATACTATGGAAAGAGAAATAGATTTAGAGTTGGTGGTAATGAGCATGAATCCCAGCTCTGCTACTAGATTGTGTGATCTTATGCAAGTTACTTAATTTCTCTTGGCTTCAGTTCATCATTTGTAAAATCATGAGTTTGGACTTAATAACCTATAGATTGAGCTTCTTAATAACTGGCTTTCAGAACTCTAATGTAGTTCCCCAAATCACTCTTCTAGGGGCTTATACTAAGTTGTATCTTCTATTCTGAATTTATATTATTAGGAATTTTCTAGTGCTTATGGGAAATGGTTTTCTAGGTTTCTAGGTGTGAGACCATAATTTCTTAGCTTTCCTGATCTTGGAAAAGATAGAAACTGGACTTGTGGAAAGACTTTAGGAAACTATACACAGTTCTAATGAGCAGGTATTCAAGTAGGAAAAAAAGGGTGAAATTTGAATTTCAGTGCTTACTACATCAGATACTGCTTCTCACATGAAATCTATGATGTTTCTAATCTAAAATCAAAGAATGAGTTTTAAGTCTTATTTGAATGTTTATTGTCACATTCAGTTTTTTATAAAATTCAACACTTGGGATATTTGTTTGCTACTAAGGATAAAAATGTTCTCTGGCATTGAACTTGCAAATAGCAAGACACGTTCTAGAATTCTAGAAATTGACTTATGATAGTTGTTAGTATGTTTTGATGAAAATATATTATTCTTCTCTCTATTGCTTCGTATTTCAACCACAAAGTACTAGATGGTTTAGATACCAATATTTTATTACTCGAAAGCAGCCGTATCTACAAAATGATCTACACACAAGTTAACAGAACTATGCAAGAAGTTCCACAGCTAACCCTTTGTCATTTCATTTACACTTGTCATTCTCCCTCAAAGACTCTGACCTAAGAGTAATTATGTATTTGTCATATTGAATACAGTAGAACAATGGAAAGGCATGCATAATGGGTGGAGATATATTATCATTGGTGATTTGCATATGAGAAATGTTGAAAAACATTTACTGAAGGACATTTTTGACTGGGAATAAAGGACTAGCCACTTAGAGACAATGTAGAGACTGTCCAAGTGTTATATTGTTATCTGTGTGATAGTGAAAGTAGCAGGGAAGGACCTCTGATGTATTGGGTGGCAGTTCTGTGGAGTAGCTAGGAAAAGACATGGACAAGATCTCACATGAAAAGAACTCCTGGGGCAGCTGAAATCTGTACCTGTGGAGGGAGTATCCACATTGATGAGATCACAACTACATCTTTTGGAGTGAATATGTAGGGTCAATATGTTTTGCCCAGAGATTTTTGAGCTCATGCTTTTCTACAAGCCTGTAAGATCACTATCAAATAGTTATACCCTGTACCCTTTGTATCTACAGATTCTAGATTTGTTATGACATTTATAGAAGTTTCAATGTTACATGCCTTTCTTGTCCCATTTCATCAAGATGATCAAATTTTACAATTAACTGCATTTTATCCTAGATTGTCCCTGTCTTGAATTATTTGTTCAAGAGGTTCCCAACACAGAAACTGCTTGATAAATGCAGGCTGTCAAAAACTTTATGGGCTACTTGCCCACTTAGTATAATTTTTATGTAGAACTCTTAATTATTACTTCCGCAGATGATCATGTTATTTTTATCATGCTACATGAAATGTGTATGCAGGAAATACTGAGAAGAAACATTAGCTAGAACCTTGTTTACTTGTACTTCTTTCTAAACTAAGACTCTAAAGGGCATGTAACATATGTGTATATAAATAGATAAAAAGATAGCTAGAATTATAAAATGTCAGCTAAAACAGACCTTAGAGGTCATTTAGACCCCAATAAAAGGAATACTTTTTTATATTGGTTAGGAATCTGAGGCCCAGGGACATTAAATGATGACAAATAGAATAACTGACCTTATAAACATCTATCTTTTCATTTTAAGTAGCTAAGAGATTTTAATTAAGAAATAATAGTGGGAGTGATATGGCACAATATAACCATAGTTACTTATACTTGTTAATATTTTATAGCTGATTCTATGGGAATTTATAATAGTTAATTTTTTTTTTCTTTAAAGGAGTTGTCACATTGAAGATCTGGTAGTTCATTTTCTATTATTTATTACTAGCATATCAATGATACTAGGTAAATGACTACTCTTTCCCATGCAATTCTTTTAAAAGGCTGTAGTTGAAAACATAAAGCCTCATGTCAAAGTTGGCTTTTCTTAATTCAAGCAAGGTTTTTCACTGAGCAAGTTCATCCCAGGTTTGCCCTATTCTCACAACCATATTGCTTCTGAAAGCCTCTCTGTATCAGTAACCATATCTAATTCAAAATGACTTTCCTTTGGTTTGTAGGCCTAAGTTTGCACTTAATGAATAATTATGTCTAATTAAATTTCAAGACATTTTATTAGTTCTAATCCACTCTGTTCATTTTAATTTTCTGGTATGTGGGAGGAGACAGCAAAAGTAGCTAACTTACATTTATAATCCATATTTATTATTTGGTATACTTTTTAAAATGTTGTTATATTTTAACCTGAGAAACAGTTTAAAAATGGTTTTCTTTGTAGTTTTGCTATCTCCTTGAAAAAAATGACTCCCCACCCCAGAAAAGAAAAACCACCACAGCTTTCTAAGACTTTGATTTAGTGTCTCAATGGAAACATTATTGGCCATAAAGTGTAATGAAATTCACACTCCAGTATTTTGAAAACTGGCAAAATCCTACATTAAAAAGACATATGATCATTTTGTAGCAAAACAGTAATCAGATTCAAAATACTAGTAGGTGTCAAATCAATGATGTTTTTTCTTGGCACATAATAGTATTTTTCTCCTTTTTTGTGGGGAAGGTGGACAAGGGTGGGACCTGAGATTTTACTGGTTCCTTGTGAGGCAACTCCCTCTACCAGTGTATTTGAGAAGTAATTTATTGTTTTAGAGAATTTCCTGAAACACAAATTCTGGTCTAATATTCCACAACCACTATCAGAAGTGGGAGTTGAATCCAGATTTTCCTACAAGGGAGTCTGGTCTTCTATCCATTGATTCAAGATTCCTCTCATCCAGAGAGACATGTATTCTGGGTCTTGCCTACCCCTTCAAAGCTCATCCTTTTTAAAATCTCTTATAAAAATAACACTTTAAATAGTGTCTATCTTTTGATTATTTTATGTAACGTCTTTGGTCCAAGGTGTTAATAGCTAAGTTGATGTTGCCAGATTCCAGCCTCCCAGGCTGGTGTAGTGCCACCCACTCTTGTCCAAACTATGTAAGAGATCCTGTCTTTTCTCTAACTGGGAAGACTTTGTCTCTTTGAGACATTGGACTCCATTTCTTAGGCTCTTTAGCTAGGGCTGAGACTGTAAACCTACCCACAAGAGAGCCAGTCACATCCCCAGTTACAAGTAATTTATTAAAAAGGTGGAATTTACTTACTCAAATGGATATTGCTTTCTTCATCTTCTGCATTTGCCAGGGCAGCAATACCAGGTAAAAAAATATAACCTTCAAGGCATAAGAGCAACAACAATATTTAGATGGTGTCTTCTATGTGCCAGGAACTACGCTTAATGTCTTGCAATATTTTATAATTTGGGCCTTACTACCGACCTATGAGGTAATTATCCCCATTTTACAGATGAGGAAACTGAAGCAAAGAGAGTTTAAATGACTTGCCCAGGATCTCATAGCTAGTAAGTGTCTAAGATTGGGCTTGAAATTAGGTCTTCCTGACTCCAGGCCCAGAATTCTCTCCATTGTACCACGTAGCTACCCTATGTGTACCTTAGTATAAATTCTGCTAGACCTCCTGGCACTAGTTTTTATAGGCAGAAGTTTTTGTACCTAAAGAGATAAAGAAGCTTAGCTGTACCAGATCTTAAATTGCATTGTAAAGCAGTAATCATCAAAACTACTTGGTATTGACTAAAAAATAGAGTGGTGGATCAGTGGAATAGGTTAGGTATGCAAGACACAACAGTCAATGACTATACTAATCTACTGTTTGATAAATCAAAAGACTTAAGCTTCTGGGATAAGAAATCACTATTTTGGACTCCAGGGGACAGAGCCAAGATGGCAGAATAAAAGCAGTGACTTGCTTGAGCTCTCCCCCAGACCTCTCCAAATACCTATAAAAAATGGCTCTAAACAAATTCTAAAGCAGCAGAACCCACAAAAAGACAGAGTGAAACAAATTTCCAGCCAAAGAGCCTGGATGGTTGATCAGAAAGGTATATTGCGTCGGGTGAGGAGAGGAACTCAATTTGGCGTGGGCGTGCAGGCAGCAGCGAACCTGGAGCAGGCCTCAGAGGACTGACTCTCGGGCAGCTGTGGCAGTTTCCAGGCTTCTCAACCCATGAACACCAAAGACAACTTAGAAGGTCAGTGGGAAAAGTCTGTATCTGCAGTGCTGAGCGAGAAGCACAGTGGGGTTCCAGCCTCATTCCTGAGCTTGGTCCCAGGGCAGCAGCTACCTCCTGAACTTCTGGCCCACAGACTGAGGGAGAATCAAGTGGCTGATCAGAGGGGGATTGCAGGGATCTCTTTGCCAGTGCCGAGGCAGGATTCTCTTGCTTTGCCTGGGTTTGGATCTGGGTCACAGTTCTGAGGGGCAGTCCTGGAACGAGGAGGAGTGCTGGTGCGGTGGAGTTTGTAGTGGCTGTGGAGGGTAAATCCTCACAGTTCCAAGACAGAAAAGAATGCTTGTGGTCACTCATAGACCAGAGCACTGGCTAGGAAAGGAGTAAACACCTTGCCCTTGCACCTTGGAAGAACTGAAAATTTACAGGTCCCTAGAAGTATCTCTGAAAACAGCTACACAGAACCCCTGAAGCTTGGGACAGTACATTCTCCACACTGGAAACAGACTGCCACCATAACAGAGATTATAACTCAAGTGATTGGCTGAGATCATGAGCAAACAGCACAAAAAGAGTCAGACTATAGTATCTTACATTGATGATGAAGAAGATCAAAACATATGACCAGAAGAATACAATGAAGCCAAAGCTCCTACATCCAAAGCCTCCAAGAAAAACATGAATTGGTCCCAGGCCATGGAAGAGCTCAGAAAGGATTTTGAGAAGCAAGTAAGAGAAGTAGAGGAAAAACTGAGAGTGATGCTAAAGGAGACCCAAAAAAATACTGAAGAAAATAACATCTTAAAAAATAGCCTAACCCAAATGGCAAAAGAGGTCCAAAAAGCCAATGAGAAGAAGAATGCCCTAAAAAGCAAAATTGGCCAAATGGAAAAGGAAATCCAAAGGCTTACTAAAGAAAATACTTCCTTAAAAATTAGAATAGAGAAATTGGAAGCTAGTGACAATGTGAGAAAAAAGGCACTGTAACACTAATCCAAAGGAATGAAAAAATAGAAGAGAATGTGAAATATCTCATTGGCAAAACAACTGACCTGGAAAATAGATCCAGGAGAGAGAACTTAAAAATTGTTGGACTATCTGAAAGCCATGATCAAAAAAAGAGCCTAAACATCATCTTTCAAGAAATTGTCAAGGAAAATTTCCCTGATATTTTAGAACCAGAGGGCAAAATAGAAATTGAAAGAATCCACCAATCTCCTCCTGAAAGAGATCCCCAAAGGAAAACTCCTAGGAATGTTGTAGCCAAATTCCAGAGTTCCCAGGTCAAGGAGAAGATATTGCAAGCAGCCAGAAGGAAACAATTCAAGTGTTGTGGAAACACAATCAGGATAACACAAAATTTAGCAGCTTCTACATTAAAGTTCGAGAGGGCATGGAGTATGATATTCCGTAGGGCAAAGGAGTTAGGACTACAACCTAGAATCACTTACCCAGCAAAACAGTATAATCCTTCAGGGTAAAAAATGGCCATTCAATGAAATAGGGGACTTTCAAGCATTCCTGTGGAAAAGACCAGAGCTGAATAGAAAATTTGACCTTCAAATACAAGACTCAGGTGAAATGTGGAAGAGGTAAACAGGAAAGAGAAATCATAAGAGACTTATAAAGGTTGAACTATTTACATTTCTGTAGGGAAAGATGATATTTGTAACTCATAAGTCCTTTGTCAGTATTAGGGTAGTGGGAGGGAAAAAATTATATGTATGTATAGATAGGTAGATAGAGGGCACAGAGTGAGTTAAAGATGAAGGGGTGATATCTGGAAAATAAAATTAAGGGGTGAGAGAGGATTATACTGGGAGAAGGAAAAAGGGAGAAGTAGAATGAGGTAAAATATCTCACATGAAACAGACAAGAAAAGGCTTTTACAGTGGAGGGGAAATGGGGGAAGGTGAGAGGGAATGAGTGAATCTTATTCTCATAGGATTTGGATTAAGGAGGGAATAACATACACAATGGGCTATGGAAATCTATCTTGCCCTATGAGAAAATAAGGGGGGAAGGAGACAAGATAGATTTGTTGATAGAGGGGAGGGCAGATTGGGGGAGGGGATAATCAGAAGCAACCACTTCTGAGGAGGGACAGGGTCAAAAGAGAGAATAGAATAAATGGGGGGTGGGATAGGATGAAGGGAAATATACTTAGTTTTTCACAACAGGACTACTATGGAAGTGTTTTGCATGACTGCACATCTATAACCTGTATCTAGATGCTTGCCTTTTCAATGAGGGTGGGTGGGGAGGGAGGAAGGGAGAAAATTTGTAACCCAAAGTTTTAAAAATACATGTTAAAAATAAAAAAAAAAGAAATCACTATTTCACAAAAGCTGCTGGGAAAATTAGAAAATAGTTTGGCAGAAACTGGGCATAGACTAACATCTTACACCCTATACCAAGATAAAGTCAAAATGGGCACAGGATTTAGATGTAAAGGCTGATAACTGTAAGCAAACTATGAGAGCAAGGAATAGTTTACCTTTCACATCTATGGAGAAGGGAAGAATTTATGACCAAACAGGAGATAGAGAACATTATGAAATGCGAAATGGATAATTTTGATTACATTAAATTGAAAAGTTTCTTCACAAACAAAGCCAATGCATCCAAGATTAGGAGGGAAGCAAAAAACTGAGAAAGAATTTTTACAACCAATGTCTCTGATAAAGGCCTCGTTTCTAAAATATGTAGAGAACTGAGTCAAATTTATAAGAATATAAGTCATTCCCCAATTGACAAATGGTCAAAGGATATGAACAGGCAATTCTCAGATGAAGAAATTAAAGCCATCTGTAGTCATACGAGAAAATTCTCTAAATCACTATTAATTACAGAAATGCAAATCAAAACAACTCTGAGGTGTACCACATCACACTTATTAGATTGACCAACATGATGAAACAGGAAAATGATCAATGTTGGAGAAGATGTGGGGAAATTGGAACACTAATGCATTGTTGGTGTAGTTGTGAACTGATCCAACCATTCTGGAGAGCAATTTGGAACTTTGACCCAGATCACTTCTAGGTCTGTATCCCAAGAGATCATAAAAATGAGAAAAGGACCCACATGTACAAAAATATTTATAGCAGCACTTGTTGTGGTGACAAAGAATTGGAAATTGAGGCAGTTCCCATCAGTTGGGGAATGGCTGAACAAGTTGTTGTTTTAATGTAATGTAATTAATTAATGTAATATGAACTGATGTTGAGTGAAATGAGCAGAACCAGGAGAACATTGTATACAGTAACAACCACACTGTGTGATGACTGACTTTGATAGACTTAGCTCTTCTCAGCAAGGCAAAGATCTAAGACAACTAACTCCAAAAGACTTATAATGGAAAATGCTATACACATCAAGAGAAGGAACTATGAAGTCTGAATGCCGATGGAAGCATACTCAAAACAAAACAAAAACAAAACAAAACAAAAAAAACAAAACAGAGTGAGGAGGTATAGATTTGCTCTGGTGAATGGAGTTCACCTGGACTAACTTATATTATCCTTGCACTGATGAAATCACAGATCTAGATAAAAACAAACAACTAACCAACCAACCAACAAAACAAAACTGTCTATAGATCTCAAATAAAATCTCTTTAATAAAAAAAAAGAAAGAGAGAGAGATGAGGAAGCCATAGCAGTGATTTAAGCCCTAGTCCTTTACACCAGAGGTTCCCGAAGTTATTTTGGCCTACCGTCCCCTTTTCAAAAAATAAAAAAAAAATTACTCAGCCCCTCCATATCTGCTTTCTTTAACCCTTTAACAGTTTTTTTTAAAATTTGTGTCATTTCCAAAAAATATATAATTTTTTAAAAATGATGCATCTTAAGTTTAATAATTTAAATTTGTGGGTTTTTTCCTGCATTGAAATTTTGATGGTGCAATATTGTATCATGTGACCATATAGTATATTGTAAACAAGTCATTACACACACTTATTCCTGCCAATACGTGCTGGACTTCCTGACAATGCAGGACGTGCTCCTCTGCCTACACTTGCTTGTTAAGACCTGTCAGCAGACTTGACTGTTGATGAATAATAACTTGAATTTTGTGTGTTTATTTGGAAAATAGTGTAAACACTATGACTTTAACTCTCTTACACAACAGATGAAACATGTATGAACAGTTTCTCACAATTTTCTTCTTTTCTTTCTTTATGTTTCCATCACCCCCTTATTTTTATTCAACTCCCCCCAATTGCACCAAGGCTACTTCCACCCCCTTGGATCATTCCAGTCCTCCCAGGAGGCAGGTATTCCCCCCCTTTGGGAACCTCTGCAACCAACTAAATCGTTAGTGATAGCCTCCTTGTCTCCTTAAAATGAAAGTCAACCCAGACTACGTAAAAGAAATGCAGCTCCTACTATACCAGTGAAACATAGGATACAACAGTGTACAAAAGATTACATGTAAATATCACACAAAAGCCATTGCAAAGGTGCATGATGGGGGTGAGTAGACTGTATTATTTTTTAAAATTTACTTATTTTTATTTATTTGATTAGATATTTTCCAATTACATGTAAAAGTTTTTTTTCCTAAACAATTGTTTTTAAAAATTTTGAGTTCCAATTTTTTTTGAGTTTTCTCCCTCTCTCTTTTCTCTTCCTCCTTGAGAAGGCAGACAATTAGATTTCAGTTATGGATGTGAGGTCATACAAGACATATTTCCATATTAGCCATGTTGCAAAAAATAAAACACAAACAAAATGAAACAATTAGAATAAAGCTAGTAAAAAGATCTATGCTTTAATCTGGAGGTGGATAGCATTTTTCATTATAGTTCCTTTGGAACTTGTCTTAGATCATTGTCTTGATCAGAATAGCTAATTCTGATTAGATCACAATTGATCATCCTTATAATATTGCTGTTACTGCGTACAGTGTTCTCCTAGTTCTGCTCACTTCACTTTGCATGCGTTCATATATATCTTCACAGGTTTTTCTTAAATCATCCTGCTCGTCATTTCTTATAGCAAAATGATATTCTATTACAATCATATACCCAACTTACTCATCCATTCCACAACTGATGGGCATCCCTTTAATTTCCAAATTCCTTGCCACTACAAAAAGAGCTACTATAAATATTTTTGGACAAATAGATCCTTTTCCCTTTTTTATCTCTTTGGGATACAGCCCTAGTGAATGGTATTGCTGGGTCAAAGGAAATGTGCAGTTTTATAGTCCTTTGGATGTTGTTCCAAATTGCTTATCAGAATGGTTGTACTAGTTTACAACTCCACTAGCAGGGCATTAGGGTCCTAGTTTTTCCATATTCCCTCTAGCATTGCTCATTTTCTTTTTCTGTCATATTAGGCAATCAGGCAGGTGTGAGGTGGTATTTCATAGTTGTTTGAATTTGCATTTCTCTAATCAGTACCTATTTAGAACATTTTTTCATGTGACTTGATAGTTTTGATTTCTTTTTCTGAAAATTGCCTATTTATATCCTTTGGCCTATTTATATCCTTTATATCAACTGAGGAATGGCTCTTATTTTTATAAATTTGTCTCAGTTCCCTACATTTTTCAGAAATCACACCTTTATCAGAGAAACTTGCTGTAATTTTTTTTCTTCAGTTTCCTGTTTTCCTTCTAATTTTGGCTACATTAGTTTGGTTTGCGCAAAAGCTTTTTAATTTCATATAATCAGAATTATCTGTTTTACTTCCCAGATCTACTTTATCTCCTTTTTTTGATCATAAACTCTTCTCTTAATCTTATAGATACATTTTCACAGATACATTTTCCCATGCCCCAATTCTAATTTCTATGCTTCTTCCTATGCTATTTTTACTTATGATATTACCCTTTATGTCTAAATCATTTATTTGTTTTGACTTTATCTTGGTAATATGATATGAGATGTTGGTCTATGCCTAGTTTATGCAAAATTGTTTTCTTATTTTCCTAGCAATTTTTGTCAAACATTGAGTTCTTAACCCTGAAAGCTTGGATCTTGGGGTTATCAAATACTAGATTAATATGGTCATTTACTACTGTGTATTTTATATCTAATCTATTCCATAGATCCACTACCCTGTTTCTTAACCTATACTGGATTGTTTTGATGATTACCCACATTGTAATATGCTTTGAGATTTGGAGCTGCTGTGTGTTCTGTCTTCCTTCACATTTCTTTTATTCACTTGATATTCTTGACATTTTGTTCTCCAGATGAATTTTGTTACTATTTTTTCTAACACTCTATAAAATAATTCTTTAGTAGTTTGATTGGTGTGGCATTGAATAAGTAAATTAACTGAAGTAGAATTGCCATTTTTATTGTAACGCCTTGGTCTCTTCATTGTTCAGTTGGTTTAGTTGTGTCAGACTCTTCGTGACCCTATTTGGGATTTTCTTGGCAAAGGTACTGGAGTGGTTTGCCATTTCCTTCTTTGGTTGATTTTACAAATGAGGAACCAAGACAAACAGAGTTAAATGACTTGCTCAGGGTCACATGTCTAGTAAGTGTCTGAAGCCAAATTTGAATTTAGAAAGTGAGTCTTCCTGACTCCAAGCCTGGCACTCTATCCACTGAGCCACCTAGATATCTTGTTCTACCCATGAGCAATTAATATTTTTCCAATTGTTTGGATCTCTCTTTATTTGTATGAAAAGTGTTTTATAATTGTGTTCATATAATCCCAGGGTTCTTCTTGACAGAAAGACTCCCGAATATTTTATATGTATATAGTTATTTTAAATGAGATTTCTCTTTCTCCTTCCTGGGTTTTATTGGTAGTATATAAAAATGTTGGTGATTTATGTGGTTATATTTTATATCCTGCAATTTTGCTGAAGTTGTTGACTGTTTTACCTAGCTTTTTAGCTGATTCTCTAGGGTTATCTAAGTATATTACCATATCATCTGCTAAAAGTGATAGTTTTGTTTACTCATTGACTAATTTTATTCCTTCTATTTCTTTTTCTTGTCTAATTGCTATAGCTAGCATTTCTAGTACAATATTGAATAATAGTGGTGAAATGGACATCCTTGCTTCACTTCTGCTCTTATTGATTTTTGATAGATACTACTTATCATTTTAAGAAAAGCTCTATTTCTTTACCTAATTTTTTTCTTTACAGCTCATTTCATTTTGAAAATAATTTTTTTAGCTTTTTCCAGGAATTCTTGTTAGACTTGTATCCAATTCACACTTTTCTTTGGGGGACCTTTCTTGTGACTACTCTCACTTCATTGTCTTCTTTTGAGATTGTGTCTTGATCTCTGTCACCATAGTAGCTTTTTGTGGTCAATTTTTTTTGGGGGGGCTAATTTTTTCATCCTGTTTCTTGATTTGGAACTTTATGTTATTGTTGGGCTCTTTTCCTGGCATGGAGGGGAGGGGCTCTGTTTCAAGCTGTTGGCTTTTTCTGTACTACTGTTTTCAGAGTTAATTCTGGGAGTTTGGAAGTTTTTGGTGCTTCCCAGGTGTTGTGATCTAGAGAGTGGTGTGATCTCTGCTGTCTTGGTCTGTGCTCTGGTTCTTACCCAGGAAGGGACCCTGATTGCTTGGGACTTCAACTGATATTGCTCCTTAGGGCCCCTTCTCTCTTGGGACTAGAAATGATACTGTTCCTCAGGGTTCCAGATTTCTTGGGGTTAGAAGTGATACTGTCCCTCAGACCTTCCGCTCCATCTTGCCCAGGAATGCCCCTTTTCACCCTTGAACTGTGACCTAGAAGTTTGTATAGGCAATATAGTTGCCAAACTTTTGTGTCCTTCAGGGCTTCCACTCCCCCTTGATCCAAAGTGATACTCTCTGCCCTTGAATTATGACCCAGCAGTGGGTAAAGCCAATGAAGTTGCCTAACTGTGTCTCTTCCTACGTCCAGTCCTAGCACAGGGGTAAGCTCTTGTAATCTTTCTGACCAGTTATCTCTGGCTTGAAAGCTTCTGAAGTTGCCGCTGCTGCTTCTTTCTCCACCAGGTAGTCCCACTACTGGAATTTCAAGCATGTGGGCCCTAGTCCAGTTTCCTCCCTCATGTCAAAGATCTCTTTTTCTGACCCTCCTGTGTTGTCTTGGGCTAGAAAAATGTCTCACTCAGAAATTTTGTTGGCCCTGCCCCTCCAAAATATAATTTGAGGCGTTATTTTAAAGTTGTTTGGAGGGCAATGTTGGGAGAGCTCCGATTTCTGCACTCTGCCATCTTGACTTTACCCTGTAACTCCTGAGTAGGCTGCATTATAAAACCAATATTGAATTGAGAACAGGAGTAAAAACTGTCTTAAAAAATTGTGTAATAGGAAGAGAAGATGGACTGATTACATGATGAAAGTGAGGTGTGGATAGCTAGAGTACTCCAGTGGTAACCTTGTGATATCAGTAAGGCCTCTAGTGCGTTGAGTAGTCCTCCTGTGGTTAAGTTATAGAAGGTCATTGATAAGAGTCACCCAGAATGGGCAGCCTTTTTTGGGTTGCTTCTGGCACCATTGGAAGAAAGTTCCAAATAAATGGTATCACAGGTCCTTTTGAAGTTAGTTATACTCATGGATGAAATAAATAAGAATTAATTTTGTCTTTGTGCCGACAAATAGTCCATGTGTCAAAGTATTTATTCTGACTATTGAATTTAGGTTTGGAAGGTATCTTAGAGGTCGTCTGCTAAAGTATCTATTGCTTAATGAATAAAGTCCAAATCTTTTAGCTTGGCACTCAAAAATCTTTGCAGCTTATTTCCCTCCTCTCTGCTCCTCTTGCTCCCCAACCTAAGTACTCATTATTTATCTCCATATTCTACGTAACATTCAGACTGGTCTAGTCTTTGTCCCTTGGTTTCTTGCCATTCTCTACATCCTTTATCTTTTCTTGTGAAGTTTCTACTCATTCACCAGATCAAACTCTTATCATATACTTAGTCAATTTTATATACGTACCTTACCTCCACTTTCCTAGCAAACTCTGAAGACATTGTTGAAGACACAGATTCAGGAACGGTTCTTGTGTAGATGAGGGTTTTGACTTGTACTTGGCCACAGAGGTCAGAGCTAAGTTTAATGGATCAAAATTGCAGAAAACCAGATTATGTAGTGGTAGGAACCCTGGAGTTGGAGTCAGATCTTACTTCCATACTTTCTAGTTGCATAACTGTGAGAAATTCACTTCATTTCTTTGTGTTTCAGTTTCCTCATCCATAAAATAAGTGATAATACTTTCATAATCTCATTGATAAGATTGTAAGGCTCAATTGAAGTAGTCATAGAATCTCAGAGTAGGAAGGCACATCAGAAAGCATTTAGTTAATTCAGTAATTACAATAAAGGATATTTTCATAGTGCTTTAAGGTTTGCAAATTACTCTAGAGCCATTCTCCACCTACATTTAATGAGTAGTCATCTTCATCTTATGCTTAAGATTCTGCAAGCTAGGCTTCAGCATTATGTGAACTGAGACTTACCATTTTCAAAGAGGCAGAGACAACATTTACTGGATTATGGGGATAGCAAAGGGGTTCCAGAACAAAACATCTACTTCTGCTTCATTGACTACACTAAAGCCTTTGACTTGTGGATCAGAACAAAATGTGACAAGTCCTCAAAAAATGGGAGTACCAGGTCATCTTTTTTATTTTCTGAGGAACCTGTATGTGGTCCAGGAAGCAATAGTTAGAACTGAACATAGAATAGCTGATTAGTTTAAGATTGGAAAAGGCTGTATATTGTTAACTTATTTATTTAATGTATATGCAGAATACATCATGCAAAATGCCAGGCTGGTTGAATCAAAAGCTGGAATTAATGTTCCAGGGAGAAATATCAACAGCCTCAGATACACAGATGATGGCAGAAGGTGAAGAGGAATTAAGAAGGCTCTTGATAAGGGTGGAAGAGGAGAGTGTAAATCCTGGCTCGAAGTTTAACACAAAACAAACAAACAAAAAAATCAGACCAAAAAACTAAGATCTTGGCAACTGGTCCCATTACTTCTTGGCAAATAGAGGGAGAAGAAATGGGAGCAGTGTCAGGTTTTATATTCTTGGGCTCAAAGATCACTTCAGACAGTGACTGCAGCTATGAAATTAAAAAACATTTGTTCCTTGGAAGGAACACTTTGGCAAATTTGGATGGCAAAGCTGTGGTGAATCTGGACAATATACTAAAGAGTAAAGATAGCACCTTGCCAAAAAAAGTTCACATAGTCAAAGCTATGGTTTTTCCAGTAGCAATACATGGCTATGAGAGTTGGATTATAAGGAAAGCTGAATGTCATATAATCAACACTTTAAAATTGTTGTGCTGCGGAAGACTTTTGAGAGTCCCTTAGACAGCAAGGAGATCAAATCAGTCAATACTTAAAGAAATTAATTCAGGCTATTCACTGGAAGGTCAAATACTGAAGCTGAAGCTTAAATACTTAGGCAACATACTGAGAAGATGGGAGTCATTGGAAAAGGACACTGGTGTTGGGAAAGATTGAAGGGAAAAGGTAAAGGAGATGGCAGAGGATGAAATGGATAGATGGTGTCATGGAAACAATGAACATGAACTTGGAGAGACTTGAAGAGAGTGGAGGTTAGAAGGGCATGTGTTATGCTATGGTTCCTGGGGTCATGAAAAGTTGGACAAGACTTAATGGCTGAACAACATCTTTATCTAGTTTTTGCTTGATGACTTTCAGTGAGAGGGACCTTACTACCTCCTCACAACGTTTGTCAAGTACTTCGAATATCTTAAATTTAGCTTTATGTAAATGTCAACCATTATTCTTGTTAATAGTAGTATGAGTCTAGAGGTCTCTTATAATTCTGAGATACTGTGATTCTGACTATATTTTAATTATCTTAAATTAATTAAATGAATTAAATAGAAGTCATTTAGGGGAATCATTCCATTTTGATCCCTTTGCTATCCCCATAATCCAGTAAATGTTGTCTCTGCCTCTTTGAAAATGGCAAGTCTCAGTTCACATATTGCTGAAGCCTAGCTTGCAGAATCTTAAGCATAAAATGAAGATGACTACTCGTTAAATGTAGGTGGAGAATGGCTCTAGAGTAATTTGCAAACCTTAAAGCACTATGAAAATATCCTTTATTGTAATTACTGAATTAACTGAATTAAATAGAAGTCTTTGCCTTCAAGAAGCTTGTGTCTATATCTGTCTAGCACTGTACATAAAATAACATCAGTAACATTGGTATAGTAGTGTTTTAAGGTTTTCAAAGCCCTTTACACATCTCATTTGAGCCTCACAACTTCATTATGTAGATTCTATTATTATCCTCATTTTGTAGGTGAGGAAATTTGAAGCAGAGGTTAACTGACTTTCCTTGAGTAACATCTAGTGTCTGAGATAGTGTTCAAACTCAGGTCATCCTGACTTCCAAGTCGAGCCCTCCTCTGCTATATCACCTAGCTGTCCCATATGTAGTAGGTGTTTAATAACTGTTTGTTGTATGACTGAATAATAAATGTTAGCATGTTGAGAGATAGTTTTCTGTGTTCCATTTTGATTATCTGTTTGAATACCTACTTGATGGTGATATTGTACCCAAAGATGGAGCTTTCCAAATTAGATTTGGAATAATCTATATTGGGGTAATTTGTATTGTCATTGCCCAAGTGGATGTTTTGGGAGTAAGTATTCTGTAGACTGTTGTCAGTCTGATGTCTTTGGTGAATACTGGCAATAAGGTCACACAATCCATCAGTTAGATATTTTTTCCCATCCTGTTGTAAGTTGCTTTTTTATTTATAATTTAAGGTTGCTTGATTACTAGGATAAGTAGATGTCCTTAGTTGACAAGATTAATACAAATATAGGTATACACTTCCACCTTTCATTATTGTTTTGCATAGTTCAGGAAGAGGTGTTAATTAAAAATGTTATGCATGTTTCATTAGACTTTAAACTCAAAGTAGCTGGATGTATTTGAAGTTGTTAGAGTGGAGGATGTTAATCATAAGCAAAACTAAAATAATTAGCCAGGGTGTGTGGACTTTGGGGGCTTTAACTTAAAACAACTTATAATTGAATTATAAAATTCTTCCTATTGTAACTCTTCTTTTCACACACAATGTCTTTTTAAGAGTAGGTAACTTGTAGGTATTCTGTTGCAAAACTGTACAGGAGAGGAATTCTTGGAAGGATCCCTTGTTTTATGATCAGATTATTTGAAAGAAGTTAGCTTTTTTATTAAACTCTTCTTCCTATAACTCACTTTATTTGAATAACTATTAGTTTTTACCAAATAAATACAAAAAAAATTTAAGTTTCTACTTTGTGGCACTGGGTGATACAAATATGAAAAAGGGAATGTCTTAAGGCTTTTATACTTTCTCTCAACAGGGGAAGTCATGATTACACTATTTGAACAGACACCTCAAAATTCCCCTAGTCTAACTTGTATCTGAACACGAGTTTCATGAACCATATTCACGAACTGGAAGGTATTTTAGAGATTATCTGTAATGTTATTTTTCGTCATATATTTATAGACTTGTATAACAGCTACATCTAGTTAAATCTACTCTCATGTCATAGAAAAAGAAAATTGAGTTTACGTGACTTGTTCAAGGTATTTTGGCTAGAGAGCCAATATTTAACATAGATCTCCTGGTTGTAAGTGCTGTGGTCACTTTATTAGGTTCTGTTGTTTTATACGTGTGTCAGAATAATAATAAACAATGTATGTAGTCAATACTCAATTCCTGCTTCCAATTTTAGCTTGTTTTGTTTCTGAATTCTTTTAATAAATTCATTTCTTTTCGCTTTTTTGTTGTTAAACTTATAAATTAACTTTCAGGACAGTCTGTCCTGTATAGTATTCTGAGAATATTGTTTCTGTGCTAAATGATTTGTGTAACATATAAGCTTTCAAAGTTATTTTCCTTTTGATACTGTCTTGCTGATTTGCCAGCCATCTTTCTAGGCTTTGTGTTTGCTTTTATGCACATGGTGATGTTTCATATGAGAAAAATAAAGTTCAATCCAAAAGGTTTTTTTAATATCAGAATATGATAGGAACTTAGTTTCCATACTTAATGTTACCAGTTAATGATTCTTTTTTTTTTCTTTTTTGAGGCAATTGAAGTTAGGTGACTTTCCCAGGATCACACAGCTAGTAAGTATCTGAGGCTGGATTTGAACTCAGGTCCTCCTGACTCCAAGACGAATACTCTATCAGATTGTCCTTCATTAAAAAATGTAATGCAATGGTCAGCCCTGTTCCATTTTCTCTTAAAGCAGTAATTATGATAACTGAATTGTAGTGTTAAACCTAAAAAGTAGATTATAACACATAAACAAATTCAGTACATTTTTGTATCCACAAAATTATGATATAACAGTGAGATACTCTGAATGTCAATATACCAGTTGCCTGCTACAAAGGCACAAATCCACTTGGAGAATATATGGCTTTTAGAAATGGATACTGAATATTGACAAGATGGCAGAAGACGGAAATAGTCGGTATTGAAGGGGTTGTGGAACTTATTATGAAAATACACTTTTAGTGGAGCTACCAGTTGGTTCAACTATTCTGGAATACAGTTTGGAACTATCTCAAGAAAGTAATTAAAATGTATGTAACCCAGACATCTCACTGCTAGGCATGTACCACAAAGAGGCACTGACAAAAAGAAAGGTTCCATGTATGCCAGAATATTTATAAGAAAACTTTTTAGTGGTAACAAAGAACTGGAAATTAAGCAGATGCCCATCAGTTGGGAGAATGACTAAACAGATTTTTTTTATGATTCAGTGTTTTTCTGTATAAGAAATTATGAATATTTTGAAAAATATGATATGGAAGACTATATGAACTGATGCTGAATCAAGCAGAAAAAGAAAAAAAATACAAACAGTGGCTACAAAATAGCTACCATTTATCTAGCGTTTACTGTATGTCAGGCACTAATTGCTTTGCATATATTATTTGATGCTCACAACGAACCTGAGAAGTGGGTGCTATTATTTCCCCCATAATACAGAACAGGAAATTGAGGCAAATAGGGTGACTTGCCCAGGGTCACATAGCCAGGAAGGCTGTATTTGAACTCAGGACCAGCACTTTTATCTTCTACATCACCAGCTTTCCCAGATAATTGGGGTAGAACAACAATATTTTTTTGTTTTGTTTTGTTTTGTTTTTGCTTTATGGTGAGGCAATCAGGGTTAAGTGACTTGCCCAGGGTCACACAGCTTGTAAGTGTTAAGTGTCTGAGGCTGGACTTGAACTCAGGTCCTCCTGACTCCAAGGCCAGAGCTCTATTCACTGTGCCACCTAGCTGCCCCTAGAACAACAATATAAATGGAAAAAAGAACAATAGCTCAACAATTGAAGCTGAATGGTGTGGAGTTTCAATGACCCACCTTGACCCCTGAGAAAAGATGGGCCAATTTCACTCAGTTCACTTTTTTAAGAAGTAGAAGAATATAAGTATGGAATACTGAATATAATGTCAAACTTCTTTAAGAGTACGCACAAATGATATCACCTAGAAAGTCCAATGAAAGGATGTGAGAAATCTAAAGGTTGAGGGAGAAAGGTATAGGACCTCGTTACCTCTTGGCTGGTTAATTGAAATAGCCTTCAGGTTGGTTCTTCTGCTTCCAGTCCATCCTCTGCTCAGTTGTCAAAGTAACCAAAGTGTATATCTGACCATGTATCCCCTTTCCACCTCCTTTCCTCCAATATTAAGTATAAAACATGTTCATTTGTTTTTCAGTCATGTGTAATTTTTTGTGACCCCATTTGTGATTCTCTTCTCAAAGATATTAGAAAGGTTTGCCATTTCCTTTTCCAGCTCATTTTATAGTTGAGGAAACTGAGGCAAACAAGGTTAAGTGACTTGCTCAGGGTCACACAGCTAGTATCAGAGGCCTGATGTGAATTTAGCAAGATGAGTCTTGCTGACCCTATCCGCCACACCACCTAGCTGTTCAAAGCATAAAAAATACTCTAACTTTGATTTGATTCATTCTCACCTTTCCAGTCTTCTTACTACCCTCATCCCCCTCTAGTTACTCAGGTAATCCAGTGATACTGGTGTCCTTGCTCAAGTTATTTATCTCCTGTCTCTGTGCATTTTCCTATGCTTAGAATTCTCTCCCATTTCTGACTCGACTTCGCTGGCTTCCTTCCCTCTCAGCTAAAATCTAGCCTTCTGCAAAAATCTTATTCTGGTCCATGTTAATGATAGTTCATTCTCTCAGATTGTGTTTGTGCATAGTTAGTTGCTTGTATGTTGTCTTCTGATTGCATTATGAACACTGAGGATACAGACTGGTTTTGCCTTTCATTATACTCAGTGTGTAGCACAGAGCCTAATACATAGTAGGCACTTAATAAGTGGTTATTGACTTGCTGACTGAAAAAAGAAGTAGAAGGAAATAGGCTATGGAGCTAAAGGCACTGCTGTGCTGGTCTTCAGCCCCCTGGGTTTGTAGACATGGAGACTTACCCTTCCTCATTGCTCGCACTATAGCTTTAGACCTTGATTCTGTAGGCAGTAAGATTTGTTTTTTAACCTGTCTGTAGGTGTCAGATTTTGAACTTGATACTTTTCATGCTGCCAGCCCTCGAAGATCTTTTCTCTCCCATATTGGGAGTCGTGGAGGAAGGATCCTTAAGATTCTTAATCCAATGGAAAGAGAAGATTGTGACCTACACTTCTGTATACACTATCTTGTGGGGTATCCAAGGATCGAATGTTAACCAACTGCTTCCTGCTCCCCTTCGATTCATTGCTTGGTTGATGACTGCACACACTAAGGGTTAGGCCTCTCTTGGCAACCTTTTATCCTCACAGTATTTAGACTACAATTGTGAAGTGTTTGTTGCTTAACATTATTCTATTATCCCTTCCTTTCTCTTTTAAGTAAATTAACCCTTTTTCCCTGTGGTGTATACAGTGAGATTAATTAGTGCATACAAACTGAAATGTGTATAATTAGATAATACCAGCTGGTCTTGAAGAGAGCATTCAGAGAAGGGAAATGATGTGAGAATTTGAGATTTGAACTGAAAATTGGGAACAAATGCGTGGAGGTACTATGAAGAGGTTTTATATTAATTTACTCTAACTTAAATAGAATTCTAAGGTTTTATATATATACATATGTATATGTACACACACACACACATATATCTGTATCTATACACATACGCACATATGTATCTCTGAAGTAGGTACATTATTATCTCCTTTTTACAGATGAAGAAATTGAGGCTGAGAGTACCTAAATGACTTGTCTAGAGCCACACAACTACTAAGTGCGTGAGGCATTATTCCGATTTTTTGATTCCAAGACTGGCATTCTCTCCAGTATTCCATCTAGTCTAGATTGCCTAGACTTTGATATGCAGTTCAATGCCCGATGTATAGACCTTCATCAGTATATATCTATTGGATAATGAGTTGAACAGGAAGAGAACAGACAGGTATTTGTTTGTTTTACCACCATAAGCTTTTGTAACAGTTTCATCTTTTTAACGCCAGTAATCTCATGATTTTTGTATGACTGTGAAACATAAATCATTTGTCTAAAGGACAACATCTAAGTTGATCCCAGATTATGCTTTGTATCTCTTCCCTGGATGTCTTAGCACATATTGTCATCTGCTTCCAAAAGTTCATTTTCCTGACATTTCAAAACTCAAAAGGTTGGAGTTTGTGGAATAATCTCTTTCACCTAAAACGAAAGAACTTGAGGCAAAGGATGGAGCTACATTTTAAATTTTGAGACAGTGGAGAGGATCAAGCAGAGCAGGCCTGCCCAATATATAGCCTGTGGGCCGCTTACAGCTCGCCAAAGGATTTCCAGAGGCCTTTGAAAAATGTAGGGTTACCACTGCACACTTTCCTGTTTGTTTCGTGACCCATTGCAACCCACCATTATTAGTCTGTCTCTAACCTATCTACGGCCTAAAAGTTTAGCCTATTTTAACTTTGGTCCCCTACCTACTGCCAAGTTGTGCAGGTCTGCCTTGGAGAATTGTCTCTCACCCTATACTATGTGTAAAGGACTCTAAACCAGGAGAAGTAATTTACTGAGAGTGAAACAAGGAAAATGGCCTTTTGAAAGCACCCTTCTCTCCCTTTCTGATCAGAAAGACTGCCATTCACCACCTGGTTAGCAGACTGCTGCTGGTTGTAGGATGGCTACATAAGTTTTACCTAGATACTTTCATTACCCAACATTATGACTCCTGGGAAGCAGGCTTTCCGGTCTCTTCTGCATACGGAATACCTTTAGAGATGCTTTGTGCAATCTCTGTCACTCCCACCCCCCCATATACCCCCCTCTACCCTCCCATACACACACA
>NW_020953958.1:2838697-2847787 GCF_900497805.2 Vombatus ursinus
ATTTTCACATGAGCTCAACCAATAATATGTGAACAAACAAGTGATGAACAAATTGCTGAATTATACCTATTTGTTTATTGAAATGGAGAGGTTTAGCAGTATAAACTAGGTGACAGATGAACAATGGAAATGATAGAAAGGTCATTCTTAAAGATCCTGGATTAATTGAATGGTGTAGTCTTTACAAGGAAATAGTAGAAACTATGCAACATATCATCGCAGATTGGAAAAATTTGGCACCTACTGAATATCTACATTAGAAAGGCAGTTTTGATGGCCTGTATTATACACTATCCTTTGTGAATTAACAGATGAACAATTCCTGTTTTTACAACAAACCTCAAAATATCCTCGAGAATTTAACAAATTATGCTGGAATAGAAGCATCATCACAGACAAAACTGTTATCCACAGTGGCATAACCATAACATTAACCCATAAATATCTTTAACCACTCATTTAAAAATTTTTTGCGTTTCAAATTTTTTCCCTTCTTCCCTCTCCTGCCCATTGAGGTGGCAACCAATATGATAAATTATTACATGCAAAACATAAGCCTATAAATATCTAAGAAACCATTTTAATAAATGTCATTATGAACTCATAACTTCCATATTATGTGAAATGAAAACCTTTGAACACAGAGAAAACTAGAGGAAGAACTCACAATCAGATGGGGGACAAAATGAAGAACATATCATCCCTGCAGTCCTGTCTGCTATTGGACATGTTTTCAGGACTTTTAACATCTAGCACTATGCCTTCTTGCCCAAAATGGGCACTTAGTAAATTCTTGCTGATTTATTGGTTTGCTTTAAAAAAAAAAAGTCATTTTTCCACTTGCACAATAATCTACCAAACATTAAAAATAAAAGAACACGAGTAAGGTGGCTTTTACCAGTATTGTTAGAATTCCATCGAATATAAGATGAAAAGAATGTAGTATTAATAATTAAATATATAATAAGCATTTCTGTAGCACTTTATGGTTTGCAAAGTCCTAGGGCATACAGTACATTACTTCATTTAATCTTCACTACAACTCTGAGAGAAGTTAAATAATTTGCCCAGGCTCACGCTGCTAATGTTTGAGGTAGGATTTGAACTCAGATTTTACTTGCCATCGCACATGCACATAACTGTCATTAAAAAGCCAAGCTTTGAACATTGATATTTTGATTCTACATTCATCATGTTTACATTATGCCAAGATTGGTCTACTTTAAATGCTTTGTTGTTAATTTTCAGAAATATGTGGGGGATTTTTATGGCCATAGAGAAAGTTTTTCTTTTTTAGTTTTCCAGTATTCATTATTATCTGGTACTAGATGTTGGGAGGTTGGGCAAAAAGTAGGGTTTTTAATACTCTAGGATTTCATTGTCTAATGATTCTTCAATAAATTACTTATAATTTTAATTGCCAGATAATCATTTGAAAAATATAAAAAACCAGCTACCACAAATACAAAAACTTTTAAGATCAGGATCTGTCTACATTGGTTTTTAATAGGTTTTTTTTGGAAGAGGGGGTCAACAGAGCGGATGGTGATTAAATCTGTGATATGCATTCATGCAGGGACCTCTCACTGATGGAGATCAACTGTGTTTATTGGAGATTTACTTAGTGTATTACTTGCCCAGAACACATAGCTGGCACATGTGGGAAGCAGGACTTGAAAACTTTTTTGACTATAAAGCCACTATTCTTTTTCTTCTCTCGTGCATGACTTTCTTTTTTTTAGTAGTTATGAATGTAACAAATCTTTTCAACTTTATTAAACATAAAATGCCCTTCATGCACTCTTCTGTTCTGCCAACCTTGCTGTTTCTCTCAAATGATAATCTGGCTTCCACCTCTGTATTTTCACATGGTTTGTCCTCATGTCTAGAATGCTGTCCTTCCTCATAATATCAGTGCACAAATCAAATCCCATCTCTTCTGTGTCTTTTCCTAATCCTCCCAGATGCTAGTGCCTCCCCACCAAAAATGACTTTGTATTTGTATTGTAAATATTTTGTATATGCTTACATGTGTCTGTATTGCTTTGCATAATAGAATATGTATACATACACATATATGTTGCTTTTCTTGTTAGAATGTAAGCTCTTTGGAGGCAGAGACTATTTGGCTTTGACTTTGAATCCCCAGTGCCTAGTTCATGGCATGTGCTTCATAAATGCTTATTAATTGGTTAATTGATTCCAGTACAGTGCATAGTACTCTATAAGTAGCAAGAGGGGAGACATGATAGTATAAAGAAATGAATGAAGTAAGAATCTAGTCAGTAAATAACAGAAACAATACCATATTTTCAAAATCCAGAGAATCAAATATGGGAGTAGTGGATATGGATAGGAGAGGGACTGGATCTATGATTTCATTCCTCTTGTGAAGAGTGTAAAAGTCAGAACCTTCTCTGAAACTTGTAAAACTTATAGTTAGAACAGTGAAAAGTTAAGCAGTTTGTCTAAGGTTATACAGCCAAAATTTGTCAGGAGCTGAGTACCTAATTCCCAGTTCTTCCTGACTTCAAGGCTGGCTCTCTAGATAAGCTTCTTCTCTTGGATATGGAAGCTACTTTGAAAAGTAGAAAACATTACACACCTGAAAAACACTAGTATTTTATTCTTTGGTTTGGCTTATTTCCTTGTACCATTGTCTTAAAAACTTTAGTGAAAATCATTTAACCGAATCATCTCATTCTGAGTTTGGACAACTAGTTATGAGGATTTCCAGAAATTGAGACAAAATCTGCCTTTCTGTAACTTTCACTTATCCATCATTCCTAGTTTTGTCGCCTGAGCCAAGCAGAACAACTTTAATTGCTTTTTGGATGACACACCTTCACATATTTTAAAATAGTTACCATGGCTTCCCTGAATATTCCCTAGGCTAAACATTTCTAGTTCTTTACAATTATCCTTTTGTGGTATGATCTTCAGTCACCACCCTGGGCTTTACCTTCTGTATCTTTTGTAGGTTGTTAATGTTGTTCCTAAATGGGGTTGGGGTTAGGGGGTGGTGGGATGGGAGGCAAGAACACATGTATACTTTCTTGATGTAATTTAATTTAATGTCTCTGACTGTTAATTTCCATGGTAGCCCAGGAAGTTTTTAAGAGGCACTGCTTCATTACTTTTCCAGGCATAGGGAAAATATAAACTACAAATACAGGATATTTTAGAGAAGATTTGAGAGAAAAACTCAGCTTTCTTAGTGTTTTATGTTACTCTAAAGGTGATGCTCTTGAGCTTCTAAACTAGTCAGCAGATGGGATGGAATTGTAATTAAGGTAATAGAATAATAATAGGAAATTTGATTCTGTAGAGGTATTATTGGGTGAAAACTGAAGAATCATTTCAGGTAGGAAACCCCATTTATTAATTTTTAAGCATAAATTTGAGGCCTTATTTTAAAGATGTTTGCAAAATACAAATACATATCGTATCACAATGAAAGAGATGGTAGGAAATATAATATCCAGTTATCTTTAAATGTAGACTACAGAAATATACTTGTCTCTTTTCTCCTATTTCATCATAAATGGTAAAGCCATAAATAACATCTATCCCCAAATTATGTCTTTACATTTCACAACTCCACCAACAATGAATTAGTGTTCCAGTTTTCTCACGTCTTCTCCAACATTGATCATTTTCTTGTATTGTCATGTTGGTCAATCTGATAGGTGTGATGTGGTACCTCAGAGTTATTTTGATTTGCATTTCTCTAATCAATAGTGATTTAGAGCATTTTTTCATATGACTATAGATGGCTTTAATTTCTTTCTCAGAGAACTGCCTGTTCATATCTTTGGACCATTTATCAATTGGGGAATGACTTATATTCTTATAAATTTGACTCAGTTGTCTACATATTTTAGAAATGAGGCCCTTATCAGAGACACTGGTTGTAAAAATTTTTTTCCCAATTTTCTACTTTCCTTCTAGGTTGCATTGGCTTTGTTTGTGCAAAAACTTTCAGTTTAATGTAATCAAAGTTATCCATTTTGCATTTTGTAATGTTCTCTATCTCCTGTTTGGTTGTGAATTCTTTTGTTCTCCATAAATCTGATGGGTAAACTATTTCTTGCTCTCATAGTTTGCTTACAATATCAATATTTATATCTAAATCGGGAACCCATTTTGACTTTATTTTGGTATATGGTGTGAGATTTTGATCTATGCTCAGTTTCTGCCATAGTTTCTGTCTTGATTGCCAAGACACTTTTTCAATTTTCCCAGCAGTTTTTGTCAAATAGTGAATTCTTATCCCAGAAGCTGGGGTCTTTGGGTTCATCAAATAATAGGTTAATATAGTCATTGACTACTGTGTTGTGCATACTGAACCTATTCCATTGATCCAAAGAAGAGGTTTTGAATGCCATTAGACTCCTCTTGTGTGGCAAAGCTCCTAGTACTGATTCTGTTCCAGCTGAGATTTACAAGATAGGGGGTCCATGGTTCATACAGAAGCTGACTTAAATTTTTGAAGCCAGTGTGACTTTAGAAAGGGCCAAGGACCTGTCAACAAGGTGTTTATTGCCCAACAACTACAGGAGAAATGCCAGGAGCAGAACAGAGAGGTCTGTACACAACATTTGTAGATCTGACCAAGGCCTTTGATACTGTCAGTCATGAGGGCTTATGGAAAATTAAATTAAAATTTGGTTGCCTGGAGAAGTTCACCAGCATTGTACATCATTTTCATGACGCCATGCTTGCCTGGGCTCTGGATAATGGCCAGTGTTCTCGTGCTTTCCGGGTCACTAGTGGAATGAAACAAGGTGTATGCTTGCTCCCATGCTTTTTAGCATCACGTTTTCAACCATGTTGTCAAATGCTTTCAATAAAGATGAACACAGCATGAAGGTCAGCTATTGCACTGGTGGTAAATTCTTCATTTTGAAAAAGCTACAAGCCAAGACCAAAGTGGAGGGAGTGTTGGTACGTGATTTTTGGTTTGTAATTGTGCATTCGATGCAGTCTCTGAAGCTGAGATGCCACAAAGCATGGATCAGTTCTCTGCTGCTTATGCTAATTTTGGTCTAGCAGTTAACACCAAGAAAACACAGGTGCTCCATCAGCCACCACCATGCCATCCATACAGGGAACCATCAGTTACAGCAAATGGAGAAGTTTTGGATGCTTTGGTAGTTGTACTTTCCTGGGATGTACACATTAATAATGAGGTTGACGCATGCATTGCCAGAGCTAGCTCAGTGTTTGGGAGACTCTGAAGGAAAATATGGGAGAGAAGAGATATTAGACTGACTACCAAACTGAAGGTCTACGGAGTTGCTGTGCTGACCTCATTGTTGTATGCCTATGAAACCTGGACAATGTACCAGTGCCATGCCAGAAAACTAAATCACTCCCATTTGAATTGTCTTGGGAAGATTCTAAAGATCACTTGGCAGGGTAAGATACCAGACACTGAGGTCTTTTCTCAAACTAAACTGCCAAACATTCAAACTCTGCTTAAGAGAGCACAACTCTGATGGGCTGGCCACGTTTGAATGCAAAACGTACGCTTGCCAAACAGACTATTTTATGGAGAACTCAACACAGAGCAAGAGTTTACATGGTGGTCAGAAAAAGCGATACAAGGACACTCTCAAAAAAGAACTTTGGAATTGATTGTGTAACATGGGCGACACTGACATAGGACTGCTCAGCATGGCATGGCCACATCAGAGAAGGTGCTGTGCTCTATGAGCAAAGTAGAATTGAAATAGCTCAAGAGAAACATAAGGTGCACAAACTTACAGAATCCACCCCAAATGTTCACAGGGACTATTTGTGCCGGACCTATGGTAGAACATTCCGAGCTTGTATTGGTCCGATCAGCCATAGTCAGATAGTCAGACACACTGAAACTTGACGCTAGCACAGTTATGTCATTTTTGGTCGTCTTCGAGAATGAAGGAGGGCAACAACCAACCAACCAATCTCTATTAGGAGTATATGATAAGACATGACTATGTATAAACATACATTGTATTATTCTGGAATGTTAATTGGGAGTAATTGTTAGGTTGAAATACATAAAATAAATTTCAAATACTATTTATATACTTAGTTTTTGTTTCCTTTTATTATTTTGGATGGCTTCTGGCGTATTGGAATTGCACAAAGCTTTAGGGCATTATAGAATTCATAGGTCTTTAGAAGCCTTAGGTGCTACCTCCCACTCTCTTCAATTTCCTTTGACTAAACTGTATTTTACTTATCTCTGTATATATTGTATCCTGAAGGAAAATTGGAGCAAGTCTGAATGAAGTCAGAGGACCTGACCTGGGTTCAAATTCGGCCTCTCACTATGGATAATCTAGATCTAATATTTAATTACTATATTACCTTGAGAAAGTCACTACCCTCCCTGGACTTCATTGTACTCTTGGATAAAATGCGGGGTTGAACTAAATGGCAGGACTCTTCCACCTATGGTGAGTTCCAAAAAACCCAGTATAGTTGATTGACTTTGAATAATAACATATTCATTTCTATAGTACTGTAAGTTTTACAGAGTAGTTTTCCTCTACTGTCCTTTGAGATATTGTACTTTTAGACTAATTCTATTTCATTGATGTGTATAATGAGGTTCAGTAATGTTAAATGACTTGGGTCATACAATTAATATGACAGAGCCTGGTTTTGAAGGATGAAACTAGAGTTTTTATCACACAGTTTGAATGTTATTTCATCAGGGTGGATACTCTTTCTATTGTCATACATTACTCTAGAGTTCTGCTGGTGAATCTTTTCGTTTCTAGGAAGGTTATAAACTGTAACATCTTTTACAGCAGTCACTCTTTTTTTTTTTTTTTTCATATCCACCATGTCTAGCAGAAGGCTTTGTACACTGTGTTTAGTTTCACACAGTAGTTCAGGATCAGAAACTTCTAAAATTGGAAAGGACCTCAATGTTCTTGTAGTTTAAGACATATCTCATAGTGAATTCCCACTACAAGACCTCTGAAAAGTGAACATTAGTCTGTGCTTGAATTCCTGTAGAGAGGATGGAACCCACTATCTCTTCCAAGCCCATACATTCTACTTATGAGTAGTTCTAATTGTTAGAGAGTTTTTCTCTACATCAAACCTAAATTTCTTGCTGCAACATCCACCTGTATTATCCTTGCTTCTGCTCTTAGTCCAGCCAGAAGAAATCTAATCATTCTCCCATAACAGATACATTCCCCCCCATCTAAATGTTTGAAAATGGTTATCTTAGTTCATAAATGTTTGTTAAATTGAATTGATTTGAGATCTGTGACTATCAGGATCCAGAATGCATGGTTCTCTGCAAAATTCAAAGCCCCACAATAGCATAACAATAAGAAATGCACCTGATGTGTAATAATTAAAATCACATCAAGAAGAGAAGATGGGAAACACCTGCACATACTAGGTAAAGCCTTTTAAAGTAACACTGGAGAGTTAAGTGAATGAGTCACTTCCCAATGAGATACTGCCTGCCCTTTTTGACCCATTGGACAAGCCTCTGTTTAAAGCTTTCATTAAGGAGATGTGGTGGTAAGTGTTTATCTACCAGACTGGGGGAGGAGGTGGAGTATGGACATACTTTCAAGTTTATTCTGCATTATTAACACTTCGGTAAGTCTAGACAATTAACAAAACAAATTAAGTCCTGATTTATATTTTATATTTGATTTAGGATTTCTCAGAGATACTCACACTGAAAGTCGAGTAATCATTGGAACTGGTTAGAACTAATTCAAGCACACCTCTCCTTCTATTCCTCTTCTCTTAGCAGATACTTGAAGCTGGTAAAAGAGAACAGTTTTTTATGTAGAGAGGCCCAGCAGTGAAAGTTTGCTTTTATTTCTCTCAGAAAGGAAATGCAGTTAATGTAGTGAGAAGCATGTTAGATTTGAAGCCAAGAGGACTTGTGTTCAGATTCTGGCTTTGCTACTTAACAGATAAAAGAGAGGAATCTAGGCCTAGTCTGATATACCCTTAAATTTTGGGAAAGCAGATTTCAAAAAGTTTGGAAAGATATCTAGGCTGTCATAGACTAAAATGCTTTGGAAGAAAGTCACCCAAGAGGGGAAGAAGAATCTTAAGATGAACTTCTAAAGACTAAAAGGAAACAATCCCAATGAAGAGGAAAAATAGGATTTTTCTGAAGAGACCAATGTGGATATACAGAAAGAATTTTAGAGTTTAAAAAAGAGAAATATACAGAATATGGGAGTAAGACTAGGTAAGAGTGGGTAAAAAATGACATGATCCTATAAAAATGGCATTATGAACAGAGACTGGTGAGGAGAGCTAAGGGCAACAAAAAAGGTGTTTTCTTATTTTTTGATCTATATTGAGAAAAGGGGGAGAATTAAATAAGGGATAGAACCTTTGCTTTGGATGAATGGGGTGATAAATGACAACAGAGAAAACAGTATCTTAATTCTTATTTTCTTTGTTATCTCTGTAAAGGAGAATAACTTTTACATTTGGAATGAGTAATAGGGAATCTATACTCATGGTACATGTAAGGAAAGGAAAAGGGGAAATCTGCCTTTACTGGATTCATGTCACCTGGCTAAGATGAACTACAACTACGATTGCCAAGACACTGTCAGTCATAATTGAAAGAACAGGAAAAAGAGAAAACATATCACAAAATTAGAGAATGGCAAATATTCCATCTTTCCAAAAAGAGAAGAGAACATAGTCTGTAAACCATAGGCCCAGTTAGCTTCTGTTTGATTTCTGGGAACATTTTAGAAAGGATGGTTAGCAAACATTTAGGAAGGGTAGTGCCAGTTAGACAGCGTGACTTTCATCAGGAACAGATCATCCCAGACTAACTTTTTTTCAGAACTGAGAGGAATGGTGGGAATGCTGTGAATAAAGTTTACCTTGATTATAGAAAAACTTGATAAAGTATCTCATTTTTCTTGTGGAGAAGATGGAGCACAATATGGATTAGGTGATAATACAATCAGGTGGATTCATAATTGGTTGAATGGTCAAAAAGTAGTTGGTCTCTAGTAGGGTACCAAAGGGATCTGTGTTTGCCATGTGCTGTTTAACACCTTCATCAGTTATTTGGATAAACACATT
>NW_020953958.1:2847797-3127485 GCF_900497805.2 Vombatus ursinus
CTTCCTCCCCCCATCCAGGTCTTTGTGGCTCATCACCAGAGGTAGTGATGTCAGCAGTCTGAGCCCTTAGGCTCCTGAATCAAGCAGGTGTTGAGGAATATCTCAGTACCTTTTAAGTGAAAACTATCCTTACCTGCTTGGTGTGGGGCAGGGGGCAGGGGTAGAGAGGAAGATTAAGATACTGTTTCTACCACAGGCATAAATTGTAAGCTCATCAGATTTTCAAATGACACAAAACTGGGAGAAATTACTAATACTGATGGAATTAGAATTCTGAAGGATCTCAATAGGCTAGAACATTGGACTGAATTTAGTAAGGTGAAATTCACCTTATAAATGTAAAGGCTTATGCTTGGTTGTAAAAAAATAACTTCAGTGCAGCTAGGTGGCTCAGTGGATAGAGCTCTGGCTCTGGATTCAGGAAGACCTGAGTTCAAATCCAGCCTCAGACACATAACACTTACTAGCTGTGTGACCCTGGGCAAGTCACTTAACCCCATTGCCTAGCCAAAAAAAAAGCAAAAAACAAAAAACTTAACAAGTATAAGATGGGAGGAGGCATGGTTAAATAGTAGTTATTAAAAAGATCTCGGTTTTAGTGCACTGCAAGCTTAGTATCAGTCAGCAGTGTGATGTAGCAGTCAGAAAGTTAAAATGACATTGGGCTGCATTAAGAATGGCATATATTTTAGAAAAAAAGAGGAACTGATTATTCCGCTGTATTCTGCCTTTCTTAGACCTAATGTAGAGTATTGTGTCTGAAATTCTAGGCACTACTATTTAAGAAGGACATTGACAAACTAGAGAATGTCCAGAGGATGTGAAATAAGGTGGTGAAGGGGCTTGAATTATAGGCGAGGATTGGTTGAAGGAACTGAGCATGGCTTTTGTTGTTTGTTTTTTGAGAACAGAAGACTCACGGGGTACATGACAGCTGTCTTAAAGTATTTGAAGAGCTATTGTGTTGAAGAGTGATTAGAATTACTCTAGGGGCAGCTCGATAGTGCAGTGGATAAAGCACAGAGCTGGGAACCAGAAGACACATTTTCCTGAGTTCAAATATGGCCTCAGACACTTTGTAGCTGTATGACTCTGGGCAAGTAACTTAACCCATTCCCTTCTCAGCTCATTTTACAGATGAGGAACTCAGGCAAACAGCATTAAGTGACTCGGCCAATGTCACACTGCTAGTCAGTATCTGAGGCTAGATTTGAACTCAGGTCCTCCTAACTCCAGGCCCAGCACTGTATCTGCTGTGCCACCTAGTTGTCCTTACGAAGGTTAAAATTTATCCAAAATTATAATGGATTGCTTCAAGAGATGGTAAGTTCCTTTTCCTTTGAGTTCTCCAAGCAAAGACTGGGTGATTACTTGTTAAATGTGTCATAGAAAGGATTGCTTTTGTAAATGGAACAGACTGGATGGCTGGCAAGGGCTCTTCCAACTCTCAGATTCTATGATTCTTTGATAATACCTATCCTGGATGGAATAGGGCCCTATTCTCCAAGTCTGGAATTCACTCTCATCTTAGAGCTCTTCCCTTAAGACACAACTCAAGTGTCATCTTGTGTATGATGCTTTTCCTGATTGACTGAAATGCTAGTGTTCTCCCAAGGTATCTTAACTACTTTCTCTTTATTTGTATTCACTTTATACTGTGTGTGTGTGTGTATATATATATATATATATATATATACACACACACACACACACACACACACACACACACATACACATACACTCTGTATACATATATACATACATATAAACATATATATTTGTGTGTATGTGTGTAGTGTGTATGTATGTTTTATTCTTTCTATTTGAATCACCAATGCTTAATCCATAGTAGATACTTAATAAATATACCTCTGGTAACAGAGAAGTTGGGGGATCTTAGCCTTGGCTCAGCTTCTCTGTTCTTCAGTATAAGAAGAACATAGACTCGAGCACTCTTTTTAGCTTGCTGCTGCATCATGACCCACTGGAAAGGCAAGCATATCCAAAAGCAGATCTAGCTAAAGCCTCACCTAGTGGTTTTTACTATGAGTCATATGCTTCCAAATCATATCCCTAGCTTCTCTCCAAGGGTAATTCAGCCTCCTATTAAAAATTTACCTAGGAAGAAATAACTGATGAATCTGAGAAGGTCAGACCACAATAACGCATAGAATGCTGCCTCCTTCAAATCATTCCCCATAATCTGTTGGGGATTTATGCTCTAAGTCAAGGTTGGGAGGGTACCCAATTTAAGATAGGGAGTTCTTCCTTTTACATATGTAAAGTGGAACTGAAATCACTTCTACCATATCTTTGCCAGGTAAGAACATATCTTAGTTGTTCACTAGGTTTGAACACAGCTTCTACACTTCCCTAGTTGCATGAAATCTATCCAGAGAGATTGAAGGACAGCCCTCCAGGCCTTATGAACCATCTAGCTACTTGGAACCATTTGAGCCAGTGGTGAACCAGGAGAAGAGAGAGGCATCTCTGAGAAGTATTCATATTTGAAAGGTTGGGGGTGGAGAGAGAGGGTAGATGAGAATGTTTTGACTTTTTTTCCCCTTCCCTCACTAATCAGATGAAAACCCTGAAAACTCCAAAAGTTTTGGGAAATTTTGGAATTCCTATCTTCCCATTGGCTTCCTAGGAGCACCTGTGGAACAGTTGACAGCAGTGTCAGTATCAGGAGCCAAGGACAGATTGGACCCATATTCGGAGATCTACAGAGATCCCATCAGAAGACTCACATTATAGATAAAGAGAAAATATTTTTGAGGACACCAGCCAGAGGATTTCTAGGAGTTCTGAGTTACCTCTTTGCTGTCTATACCCTTTCAACTTGTGCAGGGTGTTCATGAGGACTAGCCCCTCTGGTATGAGGACTTGCCAGGCCCTTTTTAGGGCTGCTTATCCATCTTTGGTGTCCACCTGTTTCACCTAACTCTGACCTGTGACTCCAAGAAGTTGTAGTATTTGCAGCAGCCATACTACAGCTGACAGGCCTCATACATGTTGGTGAGTTAGAGGGATGTCTAGCCCAAGGATGTGAAGACTTTCCCCAGCAGAATGAGTGGATGAGAACAATTTGTTCCAATAGCCATGAAGACAGCTAAAGCAGATGCTGTGGAGCACTTAGAGCTCGATCAGGCATCAAGAATGTCAAAACCATCCCATGCATTCCAGATCATCATCAGTTGTTTGACTTTTTGCCCTGCCACTAGATTTTGATGTCTCAGGAAGAGAGATTGAGGCTGATGATGTTGTGCAGCTCTACCTCACAAATCCAATTCACACACAAATCAAGACATCACCCTGTGATGTCATTGGTCCTCTTCAAAAACAAAGGATAAACAGCAACTTTTCCCCTCAACTCTATATGTACAGGTGGGAGATGTGTCACAGACTTAGGGAGTCGTATTTTGTGTTAGTTGTTCTTACTAAATACTATCATCAACAACAATCAGGGAGCATTTATTAAGTACTTGACTGTGTCCCAGGCACTGTGCTAAATGCTGGAGATGCAAAGAAAGACCAAAATATGGTACTAGTCCTCAAGCTGGCCACAATCTATTGATACCCTTTGCTAAAAGTTAATTTAAGTCTGACTGACTAATTGATCTTATCTGATAATCATGAGAGGACATACTGGTGGGGGTCATGAACCGTAACACTATAAAGATTACTCTTGACCTTTAAAGCTACAAGACTCTGAGAGGATCCATAGCAGTCATGTTCCAGAGGCATAAATGCTGTGGGAGATAGTACTTTGGAGTCTACACATGCCATAGGTGTGACACCTACGTACTTAACCTGCACTTGTGGTAGCTGGATTTCTATTGCCTCTTCTTCACGGAAATAGCCAGAAGTTCCTAATTGTTGACTGTGACATTGCCACAGAAATTCAGAGTCAAAATTATCCCGCGCAATGGGTCTTTATGAGTAAATCCGTATTGTGGGTGGCCTATGGTATAATGGAGAGATACAATATGCTTAAGTTGGCCACAATATATTATCAACAATAACTTACATAGAATAACTGGCATGACATCATATAGGAAATATTAGAAAAGGAAGTTAGGTTGCTTATGTTGTGAGAGCTAGGAATTAAGAATAGATTGCTTGAGTGATCTATGTGTGCATGAAATGCTAAGATAATTGGAAGACCTATATTTGGGCATTACTAAAATATGAAAAAATAATTGGATGGGATAAAAAGACATAGATATGTTATGTACTCTGTATCAGGGTGAATATGTATCAATTTAAGCATTTAATTATTTTACACATCATTGCATTCAAGAATGTGACATGACACGTGAAATGTTCATTTGGCTTCTAAGCTGTACACCTGTGACCAGAGTCCAGATCTTCTGATTCCATTTGAGTGTAGTGCTGGAAATCTTTCTTTTGTATCTCTCCAAAAATGGATATTGAGACTTCTTGGTTGAAAAGAATTTCCACCACCATTCGAAGCAGTTCAGAAGGCTCTCTAAAAAGGACAATGATTTCCCCTACTTCCTATTAGTGATAGACTGGGACTAATGAAGCATTTGGGGGGCTTCCAGTGTATATAATGTTTTTACATCCTTTTGCTTCCTCTTGTTTTTGATAAAAGGTGTGAGCAATGGCATCAGCAAGCCTAAAGATTAGAAACTCTGCAACTAATGTTTTTCCTGTTGTGGAACCAAGGATTGACTCGAAATCTTCCATCAGTACACTATAGCTGCTATATTGATGGTTCCTTTTCCCTTCTGTTAATTTGGTAGCTTTGCTTCTCACCAAATCTTTGTCTCTATTAGAATAGATTTCCATCCAACTGTTTTCTTCTTGTGAAAAATCATTTCTAGTTGGACTTAACGCTTATTTTTGAACAAAGTATACCAATATCTGCACCCTCCTCCACCATATTCTTAGCCCTGGTTTCCATTTGCCTTGTAACACGGATTTCTACTTGATCAAGTTTTTACTCACTAATTTCATTTACTTTTAGCCTTCTTGGTTTTAGTCTTTATAGCATCTTTTGACTTCTGAGTTATTTTTGTCTTGCCGTGTTACCCCTTTCACCCCCCCCACTGAAATTTAGGCATTATCATTTATGCTCAAAAGACTTATCCAAGTTGACCCAACAGATCCCTTTACCTTTAATTGACTCCAAAACACATTTTTGCCAGTTTAAAGTAATTTTTACTTCGTCTCTCTGACTCTTCACCTGCCTCTCTTATTTCTTTCATCCTTTTTCCTCCTTCTTTTATAGAAGTGGAAAAAGTTCCATTTAATCTTTCTCAGATATCCTGTAAATCATGTCTATTTTTCCTCTTTAAATAATTGTCATTGTAAAAAAATATTCATGTAAAATGATTTTATAATCTTATGATTAATTGTTGGTCAAGCCACACTTTTTTTTCCAGCATTTTAGTGGTGTCTTGTATTTAATATACAATTTGTGAAGTATTTGATCATAATTCATATCAATATGTCTTTTGGTTTTGCATTAATTATTTTACCTATGCTTAGTTGCTGTAATATAAATGCATGTAATTAAATTTCTTTGTAATCATGTGTTTTTTATTTTATGCATTTAAAAACCTTATTTTGAAAAGGGGTTCATAGAGCTTCACTGCACTGGCAAAGGGAAAGGGTTCTACTGTATATAAAATTTAAAAACTCCTGCTTTTATGTTCTGCATTTTATTGTAATTGTTGCCTTGTAATATTTTAACCTGGTTATCAGACAATAAATAAACAATGTGCTAGCCAATAAGAAAAATAAAAAATTCAAGGTGTCATTTTGTATCTCTTTACTGGTCTTTATTAACATGATGATTTTTATTCATTTCCATAAATAAAGTTGTGTTACTATACTTGCTTTTCCTTACACTATTCTTAACAAATAAAAACACTATTGTAATCCCAGTACTTAGGAATTTGATTGAATAGTCTGACTTGTAACTATAGTGCCTTCCATATTGAACATGTAACCACCACCAGTATTTTCCCAATGCCTCTACTGTAAATGGCCCTATAGACAGATGAATGTAGTATTTAACAAGTGATATGTAATATACAGATATTTCATGGAAGTAAATGATCATGAAAAATTTAGATTTAGATAGGACCTGAAAAATCATCTAATCTAATATGTTGGGCAGGTCACTTAATCTCCTTAGGCCCCAGTCATGAGTATTACAGTATTCATTCTGTAAAATGAAGGGGTTGGGCTAGATGACTTCTGTGGACCCTTCCAGTTGTGGTCTCTGGTCTGTGGTCCTGTGGCCTTCATTTGGAAGAAGGAACACAGGCCCAGGGTAGGTATACATGTCATATCCTTTCTTTTCTATTTTCATTGTCAATATACTAGTTCAGGTTCTTATTATTCTCTACCTGGTCCATTGCAACAGTCTCCTAACTAGTCTTCCTATTTGTAGACTTTCAAGCTCTAATATGCATTTTTTTTTGTCCTTTAAATTACTTTTATTCATTATCAGTTTTATTTAAGCAAGTATTCTCCAGTTCATTCTAACAGAGAAGTATAGTTCATTGAAATACAATGAGACATTTATCAAATTTTAGAGAAGATGTTTCATTCTTTAACCAAGTATCAGTCCTTTAGAGTTAAGGTTATTCATTTCAGTTATCTGAATTCTGATGTCTTACTGTTGTTTTCATTTACTATAGTAAATCATTTTCATTTATTGTCGTCATCATGTACTCTTGGTTCTTCTTATTTTTCTCTAGATTAATGCCTACAAATCTTTCCATGTTTCTTTTAATTCCTGATATTCATCATTTCCTATGGTGTGCATGTACTCTATTACATCTGCATCCTACCTTTTGTTTGGCCATTCCTGTGTCAATGGATGTTTATTTCTTTCCAGGCTTTTTTTGGGGGTAGTGGGGCTACCTACTCTAATCGGCCTTCTAGAAAGCAGTGGAGCCTGTACTGAAACCTATGTGCTTTTTCTCCGATTCCAGTTCTCTTTCAGTTGCACTGTATGGTCCCTTATATGTATGCCAGACTTATCTAACCTACAGAAGGCCTTCTGGGAGTCATGTGCTCTGCTCATTCACTGATAGATTGAATTATTGCCATGGTTGTCTGATAGCTAAATCCTCCTGTGATTTTGTTTATCCACTGTCAGTTTAAAAAAAAAAAGACTAATCGCTTAGCTTCAGAGTTTTCTCTCTTAAATTACTCAATAAGCATTTAGTAAACACTTACTATGTACCAGACATTGTGTTCATCTGAGCATATTAATAAAGGCCAAAACAAAACAAAACAACAGCAACAAAAACCAAAATTGTCAAGGATACCACCATCATCCCAGTTATTCAGGCTTGCAATTTACGTGTCATGTTCTACTTCTTACTCTCACCACCCCTTCCTCCTATATCTAATATGTTGTCAAGTCTTACCATTTCTACTTTTGCAATATCTCCCATATATTCTTTCTTATCTTCTCTGACAGTGCCACCACCTTGGTGTCAGTTCTCATCATCTAATGCCTGGACTATTGCAGTAGTCTGCTGGTTGGTCTCTCAGCACTCCAATCCATTCTCCACTCAGCTGTCAAATTGATGCACATCTGATCAAAATTTATCCCCAACCAGAAAATACCAATGACTCCTTATTACTTCCTGGATCAAATGCATAATCTTTTGTATTTTAAAAGCCCATGATAACCTGAATCTTTTCTACCTTCTGGTCTTCTTACACCTTACCTCCATGTACTGTTTTTAATGTGTGTGTATGTGTGTATAATACATATATATTTAATATTTTATTTTTACTCAATTACATGTAAAAACGATTTTTAACATTTGTTTTTAAAATTTTGAGTTACAAATTCTCTCCCTCCCTCCCTTCCCCCCTCATTGAGAAGGCAAGCAATTTAATATAGGTTATACATGTGTAGTCATGGAAAACATTTCCATATTAGTTATGTTGTAAAAGAAAACAGATTCTCCCCTCACAAGAATAAATCCCCCCCCAAATCAAAACAATAACAAAGTATGCTTTGATTTGTATTCAGACTCCATCAGTTTTTTCTCTGGGGTTGGACAGCATTTTTCATCGTAAGTCCTTCAGAGTTGTCTTGGATCATTGTATTGCTGAGAATAGCTAAGTCATTCACAGCTGATCCTCTTACAATGTTGCTGTTACTCACTTCGTATCAGTTCATTTAAGTCTTCCTAGGTTTTATGAGAGCATCCTGCTCATTTCTTATAGCCCAATAGTATTCCATCATAATCATATACTATAACTTGTTCAGCCCTTCCCCAATTGATGGGTATCCCTTCAATTTCCAATTCTTTGCCACCAGAATAGAGATGTATAAATGTTTATATGTTTATACATATAGGTCCTTTTTCTTTTTTTTTTCTTTTTGATCTCTTTTTAGATACAGACCCAGTAGTGGTATTGCTGGGTCAAAGAGTTCATATGCATGGTTTTATAACCCTTTGGGGATAGTTCCAAATTTTTCTACGTAAATTGTTGGATCAGTTCACAACTCCATCAACAGAGCATGAGTGTTTCAAGTTTCCCACATCTCCTCTAACATTTTCCTTTTCTTCCCTATTTGTCAACCTACTAGGTGTGTGATAGTATCTCAGAATTGTTTTAATTTGTATTTCTTCAATCAGTAGTGATTCAGGACAATTTTTTTCATATAGCTATAAATAGTTTTGATTACTTCATCTGACAATTGACTTCATATCTTTTGATCATTTATCATTTGGGGAATGGCTCTTATTTTTATAAATTTGACTCAGTTCTCTATATATTTGAGAAATGAGGCCTTTATCAGAGAAATTGCTTCAAATTTCTTTCACAGTTAGGATTGCTAGCTATGTTTCCCTCCATCCTATTTCCCCCTGTTTATTCTATTCTCTCTCCTTTCATTCTGTCTCTCCTCAAAAGTGTTTTCCTTCTCACTTTTACCTCTCCCAATCTGCCATCCCTTCTATTAGTACCCATCTCTTCTCTTATCCCTTCTCCTTCTACTTTCCTGTAGGGTAAAATAGATTTCTATACTCAATTGAGTGTATATGTTAGTCTCTCTTTGAGCTAATTCTGATGAGAGTAAGGTTCAAGTGTTCTCCACCACCTCCCTTATCTTCTCATCTACTGTATAAGCTCTTTCTTGCCCGTTTTATGTGAGATAATTTACATTATCTTTCTCCTTTTCTTCCTGTGCATTCCTACCTCTTAATTTTATTTTTTTTAGATATCATCCCATCATATTCAGCTCATCCTGTACACTCTGTCTAGATGTACTCCTTCTAACTGCCTTAATAATGAGGAAGTTCTTATGAGTTACAACTATCATTTTCCCATGTAAGAAAGTAAACAGTTTAACTGTACTAAGTCCATTATGATTTCCTTTTCCTATTTACCTTTAAATGCTTCTCTTGAATCTTACATTTGAAAGTCATATTTTCTCTTCACCTCTGGTCTTTTTTTCAGGAATGCTTGAAAGTACTCTACTTCATTGAATATCCATTTTTTTCACCTGAAGGATTATACTCAGTTCTGTTGGATAGGTGATTTTTTGGTTGTAATCCTAGTTACTTTGCCCTCTGGAATATCATATTCCAAGCCCTCCAAACCTTTAGTGTAGAAGCTGCTAAATCTTTCATTATCCTGACTTTGGCTCTACCATGCTTGAATTGTTTCTTTCTATCTGCTTGCATTATTTTGTCTTTGACCTGGGCACTCTGGAATTTGGCTATAATGTTCCTGGGAGTTTTCACTTTGAGATCTCTTTCAGGAAGTGATCGGTGAATTCTTTCCATTTCTATTTTATCCTCTGGTTCCAGAATATCAGGTAGTTTTCCTTGATAATTTCCTGAAAGATGATGTCTAGGGTCTTTTTTTTTTTTTTATCATGGCTTTCAGGTAGTCCAATAATTTTTAAATTATATCTTTTGCATATATTTTCCAGGTCAGTTGTTTTTCCAATGAGATATTTCACATTATCTTCTATATTTTCATTCTTTTGTTTTTATTTTATTGTTTCTTGCTTTCACTTGCTCAATTCTGACTTTTAAGGAATTATTTTCTTCAGTGAGCTTTTGGACCTCTTTTTCCATTTGGCCAGTTCTGCTTTTTAAGGAGTTCTTCTTTTCAGTGAATTTTTGTATGTCTTTTTCCATTTGTCCAATTCAGCTTTTCAAGGCATTCTTCTCCTCATTGGACTTTTGTACCTTTTTTTCCCATTTGACCTAGTCTCTTTTTTAAGGTGTTATTTTCTTCAGTATTTTGTGTGTGAGTGTGTGTCTGTCTGTCTGTCTCCTTTACCAAACCGTGGAAACCTTTTTCATGATTTTCCTGTATCACTCTCATTTCTCTTCCCAATTTTTTCTCTACCTCTCTTACTTGAATTTTAAAATTCTGTTTGAGCCCTTCCATGGCCTTAGACCAATTGATATTTTACTTTGGAGGCTTTGGATGTAGTTGTTTTGATTTTGTTGTGTTTTTTTTTTCCCTGTGTGTGTTTTGATGTGTTTGATCTTCCTTGTCATCATAGCAACTTTATTTTTTTTCTGTTTGCTTATTTTTTCATCCTTTATTCTTTTCCTAATTTTTATTTTTAACTCTTTGTTAAAGTAGGGCTCTGCTTCCAGGGTGGAGGGTGCACTGTCCCAAGCTTCAGGGGTTTTGTGCAGCTGTTTTCAGAGATACTTCTAGAGACCTGTAAGTTTTCAGCTCTTCCAAGGTGGTATTATGTAAGAAGAGGTGTGTTTACTACTCTAGCCTTTGCTTTGGTCTGTGAGCAACCACAAGCACTCCTTTCTGCCCTGGAACTGTGATGAGAATCCCTGCTCCACTGTGGCAACAAGCTCTAGTGTGCTGCTGCTTCTCCAGTACCTGGGACTGCCACCTAGGACTACTACTAGGACCAGATATGGGCAGAGCAACAGAGTCCTGTCCCCAGTGCCAGCAGAGAGATCTTTGTAATCTCCTTCTGACTAGTTGTTCAACCCCTTTACCATGTGTGGGCTGAGAGCTCTGGAAGCAGCAGCTGCCACTGCTGATTCAGTCACTCCCAATTCCTACTCTTGGTGCTGGGGCCAGGTCTGCACTAGTGTGGCCCACTTTGGACTGTGCTCCATCCTCATCCCCAGTGTAACAGACCTTTCCTGCTGACCTTTAAGTTGTCTTTGCTGGAAAATTGTTTTGCTCTGTCCTTTTGTGGGTTCTTTTGTGGTTCTGGGGAGAGCTCAGGTGAGTCCCTGCCCTTTCTCTGCCATCTTGCCTCTGCCCCTCTTTCCATGTACTCTTGGATCCAGTGGTGCTGACCTTTAATGCTTTTTTTTATTTTCCACTATTTCTCCATCTGCTGACTCCACAACTGTCTCCAATGCTTTGAATGCTTTTTCTTCTCATCTCTGCCTCCCAGTTTCCCTGCCTTCCTTCAAGGGTTAGCTAAAGTCTCTTCTACAAGAAGCCTTTCCCAGGCCTCTTCATTTTTAGTGCTTTCCCTCTAAGAAAGACCCCTTAAGTATCTGGTATGCATTATTTTAGTTATTTGCCCTTTCCCCCATTGGACTGTGAGCTTCTTGAGAGAATGTTATATTAACTTAGATAATAGGAAACATAGAGCATACAGCTTTAGTCCATGTATAATCTGTATAATTAATAACTTTTCATTTGTCTATATTTCCCCTTGCTACATACCAAGAAAAAAGTATTTTATACCAAATCTAGTGTTTGATACCACCAAGTCATACCAAATTTAATATCTGATTTCATATATCATCAATTTAGAGCTAGAAGTGACCTTAAAACACTGGATTTTATTTTAAACAAATAGGCCATCAGTTTATAGTAGAGGAATGAACATTGCCAATGTTCATTATGTCAGCATTCCAGAGCTGGTCCTTTCCCTACCACTAGACTCTTTCTCCTTTCCCTCAAGTTATATTGGGAGCTTGAGAAGAGCAATATGTCCAAGATTATACACATAATAAGTAACACAGCAGGATTTAAAAGCCAGGACCTTCCACTCTAGATCCATTGTTCTGTTACACCACACTGCTTCCCTTTTCTGCAGATATAAAAGACTAATTCTCCAATGGTCCCCAATACCAACCTGGACACAGTGACTATTTCCATGTAAGAGGAAAACTGGAATGTAGCCTATCTCTAAGCAAAGCTGCATTGCATAGATTATATTGTTAACATTGAAGTGCCAGTAGCTACTGTTTGCTATGTCACAGTGTCTACTCAGAGAGGTCATGAACTGGAGACTATGTAGATATTTCAGTATTATCCATCAACATAATAAAGTGTCTTATAAATATTGTCTTCATGGTGGAATATTCAAGATTGCAGCATTCCTTCTTCTATAGTAGCCAAAAAATTTCCAGAATGAAAAAGAGTTTGAAAGGTTATTTTGTTCATCCCTAACTGAAGTCACTAAGCCAACAAACATTGAAGTGCTTTCTAGGTGGCAGACATGTTGCTAAATGATGAAGATACAAAGAACAGCAGAAAAAAAAATTTTCAAGGAGTTCACATTCTAATGAGGGAGATAACATGCAATAAATTGTACATCCAAGAAATTATGACTGAAGACTGCAACAGACCCAACAATTGTCCTTCAAGCCTTGTTTCTAGGGCTGTTTCCAGGATCAGCAAACCCATCCAATCTTGTTTAGGCTAAACTTTCCTACTTCCTTTAATTGATCCTCATATGGCATGATTTCATGTCATCTCACCATTCTATTCAAAGCTTACTTACAAAGGAAATGAGGGGTATTAATGTAAACTTCATAGAGCAATATGATCATAGATTTAGACCTAGAAGAGACTTTAGAGGCCATCTAGTCCAAAAGCTCATTTTACAGATGAGGAAATGTAGGTCTGCAACATTGAATCAAGCACTTCCTTATAATCTTGTCAAATTATTAAAATGTATATTCCTTTTTTTGTGTTTCTCTTGAATTCTATATTTCCATTTTTGTAGTATCTACTTTGGTCTTTCCTTCTGGAAAACAGAAGTTCTTTATTTAATAAAAGATTCTTTTGTTTCCCTATTATATTCAATTCTGCTAAATTTTTCTTTGTTTTGGCAACTATTTTTTGTCTTCTGCAGTTTTGTGTTCCAAGTTACCCTCCTTCATTTTTGTCGCTGCCAAGTCTTACACCGTCCTGATTGTGGCCTTATGGTACCTGAAATCTTTCTTAATACCTATTAGCTATATTTTTCTTACACTTGGAGATTCTGAATTCTGTTATGTTACTGTATATTTTCATTTTGAGATTTGTTTCAGGAAGTGATTATTGTGGGTTTTTTTGTATTTTTACTTTGTTCCCTGGTTCTAATAGGTTTAGACATTTTTTAAATTTATGACTTCATGAAATATAGCATCTAGACACTGACTTTTGGGAGTCAAGAAGGTGGATAAGAAGTAAGTTGCTTTCACTATCCCTTATTGACCTCTAAAAATCCAGAAAATATAGCACCGGGAAAAACCATGGTATTGCTGAGCCAGCAGAGAGATTGGGTGCAGAGGTCTATTAACCTGGGCAGTTTGGGGGATTAAAGGGAAAGGTGCCTTTAAACTCTGGTGCAAGGGGAGCAGTACAGGATGGGAACAATCCTAGCAAGCCAGTGGCAAGCACCACCTTGGCAAACCAGTGGGAGATCCTGAGCCCCCAGGTGCTGGAGCAGGCAAGCATCAACACCAGGGCCCCCCAAGTACCTTGGCACAGGCAGGGGAACTGGTAGTCTCCAGCAGTTAAACCTCCCCATGCTTCAGCACAACTCCAGGAAGCACAACTTCAGGCAGGAAGGCATCCTCCAGCAGCCAAACCTTGTGTTGCTTCAGAGTAGCCATCTTCCAGGGGCCAGAACCCCCTCTACCCTAAGAGCCTCAGTGTTGCTGACCCAGCTCAGCACCAGTTAAGCTACCAGACCCCTACACCCTCTAGCTGCCAGCACCTGAGGCCCCAGCACATAAAGCCAATGACCAGCTCCCTGGCCCCCAGCACAAGAAGCTTGGGTCAGTGCCCCCTGTGCTTCATCAGGAGAATGCAACTTTAAAAGCCAGGGGAAAAAAAGCAAACAACATGAGCAAGAAGCAACAATGAAAAACACTGACCATAGAGGAGTATCTTGGTGACAGGGAAGATCAAAACACAAATTTGGGAGAGGACAACATTGTCCATATACCCACATCTGAAACCTCAAAGGGAAGTATGAACTGGTCTCAAGCCCAAAAAGCCTTCTTGGAAGAGCTCAGGAAGGATGTTAAAAGTCAAATAAATGAGGTAGAAGAAAAATTGGGAAAATAAATGAGAAGTATGCAAGAAAGAGTCAATAGCTTGGAAAAGAAAGGAAAAAAATTGACTATAGAAAACAACTCTTGAAAAATACAATTGGCCAAAAAGAAAGGGAGGCACAAAAACTCACTGAAGAAAAGAACTCCTTAAAAAGTAAAATGGGTCAAATGGAAAAGGAGGTACAAAAGCTAATTGAAGAAAACATTTCATTAAAAATTAGTAACTAGGCAAGTGGAAGCTATTGACTCTATGAGACATCAAGAACCAGTCAAACAAAATCAAAAGAATGAAAAAATAAAAGAAAATGTAAACTATCTCACTGGAAAAATAATTCAGGAGAGATCCAGGAGAGACAATTTAAGAATTACTGGTCTACCTGAAACCCATGATCAAAAAAAGAGCCTGGGTGGCAGCATCTTTCAAGAAATCATCAAGGAAAACTGCCCTGAGGTCCTCGAAGTAAAATAGTCTTAAAAAGAATCCACCAATCACCTCCTGAAAGAGATCTCAAATTGAAAACATCAAGGAATATTGTAGCCAAATTCCAGAATTATCAGGTTAAAGATAAAATACTGCCAAGCAGTCAGAAAGAATTTTAAATATCATGGAACCACAGTCAGGATTATGCAGGACCTTGCAGCTTCTACATTATAAGATTAGAGGACTTGGAATATGATATTCTATAAAGCACAGCAACTTGCATTACAACCAAGGATCAATTACCCAGTGGAATTGAGCATAATCTTTCAAGGGAGGAGATGGGCATTCAATGAAATGGGTGACTTCCAAACCCTGATGAAAAAACCAGAGCTCAACAGAAAATTTGATCTTCAAATATAAGATTCAAGAGAGGCATAAAAAGGTAAACAGGAAAGAAAAAAAAAAAACAAAACAAAACACAAAACACATTATTCAATAAGAGTAAATTGTTTACATCCCTACGAGGTAAGATGATACTTGTAACTTTTGAGAACTGTATCTTTATTAGGACGTTTAGAAGGAGTATATATATAGACAAAGAGCATGGGTATAAATTGACTTTGATGTCATGATAAATCTAATTAAGTGGTGAAAAGGGATTGTACTGGGAGAAGAGGAAAGGAGGAAGCAAAAAAAGGGTAAATTATATAACATTGAAGAGGCACAAAGACCTATTACAGTAGAGGGAAAGGAGGGAGATGAGCATTGTTTGAACCTTACTCTCATTGGATTTGACTCAAAGAGGAAATAACATACTCAGGTATAGAAATGTAACTTACCCTATAGGAAGTAGGAGGGGAAAGGGGAAAGAAAAGGGAGGGGTGGATAGAAAGGAGAGAAGTAATACCTAAAAGGGAAAGAAAAGGGAGAGGGGACTGATAGAAGGGAGGGCAGATCCAGGGACACAGCAGTCAAAAGTGAAACCCTAGCCAGCAGCAAAAGTGAAGAAGGAAAGAGAAAAGCAAAAACGGGGAGGGCTGGGGAGATAGGATGGAGAGAGACACAAATAGGAATCATAACTCTGAATGTGAACGGGAGGAACTCTCCCATAATGTGATTAGATAGCAGAGTGTATTAAAAACCATAATCCTACAATATCTTGTTTACAAGAAACACATTTGAAGCAGAGGGATATACACAGAGTAAAGGTAAAAAGCTGGAGTAGAATATATTATGCTTCAGCTGAAGTAGAAAAAGCAGGAATAGCAATCTTGATCTCAGACAAAGCAAAAGCAAAAATAGACCTTATCAAAAGAGATAAGGAAGGAAACTACATCCTGCTAAAAGGTATCGTAGACAATGAAATAATATCATTACTAAACATATATGCACCAAGTGATATAACATCCAGATTCTTAGAGGAGAAGTTTAGGGAGTTACAGGAAAAAATAGACAACAAAACTATACTAGTGGGAGACCTCAACCTCCCCTTCTCAGAGTTAGATAAATCTAACCACAAAATAAACAAGAAAGAAGTTAAGGAGATGAATAGAATATTAGAAAAGTTAGATATGGTAGACCTAGAGAAAATTGAATGGGAATAGAAAGGAATATGCCTTTTTTTGGTGGCACATGGCACCTACACAAAAATTGACCATGTATTAGGGCATAAAAACCTCACAATAAAATACAGAAAGGATATATTACTAACAAAGCCCAACAGCAAGAAATAGAGAAATTCCATTTAAAGTTACTATAGATGTTGTAAAATATTTGAGAGCCTGTCTGCCAAAACAAACCCAGGAACTATATGAACATGATTACAAAACACTTTTCACACAAATAAAGTCAGATATAAACACTTGGGAAAATGTCAAGTGCTAGGGGCAGCTAGGTGGTGCAGTGGATAGAGCACTGACCTTGGGTTCAGGAGGACCTGAGTTCATATCTGGCCTCAGAAACATAACACTAGCTGTGTGACCTTGGGCAAGGCACTTAACCCCATTGCCTAGCCAAAATATGTATTTTTATCAGTTGCTCATGAGTAGGCTGAACTAATATAATAAAAATGACAGTTCTACCTAAATTAATTTACTTAGTGCCATACCAGTCAAACTACCCAAAAATTATTTTATAGATCTAGAAAAATAACAAAATTCATCTGGAAGAACAAAAGCTCCAGAATATCAAGGGAAATAATGAAAAGAAATGCAAGGAAAGGTGGCCTAGCCATACCAGATCTTAAATTGCATTATAAAGCGGCAATCATTAAAACTACTTGGTACTGGTTAAGAAATAAGAGTGGTGGATCAGTAAAATAGGTTAGGTATACAAGACACAATAGTCAATGACTATAGTAATATATTGTTTGATAAACCCAAAGACTCTAGCTTCTGGGTTAAGAATTCTCTATTTAACATAAACTGCTGGGAAAACTGGAAAACAGTATGGAATGCATTGTTGGTGGAATTGTGAATTGATCCAACCATTCTGGAGAGCAATTTGGAACTATGCCCAAAGGGCTATGAAACTGTGCATACCCTTTGATCCAGAAATACCACTTCTAGGTCTGTATCCCAAGGAGATCACAAAAATGGGAAAAGGACCCACATGTACAAAAATATTTATAGCAGCTCTTTTTGTGGTGGCAAAGATCGGAAATTGAGAAGATGTTCATCAATTGAGGGATGGCTGAACAAGTTGTGGTATATGAATGTAATTGAATGCTACTGTGCTATAAGAAGTGGTGAACAGGCTGACTTCAGAAAAACCTAGAAACTCTTATATGAACTGATGCTGAGTGAAGTGAGCAGAACCAGGAGACTATTGTACACAGTAATAGCCACATTGTGCAATGTCTAATTTTGATAGACTTGGCTCTTTTCATTAATGCAAGGATCTAAGACAACTCCAAAAGACTCATGATGGAAAATGCTATCCACATCCAGAGAAAGAACTTTGGAGTCTGGAAGCAGATGGAAACGTACTATTTGCTCTCTTTTTTGTTGTTGTTGTTTTGTTTTGTTTCTTCTTTGTTGTGGTTTCTCTCATTGGTTCTAATTCTGCTTTACATCATGACTAATGTGAAAATATGTTAAATATGAATGTATATGTAGAGCCTATATCAGATTGCATGTCATCTTGGGGAGGGGGGAGGGAAGACTTAACTACTTTTCTCAAGGTTCTTCTGAGGAAAGCACTTTATAATTGCATTAACACACAACCAATGTGTCATTGTGATGTTTTTAGAATGATAATACACATACATATTTATAGCGATACACTTTCATTAGTGATTTAGGGCTTCATGTTGAATATCTTTTTTTTTTTCTGGCTCCTCCATTACAGTCAACTGTTACTTATTTTTATTGGAATTATCCTTTCTGTTGACTGTTTCTTATATGCTCTTGATACTAAGCTTATTAGAATTTTTTGAAATCACAACAAATGATATTCTATCTGAAGTTTGAGAGGTTCTCTGTTATATTAGGCCAGAGCCAGCTCAGCATTTAGGAAGCTCTGAAAGAAAGTGTGGGAGAGAATAGGTAGTAGGCTGCATATCAAAACTGAGGGTCTACTAAAACTGAAGAGCCCTTGTGCTGATTTCTTTGTTGCATGCCTGTGAAGCATGGACAGTCTATCAGTACCATGTCCGAAAACTGAACTGCTTCCTTTTGAATTGTCTTAGGAAGATTCTGAAGATTACCTGGTAAGATAAGATACTGGACATTGATATCCTATCTCGAGTTGAATTGCCAGGCATTCAGACTCTACTGCACAGAGAGCAACTCTGATTATCTGGCCATGTAGCCCAAATGACAAACACATGTTTGCTTAAAAGACTATTTTACAGAGAACTTGAACAAGGCAAGTGCTCATACAGAGGTCAGAAGAAGCGATACAAGGACACTCTTAAGGTCTCTTTGTAGAACTTTAGTATTGATTGTGAGACATGGGACTGCTCAGTGTGGTGTGCACCTGAGTTCAAATCCGGTCTTAAACACTTTCTACCTGTATGACCCTGGACAAATCATTTAACTTCTGTCTGCCATAGTTGGCTCATTTGTAAAATGGGCAGAATAATAGCATATACCTAACAGGGTTTTTGTGAAGATAAATGAAAGATATTAAAATACTTTGCAAATCTTAAAATGTTACATAATTGATAATACTATTTTTATTTATCAAATCCAACTGGTTTGTTTTACAAATGAGGAAACTGAGGCACAGAAAAGTTAAATCACTTGTCCACAGTCACATAACTAGTAAGTAAGGGTTAGGAGAAGGGGGAGATGGGAGTCAAAGTGTTTCTAACTACAGTCCTATTATACCTTGATGCTTCTCTGTACCTGAATCTAGGCAATGCATATGCAGACTCTTTGCCTCTCAGTTCATTGTAAATGACCACAATTCTTTTAGAGGATGTTACCCATGAAAAGACTTATCAGCACCAGACACATGCATCATATTACCCACTGGAAGAAAATTGATAAATGCTACCCAAATTCCTCTTATCTCAAGACTGCTGGTCAAGTTAAGATGGAACAAAGGTCATTTCTTACTGGTTGGTAGGATCTCTTTCTTGTAAGATTGGAGATTATCCCAGAATAGCCCCATTAGCACCCAGGTGTGGTTTCCAAAGAGTGATATTCCTTGGGTTCTTGGTATTGGCCACATCATCATGTAATTATCATCATCATTTTCTTTTGTGACTTTTGAGTAAATTTGTTACCCAAAGTACTGAAATAGAAAAGGACATTGGACTAGGGTTGAGAGCCTCTCTTTCACTCACTGGCTTTGGCAAAGTTACTCTCTCCAAATTCTGTTTTTTCCTTTGTGAAATGAGAGGTTTAAGAGCCAGTGCTTTTAAAGTTCCCTTTCAGATCTAATGTTTTCCTTCTTCATTTAGGTTTTAATAAAACCACTATTTGGATGTTTGATAAAATACCTGTTTCCTACCAAGTGTATTTATCTGTCTTCCTTTCTTTTTTTACAGTATTCAAAATCCTTGAATGAATGTATGATAAAGCACTTACTATGGTCCAGCTAGCAATACAAATATAAATAAACAACATAGTCACTGCCCTCATTCTAATGGGAAAACATTACATAAAGGGAAATTTAAAAGGTGGGGGAAGTACATATGCTGAGACATGGTTTGGAAATGACTTGGTTATATTGAGGCCTAGGGGTGCTGGGAACCGCAATTCAAGGGCAGAAGATGTGGGTCCTGCCTGGAATGAATTTGATTCAAACCTTCTTTCAGTCAGAGATAGGGTTTATTAAAACACTGATTGAGGTGCGCAAGATTTTAAGAAATGAGCCCTGTTGGCCAGATTTTAAGAATCTGAGCCTTTATAAAGAGAATATAACTAGGCCAGACTCTTAAGGAATCTGAGCAGTTTTACAGGGGGCAAGATGGACCTTATATTCATGTGGGAAGGATCTAGGAATGGCCAAGTAGTCTGGGGTAACTGGGAGGTAACAGAGAAGGACCCAGAAGGGCCAGATGTCCCAGGTGAACTCAAGGGACCTGGGCCACAAGGATCTAGAAGGAATCAAGAAGTGGTGGTCTAGGGTGGGGCCAGTTGCTGACAATGAGGGCTGGGCTGGGTTAGAGGTAATAGAGAATTGGAGATTGGGGCAGGGTCCAAACCACAATGCTAGGACAGTTGAAAGGATTATGTACTAAGATGAGCTCCAGGGGATTGCCAGTGCTATGTGGGAGAGTTCAGGGGAAGGGGGAAAGGGGGTAAGAGTTTCTAGGGCCTATACCCCATCAATTACATGAGGTGAAGGCTTGTTGAAGCTCACCCCTTAGAATCTAGAGTCTTAGGGGCCGAGTACAAGGTTCTGAGGAAATGTGCAGGAGTGGAATGGAGTATGAGGAAGATTGCCAGATTGCAGTAAATATAGTTGGTAATGGTGTACTCTCTTTCTCTCTTCATGGCTTTGAAGTGATTGCCAAATAAGCAGTTAAACTGGTCAGTTATGCTGACTTGGTAGCAATTATTCATTTACAAATGGTTATATTGCTTTGATAAATTCCATAAAGTAGATAAGTGATTCAGTAGCTCTTATAGTATGTTACTTTAGGTAGTTTTATTTTGGATTTTTTGTGTTTGTTGTTTGGATTGACTTGGTTCCTTTCTTGAGATCTTTGAATTTAGAGGTTTTGCCTAGTTTACAGCATTTGTATGTGATACCTATAACATAATTTCCTTGTCAGAGGGATAATTAGCAATATGATTTGTACATATAGTGCCTTCTGGTATTCACAACACAGTTTATAAACTTAATTAGTTCTTTGAATAGCAAATGTTTTGAAGATGATAGACACTTTTCCTCTGAATAATATAAGGAATGGTTATATATTCATATTCAAATTAAAATGTGGATAGGTGTACTTTTAAAGGTAAATACCACATGTAGTGTATTTTTGAATCATATTGTCTTCTAATATTCTAATTGGAGAAATAAAAAGCTTAGTTCAGGTAATTCAGTGTCCAGGAATAGAGTTTGTTTTTGTTTTAGCATATATTTATACTTGATGGTATTACATTGATGACAATTTTTCTCAGTGGGGCAGACGATGTTACATTTTATATTGAGACCATCACTTGTTTATTTTTTTCACAACAAAGGAGGATGATTGTGATGATGATGCGGTAATACTCTACTTCTCAGGAGGTTATGTATGTAGCAACTTCAGAAAAAACCTAGCTAAGAACCAGGAAATAAAACAAACCAAAAAAAAAAAAAACCCCTGAAGATCAAAAACAGATATCACAATTTCCACATACTAAAAGTTTGTGTAATTTGCTTATCATGTAGCCCTTCAGTTTCCCTATTCAGAACCATTTTTTCCTTAGTTGATTCCTTAGTTTAAAAGCTAGGCAATATAGTTTCCCATTCCACAGTAAATTAGAGCCAACCAATTAGAAGGAATGTATGTGTGTTGCAGTAGCAAGGCAGATAATTCAAGAACAAATGGAGAGGAGAGAATTCTCTATCAGTTTGTTAGATCCTTTATGTCAATATGGCAGACATATTAACAACACAATAATAAGTACAACTGCTAGCAAAGGAGTATCAAAACAAGAAAATATTAAGCATACTTAATTGAGCAACTATTAAGCACCAACTGAATGTCGATCTGTGGGATCCAAAATTGTCCAGTCTGCAGGAAAAACCACTGAGGCAGAACTTCAAGCCAGTAGCACTTTATTAAAGGGTCCATGGTCCCCTCTGATGAAGTGGACCTTAGGTCTTCCTCATGATCTGAGATCCCCTGGTCCCCAGGACTTTGTTTTTATAGGGTCTGGTACTGGCATCAATACCTGGGCATTCTGGAGAGGCAAAGCAAAATATAAAATCCCATTGGTTGATAAACCTTGTTTTGAGTGGCAAAAAATGGTATATCTGCAAGGGGATCCTGGGTTGAGTGAAACCTGAGATATCTCTGCTGACTAATTGATCATAAGATGGACAAGGCAATAGTCATTTTCAGTGACTAAGTGGTCATAAAATAGTCATCTGCTTATGTTAGACAAAATAGAGTGGTCTGGAGGTACAAAAATAAGTTGGGGGACTTTCCAAAGAATCAAGGCATCCCATCCACACTGGCTTTGGACATGGAATTTGAGCAAAACAAGATGGAGTTCTCTTTGTAGTATTCTTGTGGTTGTGCAAGTGAGCTTCATAATAAGTCACTGGCTTAAAGTTTGAGGCTTACTGTAAAGGCCTAGTATAAGAACCTATCTTATGTAATTACCTCTATATTATTTATTTAATATATCAAACTGATTAATACTGATTGGAATAGAGTAAGGGTCTTAATGAATCATTTCTTACAGAGCACTATGCAGTAGAGTAGGGAAATACAGAGATTATAACTTAAGCATTTGCTTCACTAAGTTTGCAGTAAAATGGGGGTGGGGGAATATGACAGAAGCATAAATAATTCCAGAATTGAATACGAGTTCATAAGAGAGATACCGATAAAGTTCTATGTATGATCTAATGACAGGAAGATAATTTGTGACTGGTATTGGACTAGAGAATCCCTGAAAGGAAGCATTCTTAGAAGTGGAATTTGAGCTGTTTCTTGTAAAAGCAGATTGAGCAGGCAGAAAGGAAGGGGCAAGGTCAAACCCAGTTATAGTAAATAGGTTGAGTAAAGGCACCAAAGTAGGGCACGGTGACAACTAGGAGTCTATGTGATTGGAGCAAAGAGAACACAAAGAAGAACTTAAGATTAGACTGAAAAGTTTTGGTGGTGAAAGATTGTATAGGACTTTAAATGACATTCTAAATAGTTTGAACTTTATTTCATAGGCAACTGTAGGATTTTGAGCAAAGAAGAGACATGAGAGACAGATTTATCTATAAAAGAGTAATCTTTGCAGCATGTGAAAAATGATCGATCAAAATGTATTGATTGAATGACTGCTATGGGCCAGTCGCTATGCTGGAAGCTGGAGATGAAAAAAAAAAAGATTCTTACAATGAAAGAGGCTAAATTTTATGGGGAAGCCAATGCATACATATTTAAATATATAAAGAAGAAATACAAAATAACTACTAATTAAGGAGGGAGAGGGTTTCAGCAGTTGGGGAGAAATCAGGAAAGACTTCATTGAGAAGGTGGTGCTTGAGTTTTATCTTGAAGAAAAAGAAGAATTCTGTGAGATAAAGATCAGTGGGCAACACATTTTAGGCATGGAATATGATCAGCACAAAGCATGGAGATGAAAAGTAGAGTATAGTATGTGAGGAACAGAGAAGTCAGTTGCCTGAACTTTGCAGTGCTAGATATGAATAATGATGTTGGAAAGACCAATTGGGACCAGACTGTGAAGCCATTACATTTGTTAAATGTAAGGTAAAATTTGCATTTTTCTTACAATTAATGATTTGGAGCCCTCTTTGAAAAATTTTTCTCCTGCTCCCCAGTTTCTTTTTTAAAAATAGATTTTTGTTGGTATTATTTTATGCTTATGCTTGCCTAGATTTCCCCGTTTCCCTGCCTACCTCTCTTCTCAGTGAAGTATACTTTATAACATTTTTTAAAAAAAGAAAAGTGAAAGAAGAAAAAAAAATCAGTACAATCCATCAGTACAGTGAAAAAAATTAGGACATTCAACACCTGTGACACAACTCCCATCACACCTCTGCAAAGGACTGAGGTGTCTTCTCTCTAATTATTTGGGGCTCTATTTTGCAACATTCCTTCTCCCGCCCCCCCCCAACATTCATTTTTGTCTTTGGAAGGATTCTTTCCGTTTACATTGCTTTTGTCATTGTGTGTATTAGTTTTCTGCCTTTGATTACTTCACTATAAATCAGTACTTCACTATGCATCAGTTCATGTAAGTCTTTTCATGCTTCTTTGTGTCCATCATATTCATCACGTGTCACAGCATAGTAATATCACATTTTTAATATACCACTGTTTGCTTAGCATTCCTCAATTGATGGGTATGTCGTTTACATTTCTTTACTATCATGCAAAAAAGCATGACTCTCCCTTGCCTAGGGTCACACATCTAGTGAGTGTTATGTGTCTGAGGCTGGATTTGAACTCAGGTCCTCCTGACTTCAGGGCCGGTGCTCTCTCCACTGCACCACCTAACTGACCCCGTAATCATCTTTCTAACAGGATCATAATAATCTTTTATATCTGTGTAACACAATTTATCATTTCATTCCCCAATTGATAGACATCAACATTGTTTCCAATGCTTGCTGCTATAATTTTTTTTTTGGCTTGAATTGTTTTAATTGATACTTGAATTTTTTAAATATATGGAGCCTTTTTTTTTCAGTGACCACTTTGGGGTATCGTTTGTTTAGCAGAGGACTAACACCTCTGATACAAAGGCTTGTTGAGCCCTTTTCAGGGCTGCTTAACCACCTTTGATGTCCACCTGTCACCAGACTCACCTGTGTCTCCAAGAAGCTGTAGCGTGCACAGTGGTCACAGATATGAACTTTTTTAGGCACTTTATTGTGTAATTTCAAATTACTTTGCAGAAAAGTTGTGTTAATTATGGCTCCACCAGTATATTACTGTACCTGTCTTTTCATAACCTTTCCATTCATGGCTCTTCCTGTCTTTTGCAGCCTTTGACAGGTTTCTTGGTGTGAGGTAAAATCCTAGGGTAGTTTTGATTTGGATTTCTCTTAATATTAATGATTTGGAGCATATGGTTGTTAATAGTTTGCATTACTTATGAAAACTTTCACCTTTTCTGTATTGGTGAATGTCTTTTGGTGTTAAATAGTTATATCTTTTCTATATTTTTTAGATACCAAACTCTTATCCAGAGATATTGATGCACAAATTACTTCCAAGTTTTTTCTAGATGGATTGATTATGTTTGTGCAAAAGCCTTTAAACTTGATTTAGTCAAAATTCCCTATTTTTTCTTTTGCAATTGCCCCTTTCCTTTGTTCAGCTAATAATTCACTCCCACCTTTTAGTATGAAAGGTTAAATATTTTCTAATTTTCAGTGGTATAATCTTTAATATTCAAATCATGTACCCATTTATTATGGAATGTGGTATAAATTGTTATTCTATTTCTGCCAGACCACATTCAGGTTTTTTAGTAGAACTATAAAAGAAGAAGTTATTCCTTTATTTATGTTTTCAGTTTTTTCTACTGCTGAGTTATAGAGTTCATTTATTTCTCATTCTTTTTTAAAAAAATTATTTAGTATTTTATTTTTCCTCAGTTACACATAATAACAATGTTTATCATTCGTTATGAAAACTTTGAGTTCCAAATTCTCTTCCTTCTTCCTCCAACCACTCCTTCATTGAGAAGGCAAGTTATACACGTGTAGTCATAAAAAACAAATTCATAATAGTCATATTGTGAAAGAAAACATAGACAAAAAAACTTCAAGAAAAATAAGGTTAAAAAAAAAGTATACTTCAATCTGTGTTCAGACACCTTCAGTTCTTTGTCTAGGGATGGATATCATTTTTCATTATAAGCCCTTCAGAGTTGTTTTGCATCATTATATTGCTGAGAATAGCTAAGTCATTCACAGCTGGTCATCTTACAATATTGCTGCTGTTTTGTACACAGTACATTTCACTTTGCATCAGCTCATGCAAGTCTTTCCAGGTTTTTCTGAGATCACCCTCCTCATCATTTCTTGTAGTACAATAGTATTTCATCATAACCATATACTACAACTTGTTCAGCCATTCCCTAACTGATGGACTTCCCTTCAACTTTTAATTCTTTACCCTCAGATAAGAGCTGCTATAAATATTTTTGTACATACAGGTCCTTTTCCTTTTTGTTTTTTTCTCTTTTGGGATACAGACCCAGTGTTGGTATTGCTAGGTCAAAGGGTATGTATGATTTTATAGCCCTTGGGGCATAGTTCCAAATTGCTCTACAGAATGGTTGAATGGGTTCACAACTCCCAACATTGCCTTAAAGTCTCCCTCCAGCATTTGTCATTTACCTTTTCTGTTCATTAGCCAGTATAATAGGTATGAGGTAGTACCTCAGAATTATTTTAATTTGCATTTCTCCAATCAATAGTATTTTTTTATATGACTATAGGTAGCTTTGATTACTTCATCTGAAAATTGATCATATCTTTTGATCTTTTATCAATTGGGAAATGGCTCATGTTTTTATAAATTTGACTCCGTCCTCTATATGTTTGAGAAATGAGACCTTTATCAGAGAAATTGCTTCAAAGTATTTTTCGCAGTTACTATTGGTAACTGTATTTCCCTCCATCCTATCCCCCCCCATTCTATTCTCTCTCTCCTTTCATCCTGTTCCTCAAAAGTATTTTGCTTCTGACTACCACCTCCTCCAATCTGCCCTTCTATCATACACACACACACACACACACACACACACACACACACACACACACACACACACACACACACATACACACCCCTACTCCTCTTCTCTTAACCCCTTCCCTTCCTACTTTTTTGTAGGGTAAGATAGGTTTCTATACCCAATTGAGTGTGTATGTTACTCCCTATTTGAGCCAATTCTGATGGGAGTCAGGTTCGATCATTCCCTCTTACGTCTCCCCTCTTCTCTTCCACAGCAAAAGTTATTTCTTCCTTCTTTTATGTGAGATAATTTACCCTCTCTTTTTGTCTTTCTCCCAGTACATTTCTCTCTCACCCCTTAATTTTATTTTTTAGATAATCACCCCTTCATATTCAACTCACACCTGTGCCCTCTGTCTATATATGCTCCTTCTAACTACCCTAATAATGAGAGAAGTCTTATGAGTTACAAATATCATCTTCCCATGTAGGAATGTAAAGAATTTATAAATTTATTAAGTCCCTTATGATTTCCCTTTTCTGTTTACCTTTTTATACTTCTCTTGAGTCTTGTATCTGAAAGTAAAATTTTCTATTCAGCTCTGGTCTTTTCATCAAAAATGCTTGAAAGTCATCTATCTCATTGAATATCCATTTTTTCCCCTGAAGGATTATACTGAGTTTTGCTGGGTAGGTGATTCTTGATTGTAATCCCAGATCCTTTGCCTTCTGGAATATCATATTCCAAGCCCTCCAAACATTTAGTGTAGAAGCTGCTAAATCTTGTGTTATCCTGTGACTCCATGATACTTGAATTGTTTGTTTTTGGCTGCTTGCTATATTTTGGCTTTGACCTGGGAACTCTGGCGTTTTGGCTATAATGTTCCTGTGAGTTTTCACTTTAGGATCTCTTTCAGGAAGTAGTTGTTGGATTCTTTCCATTTCTATTTTGCCGTCTGGTTTTAGGATATCTGGGCAATTTTCCTTGATAATTTCTTAAAAGATGATGTCTAGGCCCTTTTTCTGATCATGGCTTTCAAGTAGTACAATAAATTTTATCTTTCCTAATAAATAAATTAATAAATAATAAATTATCTTTCCTAGATTTGTTTTCCAGGTCACTTGTTTTTCCAGTGAGATATTTCACATTGTCTTCTATTTTTTCATTCTTTTGGTTTTGTTTTATTATTTCTAGATTTCTCATAAAGCCATTAGCTTCCATTTGTTCCATTCTAATTTTTAAGGAATTATTTTCTTCAGTGAGTTTTTGCACCTCCTTTTGTATTTAGCCAGTTCTGCTTTTTAAGGCATTCTTCTCCTCATTGACTTTTTGGACCTCTTTTGCCATTTGGCCTACTCTGTTTTTTAAGGTGTTATTTTCTGCAGTATTTTTTTTTTTAATGTGTGTATCTCCTTTACCAAGCTGTTGACTTGTTTTTCATGATTTTCTTGCTTCACTTTCCTTTCTCTTCCCAGTTTTTCCTCTATGTTTCTTACTTGATTTTCAAAATCCATTTTGAGCTCTTCTCTGGTCTGAGACCAATTCATATTTTTCTTAGAGGCTTTGGATGTAAGGACTTTGCCTTTGTTGTCTTCTTTAGAATGTATGTTTTGATCTTTCTTGTCATCATTGTAACTATCTATAGTCAGAATGTTTTTTTTTTCCTATTTGCCCATTTTCCCAGCTTATTACTTGACTTTTAACACTTTGTTAAAGTAGGGTTCTGTTTTCATGGTGGAAGGGCACAGTTCTGGGGTTTTGTGCAGCTGTTTTCAGAGATACTAATAGGGAACTGTAAATTTTCATTTCTTCCAAGGTGATATGATCTAAGCCACTTAAGAGAGGTGTTTACTACTCTCCTGGCCTGTGCTCTGGGTGTGTGAGTGCCACAAGCACTCTTTTCTGCCCTGGAACTGTGAGGAGGGCCCCCCTCCACTAGGGTCACAAGCTCTGTTATGTTAGCACTCCTCCTTACCCTGGATCTACCTCCTTAGGACTGTGACCTTGATGTGGGTATGGGCCAAGCAACATAGTCCTGTCTCAGTACTAGCAAAGAGAGCCCTGAATCTCCTTCTGATCAGTTGTATGACTTCCTTACTGTGTGTAGACTGACTGAGAGATCCAGAAGCAGCTCCTGCTCCTGCTGATTTGATGGCTCCAAAGGCCTGCTCCTGGTTTGCTGGGGCCAGGGCTGTACTGGTATTGCCTGAGCTGTGCTGTGCTTCCCTCAAACCCAGGTGCAACAGACCTTTCCTGCTGACCTTCTCAATTGTCTTTGGTGTCTGTGGGCTGAGAGGTCTGGACACTGCCACTACTGCCAATGGTTCAGTCACCCCAAGGTCTTTTCCAGGTCTCCTGGGGCCTGGTTTGCGCTGATTTGGCCTGGGTTGGACTATGTTCCTCTCTCACCCTGGTGCAAAAGACCTTTGCTTTTGACCTTCCAAGTTGTCTTGGCCTGGAAATTTGTTTTGGTCTATCTTTTTGTGGGTTCTGCTATTCTAGAATTTGTTTAGTCACTTTTTTTAAAGGTATTTGGAAGTGTTTGGGGGAGAGGCAAGTCTCTGACTTTATTGCACCATTTTGGCTCTGCCCCATATTTCTCATTCTTTTTTGTCCTAACATTTATCTCCTTTTTTTACTTTTTTTTTAAACTAATAACAAATGGTTTTGATCATAGCTGCTTTATAATATAGTTGGAGGTCTATTACATCCCTCCTTTTCATTCCTATCTTTTTTCAATACATTTTTTTCTTCCAAATGACTTTCTTTATTTCATTGGGTTTTATAAATTATCCCTTTGATAGTTTGATCGGTTAAACATAAGATTAAAACTACAAATTAAGCTTTGGTAATATTTTCATTTTCATTATATTGTCATGGCACAATCATCAGCACCAAATATTGCTCCAACTTTGTAAGTTGTCCTTTATTTTCTCTGTGTCTTTTTATTTTATCCCTTGCATATCTATCTCTCATTGTCCTTTTAATTTGACCTGAAGTTGCCTTTCTCTTTAATTAAAAAAAAATACAAACCCCTGAATATGGGAGTAATTTGTTTTGTTATTCTTTTACAATTGGAGTTATTTTATTTTCTGGTGTTTTCTGTTGTTTAGGGTCTCACGGGTCAGGTTTTTTTTTAACTTTTGGTTTTAGAATGCCTTCAAAGGTCATTTTTTAATTGAATCTCCTTTTTATTTTTGGTGGGGGGATAGGCTTAGGATTACAAGTTATATCATTTTAGGTTATAGCTCCTTTGTTTTGGGTTACTTAGTAATTCCTCCTATGAATTGACTTTTCTTTATATTTGAAAATCTTTCTTTCTTGGCCCATTGAACAATTTATTGTTTGTTATTAAAGTTAAAATTGTTAAATTTAACATTATGTCTTAGCATTTGAGGTATGTGGGTGGGTGTGGGTGTGTGTCCCTCAGTGTCCTTTGTTTCATGATCTGTTTCTTCTTTTGATGTTTTGTTGTCTGCATTCAGAATATCTGGATAGTTATCTTGTATTATTTATTGAATTTTGGTATTGATCGTAGATTTTTTCTTCTTCTAGGAGACCTATGATCCTTAAGATGTTCTGTAAATCTTGTTTTCTTAGTTGCTTTGGCATGTATTAAAAAAATACATAAATTTTAGCATGGTTACTTTTTGCTTCTTTCCTATCAGATTTTCCTTCACTTCCTTATATTTATGTTCCAACTCTACTAATCTCTTTTACTTCTTTAAAAACATTATCATGTTTCCAATCCCCCCATCTCTTTATTGTTTTATTTTTGCCTTAGTTCTGTCAATTGCTCATAAATTTTTGTTCCTAATTACCTTTATTAAAGATTTACTTTCTTTTTTGACCAATTATTATAGAGTTTTTTGTTGTTCCATGCTTTCTTGGAAGTCTACCAAATTTGTATTTCATCAGACATTGGTTCATTGTGTTTTTCTTTAATATTATTTTTAAATGAGAGCTTTGCATTTTCTTTGGGCAGCTAAATTGAGCAATAGAGTGTTGTACGTAAAATGTGAATTCAGACTCTGCCTCAGTTATTAGGTGTGTGACTCAGATCCAGACACTTAATCTCTGTTTGTCTCATTTTCTTCATCTATAAAATGGGGATAATGATAATACCTACCTCCCAGGGTTGTTGTGAGGATAAAATGAAGTAATAATTATAAAGCACTTTATAAAGTTTAAAGTACTGTACAAATACTAGCCACTTCCTGTCCTCCTTTTCCTCCTCCTCCCTTTCCCTTCTTTCTTTTCCTCCTCCTCCTCTCCCCATTTCTAGAATTTACATAGCCCTCCCTCACTTAAATCTAATTCATTTGCACATGGAGGTATCACCTCCCTGAAGTCTTGGTCCTCTCTGACAACTAGGGACAAACAACAACAACAACCACCTGTTGAATTTACAACTCTTGCTCCCTTTTGTTTCAAATCTGCTTTATCTGTGGTGTGTGTGTGTTTTTTTTTTTTTAATTGAGGCTTTTTCTCTTGACATCTTTGATGTTTTAGGCTTTTTATTTTTTAAATTTCCTGCCCCCCCCCCCCCATCCCCTTATTACTTTACATTCTCCTTTGTGGGTGGATCCACCCTCAGGGATAAGCTTTCCAAGATTGACTTAGTGGCTTTGATTTGAGCTATATGGGTTTTCCCCCTCCTGGTTCCTGTCCCCAGTGTCCCTCCAGTGGGAAGAACTTGACTCAGTGTTTTACAATTCAGTCCTGAAAAGCAGCCGCCTTTCTTGTCTCCTTCTTCCCTCATTGTTGTACTCTCCCTTTGGCATGGTCTGTTCTCAGGCTAGTTAAATTAGGGTGGGTACCTGTCACTTGTGTCTACTCTACAAGTCTGAAGTTTTTAATGTTAGTGGATTGACTGTGGGAGGATGTAATTTCTGGGGGTCCTGACAGGACTGTATGGCCCCAGGAAATTTCTATGCAGATTGCTAGTCTGCCTAGCTACAGGCTAATAACAATTCGTAGTGTGGTTTTTGGCTTGCTGGATATACTGGGTTAAAGCTGATTGCTTTTACACTTGGCTTTCCAGTTCGACTGGGCTGCATGTCATGTCACACATTTCCACCTCTGCCTCCATGCTTTGGTCTAGGTGCTGTCTATGTCTGTGCTAAATTTCCTCTTTACCTTGCCTCCAAAGAATCACTTAGGGTCAGTTTCCTACCTGAAACATTTGCTAATTCCCCCAGTTGTTAGTGCTTTCTCTCTCTCTCTCACCCTTGAATTGAAATTCTTTAGTATTTTTTTTTTATTTATTCTGAATTTACTTACCTGTGGGAATATCTGATTCCTCCACTAAACTGCAAGCTTTTCACCCTCAGGGACTTTATTCTTTTTCTCTTTGCCTTTCCACTGCCCTGCTTATAATAAGTGCTTAATAAATGCCCTGGACTTGAAAATAAAGGGTAGGCTTTTGTTGTAATTTTGCATTTTTGGAATGTTACTGTTTTTAATTGCATGGTGTAAAAAATTCTGTTTGGGCCATAACAAATCCTCAGGTAGAATTAAGTAATGGGAAATTTGTGCATTTTAGACATATTAGTATGCCAGATGTATGCATACACATCTATATGTTCACTGTAAACATCATTGTATCTATATGTATTTATACACAAACATATGTATCAATACCATACTTTTAGTCATTCTTGTTCTGATTAGTCTATTCTTTTTATGAAATAACTTAGCAAATCATAGTAGGTGCATTTTTGTTAGTATCTAATTGAATTCTTGGATATTTCATTTATCCTTGGAAGATTGCTAAAAAATTCCCTGGACAATAATGCTTCCATATTATAATTAGAGTCTCTCATTTATTTTCAGTTTACTGACAGTTATACTGTAGTAGTCATCTCTAGTATTAAAGACTGATCAGAAAATTCATCTAATGAAATATAGGCAAATGACTTGTTTACATCCTATTTATAGTCTCCAAAGGTTTGACATATAATCTCTTTTATCACAGAATTATCCAAAGGTAACTCATTTTTCTGCTGATAGATATTGACATAATATATGGTTAAATGAATTTATTATATGCTTGTTATAGAATATCATTAGAACAGTCATATTTCTATCTCATAGTGTGATAATGCCAGCAGGACAAATGAGAAAGACATTGAATCTTCATACAAAGGAAATGGGTTTTATAATGAATGTAGTCTGAACAGAACTAATCTCTTTTTTTTGGATCATTACTTCACCTAATCACAAAGCCTTTTTTAATTCAAATCCTGGCAGGGTTCTAATTGGTGACCTCTGAAGCCTGATAATTGTATAAGATAGCTGGTCTTTTGCAGTATTCCTAATGATGTTGGCAATTAAAAGTGAGAAATGTAGCTTAACCCTTAGGTCAATATAGCTTGAAAGGTGAATTCTGGCTTCATTTTTCTAGCTTTAATAATACAAATCTACCCAAATAATTACTTAAGTTGTTACTAACTTGCTGATCTTGTTGGTCTCTAGTTCTATGTGGTACTCATTTTATAAATGCTTTGAGTCTTTAAAATGTATTAAAAATCATTAATTTCATTTAAAGAATATGTTTGAGTCAGAGAGAAAAGCTTGCTAGCTTTAATGTTTCATGTCATTTGTGTGAAGGTATCCTTTGCCAGGCCATAAATATGTTTGAGACCATAGAGTCACTTAAGAGTGTTAAGTGGAGACTTAAGAGTCAAGAAGACCTGGAACTGAATCCTTCTCAGACTGCTGCTAATGTTTCTGTGGCCCTGGGCAAGACATCTCTTGCATGTTAATTTTCTAATCTGTCAGATGAGGTGGTTGGACTTGATTAACTCTGTGATTCCTTTAAGCCCTAAATCTAAGATCATCTGATCTTATTGTCCACCGTAAAGAATTTTGTGGCCTGATTTTGAGGTGTTTAAGCTTTATGATAATGATTTTTTCCCCCTAGGGTTCCTCAGTAATAAATCAGAAACTGCCAGTAACTACTGAAATAAGTATCTAGGGAGATTGTCACAATGATTTTCACTCCTCTTCTTTTTTTTTTCCCCCAAGGGAGAAAGTGTCAGTCAGTCCTCTTTTTTAGCAACTTTAAACTCACATATCTTTCTTTAATTCCTACATTCACCCTTTTTGGGCAATCACAATATTGATTCTTGTTAGGAAAAAGTTGGGAATTCCTATACTATTGACTTGTCTCTCTCTTGCTTATTCTAAACTGTTACTAGTTCTAATATGTGAGTATCCCATGTCTTCATTGCCACAAGTAAAAATTGTACAAATTTATATTTCAGTTGTGGGGGAGTGTAAGAAGCTCTTTCCTCACCTGTTAAAAGAATAGTCACCATTGTTGGACAGTCCTCAATTTTTAGGCAATTAATCAATGTATTCTTTTTTTTAAAAAAAATACCTCTATCACAGTGAATATATATCAAGTTTATTTATTGAATGAGCCACCATATTTTTTTTAAAGTTACCCAAACTACAATTGATGATGTCCTTTTTCATGACATCATGTTCATAAGTTGACAAGAATACTCTCGTGCTTTAAAAATTTTACGCCCATTAAATGTAATACTAAGAAGAAAAAAAAGCAATGCCCAATTCCTACATGCCCTCTGTATTTGTGAGGCAGTGATTTACTTTGATGAATAGGCCCATCCTGAGTGGTTGATGATCCCTTCCCTTTTTGAATCTTAGAAGTTCATTGCTTTATTACTGTAGGGTACAGAGGTAAGTTATGTACACTGCTGTTCATTTGCTTCAAGTTGATACTTTACTTCTTTAAAATTTTTGTTTTTCAATTCAGTTTCTTCTTTCTTTGCAGTTGCAATGAATGTCTGTTAAAGGCCAAGAGTTTTAAACTTTATTTCATTCTTTTAAAACATTTTTTTTCATTTATTCATAATAGCTGTGATTTCCCAGATCAAAGCTCACCTTACCTGGCAACCATTTCCACATATATGCTTTCACTTCCCTATCAGAATGTAGACTTCTCAAGGTCTCATTTTTGTACTTTTATCCTCCAGAGCCTAACACAGTACCTGACACGTAGTAGGAAGCTAAATAATGTTTTTTTTCATTCTTTGAGATGAACTTGATCACTATAATTACATAGTACTTAGGATTTTTTGTCTTTTCCTTTTTCATTGTTTTAATCATTAACTTTATTATTTTCCTTGTTCTTTTTACTTCATGCTGCATCATTTCAAATAAATCTTATTATGCTTTCTGTATTCATTATACATAATGCTTCTTATAACATAGTAATAGTAAATTACCATATAACCATAATTTAGCATTTCTCTTATCAGTGGTTTACTACTTCTCCAATAATTTTTTTCTAGTTCTTTGCTAACATAAAAAGTACTGTTTTGAGTATTTTGCTTTACATGGACCAATTGTTTCTGTTTTTTAACTTTTTTTTGTGTTATAAGTGGCTATCTAGTTCAATGAATATGGATATTTTAGTCATTTACTTAGGGTCAGTCTAAATTGCTCTCCAAAATGGCTATATAAATTTTAGTAAATAATATAAGATGTTTTAAATTTAATATCAAATAGTTTAGTCAAATAGCTGGTAATGTTTAACTAACACCTTTTGGTCACGTAGGAAATTATGTTCTTGGGTTTTTTGAACACTAGGTTATCCAGTTCAGTTGTTTGTGACTCTGCCTTATGTAGTGTGTTCCAAAAATCCAAAAATTTTCTGTTTTTTAACCATTACCAAATCCTTTTGATTACAGCTTTATAGTATTATTTGAAGTCTGAATTTCCCTTTATTTCTACTTTTTTTTTATTAAATTCTAGACCTGTTATTCTTACAAGTGAATTTTATTGTGATTTGTCTCTCTTTAAAATATCCCCTTGGTAGTTTGGTATGGCAGATGTGGTTTACTTTACTGAATCACCATGCTTGCTCTGTGTTATGTATGTTCTGTGTGCTGTGACCACCTGTATTTGCCTGTGCAACTCTTTGTTCCTTGTACTTCTGTTAACTTTGTCTGCTGTATTTACCTCCTGGTAAAAATTATCACATACTGTTTTTACTAGACTTGTTACAATTGTATGTCTCCTTTACCCCTTTACTCTGATTAGTTTTCGTGCCTTTTCTCTTCCCTTCCCTTCTCTCTAATTCATCTTATACATAGCTGCCAGAGTAATTTTCTAATCAATCAGTTAAATACTTATAAAATGCCAGCTATGTGCTAATGATACAAATACTATGAGCAAAACAATTCCTCCTTGCAAGGAGCTTATATTCTATTGGTGGATATAATAAATACATATATAAAATTTATGCAGTGTGGAAGATGAATTGGATTGGAGAGAGACTTGAGAAAGGGAGACAAATTAGGAAGCCATTGAAATAATGCAGGCAAGAAGTGATGAGGTGATAATTATGTGAGTAGAGAGTTTTTGGATGCAAGAGATGGGATGTTGGGGAGATAGAAATGGTGAAATTTGGCAATTGATTGGATATGTAGAATGAGGGGAGAGTAGGGGATTGAAGATAACAGTGAAAGAATGGTAATGCTTTTATTAGAAGCTGGAAAATTTAAAAGAGGTGACATATTCTAGGAGAAAGAAGAAGTTCTGTTTTGGACACGTTGAGTTTGAGAAGTATCTGGAGAATCTAGTTTGAAATACTCAATAGGCAATTGTTGATATAGAATTGACACTCAGGAGAGAGACTAGGACTGGGTATATAGAACTATATCATTGGCATAGAGGAAGTAATTAAACATAGAACCTAATAGTCACCAAGAGAGAGTGTATGTAGAGAGAAGAGAAGAGGGTTTAGAGGTTTGGGGTACACTCTCAGTTAGGGGGCATGATATAGAAGCAAGAGATGGGGTAGGAATAGTTTAATCAGATTGTACAAGCAGGAGAGATTATTGTCACCAGAACTAAAAGAATATTGTAGATGAAGAGGGTGGTTAGCAATATGAAATGCAGTAGAAATGTTGAGAAGGATGAGAACTGAAAAAAATTCAAATTTTTAAATTATGAAACCATTAATAACTTTGAAGAGAGCTGTTTTATGTGATTAAAAAGGTAGGAAGTCAAATTGCAATGGACTGATATGAGTGAGAGGAAAGTGGTGGTGTAAGTGACTCAAGACAGCTTTTTCTTCTAGAAAAAGAAGAGAGATTTAGGATAGTAACTTGAGAGAATAGTGTGCTCTAGTGAAGATTTTTCATGAATGGAGGGGTTACCTGAGCATGTTTGAAGGCAATAGGCCAAGAACCAGTGGATAGTGAGAGGTTGAAGATTAAGGGGTGGGATCTTTCTCCGCCAGTGACTGGAGAAAAATAAGTGGGGATGGGATTTAAGCCCTATGTAGAAAGGTTTGCCCTGTCCAGGAGAACAGTTAAATGGTAGAGTCAGGTAGTAGAGGAAGATAAAGTGGGGAATGATTTCTAGGAGCATAGTGATGAAGAGAAATGGTGAGGAAGCTTATGTTAAATGCTCTCAAGTCCATAAGTTAAGAGATTATCCTCAGCTGAGAGAGAAATGGTGCAAGTTGGAGGCCTGTGTCAGAACACTAGAAAACTTTTGTGGGAAATGGGACAAGTGTAATCATTTAGGATTATTTTGCTGTAGTGAGAGCCCAGTTAAAGTTTCAATAACAATAACTTCATCCCTGGCAATCAGTGTCCAAAAGTCTTATTGCCGTTTTAAGTTTTAATAGCTTAAAATGGCCCTAAGAATATCTGTATAACCTGAATATATTGAAGGGCACTGAATTCAGAGTAGGAGTAATTGGCCTAAGAAAGGACTTAAAGGATGGAAGAGTTGGAGTTCTTAATGAGGACAAAAGGAGTAGCAGTGAGATTTGAGAATGGTAGGAGGTCATGTTCAGATAAACTATTATCAAAGTTTAATGAAGGAAGTGGAACACTTATGTGTAATGGTGAGTTATGACATACCTGTGGATTTTAAACAAAAAATAAAACCTTTGTTCTGATCATTTAATCTCCCTACTCAGTTCACTCCAGTGGTTCTCATTATTAAGGGGCAAAAGCACCAATCATATAGTGACGTTGGGAGACATCACGAGTGGAATAATGCCACTCTATTGCTACTAAAACAAGAGAAAAACCTTTGATTGGGTAAATCCTCTGTGGAATATTTGTAGGAGAACATAGATAAGAATCAACACAAAATAGAAGAATTAGAGAAATTGCAAGCTTCATCAGTGAAGAGAATATACATATCAATGAAGTCATGGACTCTCCAAATCAATTAAGTATTGCAAATTTTTGGAGAAACAATCTTAATAGATGGATTACTTTCCCTGTGTGATTATTTTAATGATAAGCTTACATTTATCCTAGAGATTAGATGTTATTCTCCACTCAATGCCACACCCTTTCTGTTTGTTTTTAGTATGCTGTTGAAATGATCATTAGTACTGTGAATCAACCTGGATTGTTTTGGTTTTATTGCAATATACTCTGATTTTAGTGTGATTTGGTTATCATTAATTTTAGATTGCTCAAGTAAAATAATCCTATAATCAAAACATTTGTAATTTTTAGTCATTGGAACAGTTTATTTTCTTACCAATAACCACAGTAGCATTTAAGCAGTATTTACAATGGTGGTGCACACTTGATGTATCTTTTAAGATAAATTTTAATCCTCTAATTAGAGTATTTTCTTAATTTGAAATTGATTTCAAGATGCTGAACGTGCTAAAATGTCATTTAATATGAACTATTTATTTTGTCATAGAATTCAGGCAAAACTAGTCTTTTAATTAGTTTGTGCAGAATTAAGGTGACAGATAAAAGAGGATTCTTTTGAATATATTAAGTATAGATGACAGCAATAATCTTTTCTCATACTAGTGGTTGTGCTGTAAAAGTTCTCTTGAATTATCAAATTATATTTTAAATGGCATATGGATTTTATTAAATTGCCATTTGTTATGATAGACTGCTTTTCACAGAAAGATTCAGTAATATTTTTCCTTGAAAAAGTGGGTTTAATTTATAATCTCTGATTATTTTTGATTCAAGTACTAAAGCTTTAGTAAGAATCTGTTATTTATTTTAGACACTGAAAATTGCATTAGATTTTTGGCACATGTACAAAAATACCTTATATATATGGCTTTGTATATTCCTGTTTTACTTATGAAGAACAAATGAAGCAGGTATCATTTGTAGTTTCATATCTACTTGGGACCCAGAATTAGAACTTTAATATACTGATCTCATTTCAGAACTGAGAGAAATTACTCAATTTTGCTGTGTAGCCATCTAGCCACTACCCTTCTCTACCTTGAACTAAATGATATATTAACAGAAGAGCAACATGTAGTTAGTGAGATTAAAATGAAGTAAAGCATCATGATAGCCTAAACTTGTATAGCACACAAAAGGTCCACAGAGTGGTGGTATTGTATGAGATGTTGGTATGCTATGAATGCTTCTGAATTTTTTAACTGTTTCATTAATAACACCTATTTAACATTGTGACCTAAAGTATCAGAAGGTTTGCATTGGATAGATATAACAGAAAAAGGTTTTGAACTTTTGAACTGTGGAACTAGCTGATGATATCTTTGATTAAAATGTTGGTTTTGATTCTTTTTGCTATTGAGATCCATTTAAAATATTAAAGAAGGCATTAAAATAGCTGTTTGAGAAGTTCATTTTTGTACCTGTGTTCAGGATATATAGAAGTGGGAAAAGATTAGGGATAAATAGGTCAATCAGGAAATTATATAGTATTATTCTAAAACCTAGCGAAATGCTATATATAGAAAGTAAAGATATTACAGAAATCTCTGGATAACATGTGGGTTATTTTTGGAAAAGATGTTTACGATGATTAAGTTTTGCAGATACCACGGATACTCTTAAGACAATGGTCATCATGTTTGATAGTGTTTAGATGTGATTTTGATCTAAAATGTATTTTGATAGATTTGGAAAAAGCTATAAAAATGTGTTGTATTCATTGAAGGAATTCTGCTTCTGGGTTATACATGCACGCACACATGCATATATACCTACCATCCATTTATAATGTGGTGTTTCAAGGGACTGTTATGCTTTATTCCTCTTATTTTTTTCACATTTATGTGAATTTCTAGCTGTAGTGAATACAATTGTCATAGATTGCAATGTGAACAACATGTTTTTAAAGTGACACCGGGCAAAATCTTGGTCTCTTAGCACAGAAAGGACCTTAAGAGGTCACATTCTTTATCATCATTTAAGGGCACATATTACCCAAATTTGGATCTTGGAGGACACATGTACCTTTGTGTTTTTGAATCATAGAATCAAACTGTGACAGGAATAGTTTATTTGTTAAGTATGGTTTTCACAGTCCTCAGATTTAGAATGTCCATTTCTATGACATTTTAAAGACAATTGTTCTGAGTTTTGTTGCTTTAAAGCAAAGAAGATTTATTGTTTGTTAAAGCTGTCTTGACTGCTGACCAAGGTACTTGTTGTATTATAATTTATTTCAAATAGCTATTCAAGTTATTATCCATGTCTAGTGAAACTCTCCATTGAGTGAAAATCTAGTACTTTGTTATTAATTCTGTGGGTCCTAGATAAATATCAGAAAACTGAATTGAATTATTGGTGATAGAAAAAATCTATACAGGAGCAACCATAAGTTACTCTTCTTCCCTTAATTTCTCATTATTTGTTTCAAAGACAGATCTTTTAAAAAAGCAAAGCAAAAAAAAAAAAACAACTTAATCCAGAGAAACACTGTCATTTACCTTGTAAGTTATTTATCGTCAAATGTAGCATTGGTTATTATTTTTAAAGAGAATTGTCATCTAATGGGGCATGAAGATTCATTTCCTCTCCCCCCTATTTTTGGAGATGAGAAATGGGACTAGACCTATGAATTTATTGGTATAGGGAGAGAATCAAAAGACCTCAGTGTTTAAAAAAAAAAAACTCTCGATAGAACAAAGCTAGTGACTTTGAATGAAAGATGTGCAGAAATAACTTAAGGATGATGGGTATCTCAAAAGAATATGATAAAAATTTTGAATTCCATAATGCAGGAGAAAATAGAAGAAAAATGTCCATAACTTCAGAATAGAGACAACAAAATGTGGATCAAAGAATCCATAGATCATTGCCGCAAACAAACCTGCACTTCAAAGTCATGTAGTGTTTAAATTTAATAATTTGAACAACAAATATATTTCAGATGGATACATAAGATTATTCCTTAGCTACCAGAAATCATAAAAAGGAATAGAATAGTATATTGCAAAGGCTGTCAAGCTGCCACCCAAAATAGGCTGACATACCATTCAAACATATGCTTAATTATCAATTTAAAAAATGAATACTCAATAAAAGACATTTGATGTGTTCCTGCTATTTTTATTTTAAATCCATAGGAAGCAGAATCTTTAACTTGCAAACACTCAAAATGACAAAAACAAGACAGGTAAGTCCAGGTCTCCCACGAATACCTCTGTAAAATTCTGTATATGTACCAGAAAGGACAATAATGAAGAAAACTGAAAAGAATCAGCTATAAATTCCTTCAACTATTCCAGGACTGAATAAAAATAATGCTAAGATCTTGAAGAAATGTGAAAGAGACAAAATAGTATAGATTATGCAAAAAAGCCTTGTTTTAACCAGGATCTGGAGACAGTACCAGAGTAGCACCCAGCATAGAACCCCATGGTTAGCATGAGAAAAGGTCAGACCAGGACCCAGGATGCCCATGCCCAATGCAGCATCTAGAGAGCCTGTTCTTGACCCAGCATTCAAGCAACTCATCCCCAAACTAACATCCAGGCAGCGTGAACCTGAAACTCATAGTAGACAAGGCTAGACAATTCCTGTAGAAACTAGGAACTAGTATTAGCCAGTGAACTGGGGATCAAAGAGGGCTTACTCGTTAGTATTCAAGAGTAAAGGAGAGTAGTTTAACGTAATTAGTAGGCACAGTTCGGAAACTGAGGCTAGAGATATGTTAACTCTGTGATCCAGCAATGCCTATTTTTGTGCTCTTTCTCCCCCATGACACATTTCCTCACTCCATGTCTTTTCAGTCCTTGTCCCTATGGTTTGAATGCTGTCCCTCTTTACCTCCTGCTATTAACTTCTCTGCTTTCAAGACTAAGTTCAAATAGCACCATCTGCAGTAGGTCTTCCTCAGTTCTCCTCCTATTAGTGCTTTCCTGCTTAGATTCTTTTGCATTTATTCTCTATATTTTGTATGTCCATAATAGTTTGTATGTTGTCTCCTTCATCAGAATGCAAATGCCTTGCTGGCAAGGGCTCCTCCCCTATATCTTCAGAGCTTAGCACAGTGTGTGGCATTTAGTAAGTGCTTAACAAATTCTTGTTGACTTAGTAATCAAATAGAAGAAATTCTAAAAAGAATGAAAAAGTCCTTTAGACTGAGAGAAGCCCAAGTAGTAAACTCAGAGGAAGAAATTTACTCCCAAACAATTGAATGTAGAGCCTCAGAGAGAATTCACTTCACTCTATATCCATATAAAATTCTCCAGTTTTCTCTGAAACACGTCATCATTTCTTATAGTATAGTAGTATTCTATCACATTTATATATCATCCTTTCTGCACCCATTCCCCAATTGTTGGGCACTTCCTAAGTCCCCAGTACTTTCTTACAGCAAAACAAACTATGTATTTTTTCCTTTGACAAAAAGCTCTGGATTTTGGCTGTAGTGTTTCAAAGAATTATTTTGGAATTTCAGGAGGTTATTGGTGGATTCTTTCTAGTTCCACTTTTCCTTTGGTTCTGAGAGATCTGAGCAGGGTTTTTGTTTTTGTTTTTTGATTAAATAATTTCCAGACATATGATTTCTAGGTATTGTGAATGGTCATGGTTTTTAGGTAGCACTGTGATAAATTTTTTCTCCTCGGTCTGTTCAAGGTCAGTTTTTGCTATGAGATACCTTATATTTTTTTCTATGTTTCATTCTTTTGACTTTGTTTTAATATTTCTTTTTGCCTCATGAGGTCTTTGACTTCTTTTTGTTCCATTCTAATTTTTAGAAAGGTTGTTACTTGATCACGTTTTGTGCTTCTTGTGCCATGCTGTTAATTCCCTTTTCATTTCTTTCTTCTATAGCTCTTCTTTTCTTTTCCATTTATTCCTCTTGTGCTTTCATTTCATTTATTAAAAAATTAAACTCTTGCTTCATCTTTCTTTCAGGAATTCTAGTTAAATTTGTACTTAAGCTGTGATTTTCTTTTAGGTTTTGCTTGAAGATAATTGAAGTCATTGTCTATTTCTGGGTTTGTGTATTCATCTCTCCCAGTAGCATAATAGCTCTTTATGGTGGAATTCTTTTTTATTTTGTTCATTCATCTAATCTATTTCCTGAGACTGTACTTTTTGTTAGGGTCCCGCTCTGGTTTTGTTTTTTTGTTTTTTGTTTTTTGTTTTTTGTTTTTTTGTTTTTTGAGAAGGAATGTCTAGGCTGATCCTTCTCTTGCTTTCATGGAATATTGAGTGTTTTGGTTATTCCACAACCTCAGTGACAGCACTGGATAGAGACATGTGAGCTTAAAGTGCTCCAGGAAGGTTCTGACGCAGAGTAATATATGCTCACTGCTTCTACACCTGTACTCTGCCTGTTCCTGTCCATGGATTTGGTTCTGAGCACCAGCTTGTGGCTTTGTCCTCTCTGGAATTTCATCACACTTGCTGGACTCAACCACTATCAGGTAGTTGTAAAGCTTACCTTGTTCAGAGCAACAGAACAGCAGGCTTTGCTTTGGTCTGCAATTCCTATTCTGGTTTTTCTACCAGAATAACTAACTGAGACCCTGATCTGCTCCTGGAGCCTGAGCTACACAGCCGATGCTTCCTTTAGAACTTCTCTGCTAGTCCACAGCCTAGAATCAAAACCACTCTTCACCCTGGAAGGACCCTCCTAAGTTCGAGTACGTCCTTAGTCTGCCTTGGTTTTGTTACTTGGAACTACATATTGGAGACAGAAATCTCATATTGTACCTATCCTTGCACTGTATACATATTTGAGCCCTTCTTTGTTAGATCTGAGACCTCCTCTCTTCCCAATACACATTCTCTTTCCTGCATTAGAGTGGACTGTGTGGTATAGCCAGACCTTAGTCGTCCCCAGTGTCTGCAGACCTCTGTCATCTCTCTATATTGACCTGGGCTGGAAAAAAATGACCATGTGTGATTTTTTTCCCCCCTTGGATTTTCTGATCAGGATTCATTCTGATTTTCTAGCTCCACTTGGATTTGTTGTTGTCATTTTGTTTTGGGGGGTAAGGGAGAGCTTTTTGGGCTTTTTCATGCCACTTTGCCATCTTGATTCTGCCTCTGGTAATTCTTTATCAATAGTAATTGACTTATAAGTAAAAATCCCTTTTCGTTTATTGTAGAAAGCAAAAATATTTTCCCTTTAGAAAGTCACGATGATGTGTGCTGTACTCAGACCGCTTGTATATAAAGCAAAGTTCCTGTGCCTTGTCCTTTTCAATGAACAATGATGTATTCTTCCTATACAGAAAGCCCAAGAGACCTCGGGCATAAATCTTATGTGTTGAATCTCTAGATGATGACAAGCTTCCAAATTCTAACCCCATCAAAAGTTTTATTGAGAGTAACACTAAATAGATGACTTATGTAGATGTTGGATTTAGAAATTTCTAGAAGGGCAATAATTCCTTTTACGTTGCCTGGCATAGAGTAGTTTCTTAATAAATGCTTGTTCAATGACTGAGTGACATTACCTTAAGCCTCAGATTTGATACTTGAGTTCTAATAATGTGTTAAATAATGGCAGCTACTGGTGAAATGTATGTTAGTGGCCAGGTCTATCAGACACAATTATCCAGATAAAATGAAGTCAGAGGGACAACTTCCAGTGTCAGAAAAGTGTATTTAATTTTTCTAAAGTTTCAGACAAAACACTTGAATAGTATTTGTCTCATTTTATCATATTTTTGGCCGGTAAGGGAAGTTATGCTTTTTTTATGATGATTTTCAATAAGAAAAAGTAGCATACATTTTTTACCAACATTTATCTTGAAATCATTTTTGCATAGATGTATTCAGCTAATCTAAAAATATTTTGCATTTTATTCTCTTTTATATCAGAAGAACACCATCTTAGTCTTTGTGAAATGAAAGCCCATGAATCTGTTACAAAACAAATGATGCAAAGATCATAGAGCTTTATAGCATTTTAGGCATATGTTGTACTTTTGATATTCAGGAAAAGCTTTCTTAGCCCATGTTTTATGAATCAAGATAGCTATACATTCTTGATGTTCACAATGAAAAACTATCAGTTATTAATGATGACTTATAGATTAATTTCTACATGTGTACCTGTCTTTAGGGAATAGTTCTTGCTAAACACAAAAATTCACTGAAAAATAGAACTCCTTAAAAAGCAGAATAGGGTCAAATGAAAAAGGAGGTACAAAAATTCACTGAAGAAAAAAAAACCCTCCTTAAAAAGCAGAATTGGCCAAAAAGAAGACTTAAGAAGTATAAAAAGGTAAACCTAAAAGAGTAATCATAAAGGACTCAAAAAAGTTAAACCGTTTACATTCCTACATGGGAAGATTATGCATGTAACTCCTAAGAACTCTCATTATTAGGGCAGTATAAAAGGAGTTTACGTAGAGGGTATGGGTGTGAGTTGATTATTTTGGAATTATCTTCCAAAAAAATGAAGGGAGAAGAAAAGGGGGGGGATACACTGGGAAAAGGGGGGAAGCAAGAGGGAGAATGGTGGAATTTTTCTGAAATAAAAAAGATGTGCAAGGTAGAGCTTTTACAATGGAGGGGAAAATGGGTGGTGGTGGTAGCAGGCAATGCTTGAACTTCATTCTCATCAGAATTGGCTCAGAGGGAATAACATACACATTCAGTTGGGTATAAAAATGTAACTTACCCCATAAGGAAAAAGTAGGGGAAGGGGATAAGAGAGGGGATTGATGGAGGGCAGATTAAGGGAGGCTGGTAGTTAAAAGCAAAATAGGCTTTTGAGGAGGGATAGGACAAAAAAGACTGGGGGAGGAAAAAAGGGAGAGAGAGACAAACATACAGACAGAAGAAAATGGGATGAGCTCACCCATAAAATGGAAGCAGATAGCAGAATGGATTAGAAATCATAATTCAATAGTTTATTGTTTACAAGAGGTGCATTTGAAACAAAGATATCCCCCCACTCTCAACCCACCCCCATACACAGTTAAAATAAAGGGCTGGAGCAGAATCTGATATGCTTCAGCTAAAGTTAAAAAAGGCAAGGGTAGCAATCGTGATCTCAGGCAAAGCAAAAGCAAAAATGAACCTAATTAAAAGATAATCAGGGAAACTACATTTTACTAAAAGGTACCATAGGCAATGAAGTAATATCAAAAATTTTTAAAGAGAATTTCTCTGATAAAGATCTTATTTCTCAAATACATACTGAGTATAGAACAGAGTCAAATAAATAAAAGCAAGTGCTATTCCCAAATTGATAAATGATCAAAAGATATGAACAGGAAGCTTTCAGAAGAAGAAATTAAAGCTGTCTAAAGCCATATCAAAAAATACTCTAAATCATTATTGAGTAGAGAAATACAAATTAAAACAACTCTGAGGTACCATCTCATACCTATCAGAAATGACAAATGCTAGAGGGGATCCAGGAAGATAGGTACACTGATAAACTGTTGGTAGATTTGTGTACTGGTCCAGTCATTCAGGAGAAGAATTTGGAACTATACCCAAAGGGCTATAAAACTATGCATACTCTGACCCAGCAATACCACTTCTAGGTTTGTACCCCAAACAGATCAGACAAACACCTACATGTACAAAAACATTTATAGCAGTTCTTTTGTGGTGGCAGAGAATTGGAAATCAAGTGGGTGTTCATCAATTGGGGCACAAATTGTGGCATATGATTGTGGTAGAGTGCTATTGTCCTATAAGAAATGATGAGGGAGGTGGTTTCAGAAAATACTTGGGAAAACCTATGTGAACAGAAGCAAAATGAAGTCAGAAGAACCAGGAAAACATTGTGTACTATATCAGCAATGTTGTAATGATGATCTCAACTATGAAAAACTTGGCTCCTCTGATCAATACCATGATTCAAGACAATTCCAGAGGACTTACCACTTTCAGAGAAAGAACTGAGTGTAATTGAAGTACAATTTTTTTTAAATTTTTCTTCATTTTTTAAAAATATGGCTAATATGGAAATAAGTTTTACAAAATTTCACTTGTGTAATTGAAATGAGCTTGCCTTCTCAATGGATGGGGGAGGTGGTGGAAGGGAGGGAAAGAATTTGGAACTCAAAATTTGAAAAGGAAATAATGTTAAAAATAAATTTTATATATATATATTAACAAGACCAAAAAACCCACCTTCACTCATAGTGAATTTATACAAGTCTTCTTGACTTTTGCCTAATTGATTCAATAATGTATTTTTTTAGGTTAAAAGTAAAACAGTCATTGCTTGACAATCTATGCACTAAATGAAAACAGTGCAATTATTGTTTCATCTTACTTCTTGAATTGCCTGAAATTTGGTAGTCACAGCCCCAAAACCTATGATTTTCGTCTCCTGTATGATAATGAAATTGTAGTCACACATTTGCTCACAGTTTCTGAGCTTGGATATTACACTAGTATATGAAATGAAATAGTAAAATAATGTAATTTAGTATTATAGAAAGTGAATTCTACCTGTTTGACCTGTCGAAAATCTGATTGGATTTTCTCTCTTTTCTGGCTTTGTTTCCAGTAATTAAGGAAAGTTTTATTGAGATAGTTGTCAAATGATTCATTGATCTTTGTCCAGTTTTTACAAATTTAGATTCTTTTAGAAGTGTTATATTTGAGAAAATTTGTTTTGTAGAATAGCAAAGCAAAGTTAGATGAAAGTCTAGATATCAATTGGATATTTATCTCCATTGTTTTAATCAAAAGTTCAGAGTGGTTGGTTAGCAGCTCCCCTGGTTGCTGTCATTTTACATTGGATCCCAGGAGTATAGGTTTCAGAGGTAAGACATCTAACCCAACTCCCTAATTTTGTACATGAGAAAACAGTGGCCCAGAGAAGCTAAGCATTTTACCTAGTTATATACAATGATCTTTCAATCAATTAGTAACTAATTTTCTCTCCACTGAGATACCTCGCTGCCTCTGATAGAACAGGTATTAGATGGTGGTGCATAGGCAGCATCTGAAATGAAGAATGGGACTCTGAGGTAGAAGTAAGGAAGGAAAGCATACTATGCATGGGGGAAGACCATTTCAAAGGCAGAGACGAGACATGGAGAGTCATGAGTGAGGAATAGAGAAGACAGTTTGGTTGGGTTATAGAGTGAAGAGTAATGTCTGGTGAGGTTAGAAAGCTAGGTTGGGGCCAGATTGTGAAGGACTTAAAGAAATGAATTTACATTTTATTTTAGTCTGCAGTCAATAAGAAGCAACTTGAGTTGGTTGAGTAGGGGAGTTACATGGTCAGATCTGTTCTTAATGGAAAATTACTTTGGTAATTTGACTAGAATGGTGAGTCTAAGACAGGGATGGGGAACCTGTGACCTCAAGGCCACATGTGACTCTCTAGGTCCTCAAGTGCAGCCCTTTGACTGAATCCAAACTTCACAGAAGAAATCCCCTTAATAAAAGAATTTATTTTGTAAAATTCTGACTCAGTCAAAGGCTGTATTCAAGGACCTAGAATGCCATATATGGCCTCGAAGCTACAGGTTCCCCACTCCTGGTCTCAGAAATCAGTTGTAGGCTATTGCATTTATCCAGGATGAGAACTGATGAGGACCGAAACTAAGTTTTTGAGATGATCTTCAAACTCAGTTCTTCCTGAATCCAGGTCAAAATCTAACTAAGTAAATAACTGCCTCAACTTTTTGCTGTTAATTTTCTTAAGTATCTTGAAGTTCTGATAATCTTTAACCTACTATTTTTTTAAATTAGACATTCACAGAGAACATTTAAACATTTAAAACGATAATTTAATACTTAATAATAATTTGATACTATAATAATTTTGTTAAATTGAAAGTATTTGTCATGCTTCATGCATATTATTGTTCCCATTTGTATACCTATTGAAATAAAATCTAACTTGAAGCCATTTGACAAAGGGCAGCTGTTCTATTGTAATTCGGGTGTTGTGGTGTGGCATAGGTATCCGTTTACCTTTGTTCTTGCCATATTAACAGCAAATTTACACAGAATCATGGAGTCTCAGAGTTGCAGGCCAACTAGTAGTTCATTGACTCAGTACATAAAATCCAGTACCAAAGTCCTTTCTTCATTGTACTTAATGAGGTTTTCGTGCCTTTGTTTGAAGACTTTCAGTTTAGGAGAATAAATTATTTCCTGAGGCAACTGGTTCTACTTTTGAATATTTATAATTTTGAGATACCTGTTCTATTCTGCCTAAATTAAACTTTTCCCACATATTGCTTCTAATTCTGCCCTCTGAGGCAAGCAGAATAAAGTCCATGTTGTTGTTCTTTAGACACTTAAAAGAAAATAATCATTGTACTATCTCTGATCCCCCAGTTTACTCCTTGCTAAACATACTTATTTGCCTTATCTCTTTTTTTACTTGCATTTGCCTTTATTTCATCAATAACAATAGCATCAAAATACATTTGAAAAATAATAATACATCTATGGGAGATGTAGTATATTCATTATACTGAGGGTATTTTTGCTTATTATACAAATCCATAAGATGTACTTTGTAGGAGCTAATGAAAGATTAATGTGACAGTATTTGGCATGAATATGCATTTGCAAAGGAGGAAAGAACACTTCCTCAGGAGACAGAGGACTGGTATTCAAATCTGCTACTGCTGTGACCTCAACAAATCACCTCACATTTTTCTGAGCCTCATTTTCCCCATCTATAAAATAAAGAGATTGAATTAAACCACCTCTGAGAACACTTCCGTGTCTACATCTATGATTCTATATCCCAGATAGGGAACCACTGGTTTAGATAACTTCCAGGGTCTATAGGAAGAGTAAAATGTAGATATGGGGGAAAAAAATTAAAACTACTTGATTTTCTTTGCATTTTGTAAGATTGATTAGGGTGTAAGATGTGGGTCTGTGCCCATTTTCTGCCATACTATTTTCCAGTTTTTCCAGCAGTTTTTGTTAAATAGTGATTTCTTATCCCAGAAACTGGAGTCTTTGGATTTATTGAGTAGTACATTAGCATAGTCATTTACTGTTGTGTCTTGCATACCTAACCTATTCCACTGATCCACCACTTCGTTTCTGCTTTATCTTTTCTACCAGAACCTTGTTCAATTATTCTAGTTACTACACTTGTTGCATTCCAGCTTGTCAGTGTCTTTTCTAAAATGCATCACCTAGAATGAAACCTATTCCAACTTTGGGTTTATTGGGTAGAACCAAATGGGAATTTCACTTCTATATTTCTGTATACCAGTGTCTCTTTTATTGACGCTTAAGCTCATATTTGCTTTATAATTGTAATATCATATGGTAGACTCATTGAACTTGAAAGTCCCCTAAAATTCTCATATTATCTTACCTTCTCATGAGCTATTGCCTAGTCATGTTTCTGATTTGTTGGACTTAAGAAATTGATTTTTTTTTAAACTTAGCTGTAAGATTATGTATCTATCTTTGTTTATTTAACCAGAACGTATATCTCTTGAAAGACAGAGACTATTTCATTTGTCTTTGTGTTGTCAAAATCTTACTTAGTGTCTCATTTATATTACACACAATAAATGTTTGTAAGTTGAATAATGTTTTCTTCTTATTAACTGGAGACTAAATGGCTTACTCTTAAATAATTAGTGGGCCAATGAATTATTCTTACAAATGGCAGTTTCATTAAAGATAATGACAATAATGACTAAATGAGCCAATTTTAAGGAAAATGTTATCTGTGCTGCATTGCTCCTCCACCTGAGGGAAAATGCAGTATCTCTAAATATCTTTATCTATAAAGGAAAGAAAGATCAACAAATTGTGCGTACAACTTAAAAAATAGAATAGTGTAAACACCTAAATCCTGAAAACTAAAAGAAAAAAATTAATTTTAAATTAGAAATGTTAGATTAATAATTAAAACCAGTAGCTGGTTGAAAAAATAAGTACCATTAGACTATTTTATTAAAAAGAAGAAAGAAGAAATTCCTAGCATTAAAAATAAAAAGAATTAACAACAAAAATAATATTATTAAAATATATTTTGCTATACTATATGCCAATAAAAGTAAGAACTTAAAATGGGTTAATATTTACAAATCTTTAAAATATGCAGTTTATCAGAACAAGAAGGAAAATTTGAGCAATCACATAAAAATAAATAGAATAAGCCATTAATGAAATTCCAAATATGAAAAAAAGACATCTAGAATAAGATGGTTTTACAGTTGAATTCTTCGTTGTTGTCCTTCATCCTCAAAAAGTACCAAAATAACATCACTATGCCAGAGTCAAGTTACAGTATGTCCAACTATGGCTGATCAGACCAATACAAGCTTGGAATGTTCTTCCACAGGTTGGGCACAAATAGCCCATGTGGACATTTGTGGTAGATTCTCTAAATTTGTGCATCTTGAGTTTCTTTTGAGCTACTTCAATTCTGCTTTACTTATAGAGTATAGCACCTTCTCTGATGAGGGCGAGCCATGCTGAGTAGTCCTGTGCCAGTGTCTCCCACGTCACACAATCAATTCCAAAGTTTTTTTTGTTTTGTTTTGTTTTGTTTTTTCCCAGCCAAAGACAAGGTTTATTAGAACATCCATCATATTGGGCAGATTCTTAAGGAGTCTGAACATTGGTAAGCTATTGGTTAGATTTTAAGAATCTAAGCATCTTAATGGAGATGAGATGGACCTTATACACAGAAAGACTGTAGGAGGGATTTAGGAATTGCCAATTAGTCCATGAGGTAATAGAATTACCAGGGGTGGGGAGTGGCCTGGGGCCATAGGAAGGCAAGACAATGGAGGGGGATTGGGTGTAGCCACTGTGAAAGATCAGTTGATGGGATTATAGCCTCAGGGGAATGCCAGAGATTTGGCCATGTGAGAAAGTCCAGGGTTTTTCCTTTCTGGGGTCTAGATCCCAACCCCATCATTGCCCCCTCAAACAAATGGGACCCAAATTCTTTTGTAGTAAGGGGGAATTCCAGAGTTCTCAAGAGAGACGTTGGGAGTGTCTTTGTATCACTTCTTCTGATCACCATGTGAACGTCTGCCCTGTGTGAGGGCAAGCTTACATTTTACATTCAAACAACTTGGCCAGCCCATCAGAGTTGTGCTCTCTGAAGCAGAGTTTGAATGTTTGGCAGTTTAGTTCAAGAAAGGACCTCAGTGTCTGATATTTTATTCTGCCAAGTGATCTTCCGAATCTTCCTAAGACAATTCAAATGGAAGTGAGTTGGTTTCCTGCCATGGGTGTTGGTATATTGTCCAGGGTTCATAGGCATACAGCAGTGAGGTCAGCTCAAGGGCTTCAGCTTTTTAGTGAGTCTATTATCTCTTCTCTCTTTTGGAGAGAGAAGTTTCCTTCAGAGCCTCTCACATACTGAGCTAGCTCTGGCTAATAGAGCCACATTGATTAGTGTTAAAGACATGATTCTAGAGAGATGGGTGGAACACTTCCATAGTGTTCTCAACAGACCATCATCAATCAATGCTGAAGCCACTGACTGTTTATCCCAGGTTGAAGTCAGTCCCTCCCTAGCTGAAGTTCCAACTGAAGAAGAAGTTTGAATACCATTAGGCTTCTCTTGTGTGGCAAAGCACCTGGTGCTGATTCTATTGCAGCTGAGATTTACACGATAGGGGGTCCATGGTTCATACAGAAGCTGACTGAAATTTTCCAGGTGGTATGGCAAGAGGACTTTATCCCCCAGGAAGCCTCCATTGTCTGTCTCTATAAAGGTAAAGGAAATAGATTGTCCTGTGACAATCACAGAGGGAGATCTCTCTCTCAGGCATTGGTGGCAAGATTCTCAGCAGTGGCCTCCTTAATAGACTGATCCTTCACTTGGAAGATGGTCCTCTACCTAAGAGCCAGTGTGGCTTCAGAAAGAGCCAAGTTGAATTCTATCAAACATTTAAAGAACAATCAATTCCAGTATTATACAAAATGCTTGCAAAAATAGAAGGGATCGTATCAAATTCCTTCTGTGATACAAAAAAAATTTTATACCCTAAACTAGGAGATTCAGAACAGAAAAAGAAAACAGAGGGGCAGTTAGATGGTGCAGTGGATAGAGCACCGGCCCTGGAGTCAGGAGGACCCGAGTTCAAATCTGAATTTAGGTACTTGACACTAGCTGTGTGACCCTGGGCAAGTCACTTAACTCTGATTGCCTCACCAAAAAAAAAAAAAGTAAGAAAGAAAGAAAACAGTAGGGCAGTATCTCTAATTAAGATTAATACAGATTTTTAAAATCAAGTGTTAGCAAAGAGATTATACGTCACAAAAATGATATACTATGACCAGATCAGATTTGTACCAGGAGTATATGGTTGATTCAGTATTACAAAAACTATAAATGTAATGTAACTATAAATATAATGTCATATTTGTCATACCAATGGATGCAGAAAAAAGGCTTTTGTCAAAATGTTACGTAGATTTTTGTTTAAAAAAACAAACAATGGTAAGTATAAGAATAAATTAATTTAGACTCTTCGTTACCCCATTGACCTAGCAGACCAGGTCCTTCTATCCTCTACTTTCTCATGAAGTCTGCCCAGGTTCACATTCATTGTTTCCATGACACTGTTTATCTCATCCTTTGCTGTCCTCTTTTCCTTTGGCCTTCAATCTTTCCCAGCATCAGGGTCTTCCAGTGAGTCCTGACTTCTCATTATGTGACCAGAGCATTTAAGCTTCAGCTTGATTATTTGACCTTCCAGTGAATAATAGCCTGAAAATGTAATGGAAATAAACTACAGGACTTTACAGTTAGATAAGGGACAAAGCAAGTATTATCATCACCATTATAGTTTGATATTCTTTTAGAAATGCTAGCTATAGCAATAAGACAAAAAGAAATAAATTCATGGAAGAAGTATAGGCAAAGAGGAATCAAAATTATTACTTTGTTCAGATGATGACTTGCTTTAAGAATCCCACAGAATAAACTAAAATAATTGAAACCATGAATAACTTTGGGAGAGGCAGTTAGGGAGCACCACAATACAGACAACTGAGTCTAGAGTCAAGAAGACCTGAGTTCAAATTTAATCTCAGACGCTAGTTGTGTGACCCGAGGCAAGTCACTAAACCTCTGCCTCAGTTTCCTCATCTGTAAAATGAGGATAATAGTAGCAGCTACCTCTTATATTTGTTGGTGAGAATCAATTGAGATAATAATTATACCTGGCACATAGTAGGCTCTATAAAAATATTTATTTTATTTCCTTCCCTTCAGTTTCATTATATAAAACAAATCCACACAAATCTCAGTATTTCTGTTGATTACCAACAAAACCCATTAGGAAGAGATAGAAAAAGATGCAATTTAAAATAACTATGGAATGTATAAAATGCTGGGGAGTTTTATTTATCAAGATACAAATAGAGATGCATAATAGTAAAATGTAGAGACAGACCTATGTAATGGGAAAAATAGTTATTGCTTATAGGTAGGATGAGCAAATAGAATAATAATGAAAAAGAAAATGGTACTTACATTAATTTAATCATTTAATGTAACAGACCAATCAAACTACCAAAGGTTACATTATAGAACTAGAAAAAAAATAATGAAATTCATCTGGAGAAACAAAAGTTAAAAATCTTATAGGAAATAGTGGGGGGAAATGGACAGGAAGGGGCCTAGAAGTACCAAATATCCAGCTGTTCTCCAAATTGCTAATTATTAAAATTGTTTGGAAGTAATTAAAAAGAAGCTAGATTAATCAGTGGAGCAAATTTGGTGCAGAACTTTTAGAAGCAAACACAGTAGCCTATTTTTTTGGTAAACCCAAATAATTCAGTTACTGAGATAAGGAGTTTCCACTTGACTGAAAATTGCTGGAAATAGGAACAGCATCCTGGCAGAAATTATGTAGAGAACAACAGCTCATACAACATAAATGATAAGCTCCAGATGGGTTCATGGTTTATACACAAAACTTGAGATTTCTATGAACTAAAACAGTGAAAGTAGTACTACCAGGAAAACAATTCATATAACATATAACATTATAAAAATCTGCATTTTAAAAATACTTGAAAATTTTGATCAGTGAAATAATGAACTAAAATTCAATTATTGATGATTAAGAGTCCTACTTCCTGCCAGAGAGGTTATGAACTAAATATATAGTATTAATATTAATTACAAATTTTTTTGACATAGTCAAGATGGAAATTTGTATTGCTTGACTATGCATATTTACTGCATAGATTTTGCTTTTCCTTTTCAGTGGAGGGAGGAGGTGAGAGGGAGAACAAGTAAATGTTTGTTACTTGAAAAAAATCTAATTAAAACATAGAAAAGAGAGGAGAGGAAGTGGATGTAATGATTCTATCATATTCCTGTTTTTTTTTAAAGATTTTTTTTTTTTTACATCTTCATAGTTTTCCCTGTTGTCCCCTCTTTTCACCTTCCCAAACAGCCATCCCATATAAAAAAACTGTATTTTTAAAGACCAAAAAGAAAGAGGAAAAGGAGGGTAAAAGCCAGCACAACCAATGTATTGATACTTTCAGAAAGTCGGAGAGCATACAATGCTCTATGAAGGAAGGAATGGATTGAGAGTGTCTTCTTTCTTTTTTTTGGATCATATTTGATATGTATAATTTTATGTTCATTTTTCATTTTTGTGTTTGTTTTTTTCCCATTTACATTGTTGTAGTCATTGCATATATAGTTTTCTTAACTCTGCTTTCTTCTCTATCAATTGATGTAAATCTCTACATGCTTCATTATATTTATCACATTCATAGTTTCTTAAAACGCAGTGATATTCCTTCACATTCAAGGAACGCGTCTAATTTGTTTAGTCATTGCCCAATGGATAGGCATCAGCTTTGTTTCCATTTGTTTCCTATTTCAAAAACTGCTACTATAAATATTTTCTTATCAATGGCTTTTTTGGGATAGAAGCCCAGTAATGGAATCTCTGGATAAAAGGATATAGCCATTTTAGTTACTTTATTCGTACGTTTCCAAAATGTTTTCTAAAATGGCTTTACCGTTTCACAATTCTATCAACAATGCAGTAGTGTTCCTGTTATCCCCCAACCCATTTTGGGGGGGGGGGTGGTAATTTTTCCCAACTTTCAGGCTGTAAAGTGAAACATCAGGGTTGTCATATGATTTATATTTCTCTTATTGGTAATTGGTAATTACCAAAATTGGTAATTTGGTAAATTGGTACTTTGCAATTCTTTTAAGAACTATACTTTGACCACATATCTTTCTACTGGAGATGTTTTTCCCCCATTCAACTGCTTTTCTTTCTGTCCTAGGTGCACTAATTTTGTCTGTGTAGATGCTTTTCACCATCAAGTAACCAAAATTACCTGTTTTCTCTTTGGTAATTGACTCTATCTCTTGTTAGGTTAAGAATGTATCTCCTTCCAATAGTTGTGAGAGGTATATGGTCTGTTTCTATTCTCTTTTTTTTATAGTATCATCTTTAGTATTAAAGACATGTTTTAGTCAGTATTGTAGAATATGTTATAAGTTGTTTGTTCTAAGCATAACTTTGCCAAACTGCCTTCTGGTTTCCCAAGAAGTTTTTATTGAATAAGGAGTTTCCACTTTATCACACACTAGATTTATGAGTTCCATTATTTGTGATTCTTCCTTATCTCATTTGTTTCATTATTCTACCTTTTTATTTCTTTTGTTGTTGTTGTTATTGCTGAGTAGTTTTAGTCCTGTCCAACTCTTCGTGACCCCATTTGAAGTTTTCTTGGCAAAGATACTGGAGTGGTTTGCCATTTCCTTCTCCAGCTCATTTGACAGATAAGAAACTAAGGCACGCAGAGTCATATAGCTATTAAATGTCTGAGGCTAGATTGAACTTGGGTTCTCTTGACTCCAAGACTGGTGCTCTATCCACTGCGCCACCTACCTGCCACTTCGCTACCTAGCAAACCCAAATAGTTTTGATTACTGCTATTTCATAACATAGCTTAAGGTGTGGAGGACACTCTTTTTTTGTCTATTTGTTGTTTAGTCCTGTAGAACTCTTTGTGACACCATGGACTATTACATCTGTTTATAGAATTTTCTTGGCAAAGGTACTGGAGTGGTTTTCCATTTTATTCTCCAGTAGATGAAGGCAAACAGAGGTTAAATGACTCACCCAAGATCACACAGCTAGTAAGTATCTGAAGCTGCATTTGATCTCAGGTCTTTCTGACTCCAAGCCCAGTACTCTTTCCACTGAGCCACCTAACTGCCCTTTTTGTACGTACCACTTTTCGTTATTTCCTTTGATATATTCTGGATATTTTTGTTTTTCTAAATGGATTTTTTTTATTACTTTATCAAGTAAAGGATAAAAATAAAGTAATTTTGGTAATTTGGCATAACATTAGAAATGTAAATTAACTTTTGTAGGATTTTTTTTTCATTTTTAGAATATTAGCATGACTTGACCATGAACACAGAATATTCCTTCTGTTAATTAAAGTGTTTTTCATTTCTTGAAGCAACGCTTTGTAACTAAATCTATACAAGTTTTTTGTGTGCTTTGGTAGCCTTATGCAGGTACTTCATGAATTTTCTAGTTAATTGGAATATTATTTTCCTTTCTATTATTGCCTCTTGGATTTTATGTTTATATAGAAATAATTAATTTTTGAGGATTTGTTTTATGGTCTGCAATTTTACTGAAGCTGTTGTCTTGATCAGCATATTTCCTGATTCTCTAGGATTTCCCAACTGTACTCTCATATCGGTAAATAGTGATTGTTTTATCTTCTCTGTACCGATCTTTATGCTTTTATTTTTTTTCTTATTTTTCTTGTTGTTTCTAGCATTTCCAGAACTATGTCAAGTAATAGTGAGTATGCTTTCTTTACTCCTTTGTTTATGGGAAAAGGTAGTGTATGAATCCCCATTGCATTGCTTTTGGTTTTAGGTAGATTCTTTTTATGGTATTAAAGAAAAGGTCACTCTATGCCTTTCTTTATAGGATTTTATTTTGCTTTGTTTTTATCAAAAAAGAGTCTTGTATTTTGTCAAATACTTTTTCTGCTTCTATTGAAACAAAAGTGATTTTTGATTTTTAATATGATTATGTTTATTATTTTCCTAATGTTTGAACTGTAATTACATACCTAGTATAAATACAATTTAGTCATAATGAATGATTTCTTAGATAAATTGCTGTAGTCTGAGAGTATTTTGTTTAAACTTTGTGAATCGATATTCATTATTGATATTAGTCTAGAGTTTTGCTCAGTTTTATCCTTGAATGTTTTAGGTGTTAGGACAAGGGTGATGAAGCAGATAGCTGAGTAAGATATTTAAGTGATATGAAATGAGGAGGAGGGGAGAACAGGACAGTTCTAGACACATGATCTCAACATAGTCATGGAATTATGAGTCAAGATTTTCATTTGGTCAGCTATGTGATGCAGTGAATAGAGTGCAAGACCTGAGTTCAAGTTCAGCCTCAGACACTTACTAGTTCTGTGACTCCAAGCAAGTCATTTAACCTTTGTTTCCTCAGTTTCCTCATCTGAAAAATGGGGGTAAAAATAACACCTACCTCCCAGAGTTATTGTGAGGATCAAGAGAGACAATAATTGTCAAGAGTTTAGCACGGTGCCTGGCAACAGTAAACGTTATATTAATGTTAGTTATTATTGTTATTGCTGTCATTATTATTAATTGATGTCATTGAGCATATAAGAATTTTTTCAGGATTGTGTTATCTCCAGCATTTATTTTCTTGTGCTTTATTTGGTCTGGTTCTCCTGTTTTTCCTAAATGTATATTCTTTTTTTTTAAGTTGGGCAATGGGGGTTAAGTGACTTGCCCAGGGTCACACAGCTAATTAAATGTTATGTGTCTGAGGCCAGATTTGAACTCAGGTCCTCCTGAATCCAGGGCCGGCGCTCTATCCACTGCGCCACCAAGCTGCCCCCTAAATTTATATTCTTAAGTTCTATTTCAGCTACTTGATGATTGAGGTATTAAAATCTAATCTATTGGTTTCTCTCTGTTGATTTTCTCAATTTATCATATCTATCTATCTTTCTTTCTGACTGTCTGTGTCTGTCTATCTATTTTTAGCTATTTATCACTATCTTGTTTGTACATACTTGTTTGCATATTGTCTCTCCCATTAGACTGTAAGCTCCTTAGGAGAAATGATTTTTTTTTTTGTCTTTCTTTGTATCCTCTGTACTTAATATAATGCTTGGAATATAGTAGATGATTAATAAATGCTTGCTGAGTGACTGATTGACTGTAATATATGCTGGCACATAAACTATAGTTATCTTCATAATGTTATAATGCTTATTCTTGTCATGGACACCTCAAGATGAAATAACCAATTGTCCCTTAAAATGATGTTTCTTGTTGCTTTCTGGCACATGATCAAACCAGTTCTGTCAATTCACTCTGAGCAGACAACCTGGGAGTCTTTCTTTCATCTAGTTTCATCTTTCATTTTCTTCTTTTAATTATAGAAATATCAGTAATAATGTGGTTTGTTCTTCGAGCAATATGCCAATTTATAGCTACTGTTTAAATACATATTTAGAATATCTGCCATGAAGTTAATATTTATAGAATGCTTAAAAACAGTGATTTTTCTGTTGCCTTTTCTATCACTCCACCATCACCACCTTCTAAATGGAAGGACACATAGTGAATGAGATCTGTTTTAAAATTTCACTGTTTTGGGGAGGGAGGGGGAGAAAAATGTAAAACTCAAAAGCTTATGGAAGTGACTGTTGATAAATCAAAATAAATTGATAAAAATAAAAGAGAATAAATAAGTTATTTGAAAAAGAAAACAAAAACAAAAACAAATTTCACTGTTTTGTAGCTCATGATCTCAAAACATATCACCTAATTACTACCATTTTGTTGTTGAGCTTTTGCTGCCTGAAGAGCAACGTAGCTGACTCATTCTGTTGTTTTGACAGTATTTGAAGCCTCTGTCTAGTGGAATCCAGCAAAGCTTCTACTTTGTTTGTACAGCATTTTTGATCCCAGGGTCCTTCCACAACAGAAGCAAGTGTTGGGAATTGGGTTGGGGAATAATGAGATTTCATTTTAGTAATGTTATAAAGATGCTTGGGGTTAACTTCTTTCCTAAAGTAGTCAAGTATTTTCTTTGAAAAATGGCATTCTATCTAAGCTTCTAAGAGTTCTAATGGATTATGTATGAGTCTTAATAGGCCCATTGTGTACCAATTTGCCCTTTAGTCTTAAGAGCTTCTTGAGGGCAGGGACTGGTTTTGCCTTTCTTTGCCTGGCACATAGAACATATAGTGTTTAATAAATGCTTCTTGGTAAACTGACTAAATGTTACCTACTCCCTGGAAGAATTTGGAGAAACTGGTAGGGAAGGGATTCAGATTGTGCCCTTGGACTTGCTGACAAAAGAACAGTTGACAGCAAATGGCATGAAATCATAGGATCAAAGAATACCGGAGTTAGATGACCTGGGTTTGATTCAACTTTTGACAGTCAGTATCAACATGACCTTGGATGGTCACTTAACCTCTGTGAGCCTCATCTTCCTTATCTGCTTAATAGATATAATAGTAGCACCTATCTCAAAAGATTAATTGTGAGCATTGAATGAAATAATAGATATAAAGTACTTTGCAAACCTTAAAGTGTTATATAAATATTAGTTATTAAAGAATTCGGTAAGAGAAACTGAGGCTACCTATTTATTTTGCTTTCCCACGGCTCTATAGTTTTTCATATAATAAAGTAAAATATAATTAACTCTAATTTTTATTGATTGATTCTGTTTTTCTCCTATGAGACCAAACAAAATAAGTCCAATCCATCTTATACATACTAAGCATTTAATAAAGCTTTATCAATATGTCAATATAGGTCACCCCCCCACCCTGGCTTTTACATTTTCAAAGATATCTTTGGAATGGGGATTTGAATTACACCTTGAGACTTGCTGCCTGAAAGAGCAACACTACAGTGATGTGAGTAGCAACAAGAGGACATGGCAGAATCATAGAATTCTGGAGTTAGAAGGGGCTTCAGAAGTTATTTATTTCAATGTCTGTCCATCATCACCTAAGTGTCATTCTCGATTCTTCACTCTCTTATCCCCCAAGTCCAGTCTTTTGCAAAGTCCTGTTTATTTTGCTGTAATATCGTTTCTTGTATACATCGCTTTTTCTTCTCTGACACTAGCGCAGCCCTTGTACAGGCCCTCATTGTCTTATGAGTGGACTTTTGCAATAACCTTCTAGTTAGTCTCCTTCCCTCAGGTCTTCTTTTCAGCCCTTCCTCTTCTCAGCTGTGAAATTCATCTTCCTGAAGCGTAGGTCTAAACATGTGCCCACCTAGACCTCTATTTAATTAATTTTTATGACTTTTTGTTACTTTGAGGATCAAATATAAAATCCATTCTTTGGCTTTTATAGTCCTTTATAATCTGGCCCTTTTCTATCTTTCTGGTCTTGTTACGTCTTACTCCCATTAATTCCTGGCTATAAGGTCGGAGGCCAGATATGAACACAGGTCTTCCTGACTCCAGGTCTAGCACTATCCATGGTGCCACCCTGTTACCCTCAATGCCAGAACCTTCCCTGTATTTCTCCCATTTTATCCTATACTGTATATTTTGTTTATACTTAGTTGTTTGCATGTCATGTCCACCTTTAGACTGTGAACTCATTGAGAGCAGGGACTAGATTTTGTTTGTTCATTTGCTTTTGTTTTTGTATCCCCACACTTAGCACTGAGCCTGGCCCATAGTAGGCATGTAGTAAATGTTTGTTAACTTGACTTCATTAATCTTATCTATAAATGACATCCCCAACACTTCAGAGTCTAGATTGTCCTTGAAAATCCCTGCTAATAGGGAATATAGTGCTGCCGAAGACAGAACATTCTGATTTTCCACATTTTACTTTTTTAGGGAGTTTTTTATATAATGAGTTCAAATATGCCTTCCTATATCCTCTGTCCATTAGTGCTAGTCTGTGTCCTAATTCCTACTATTTATTCTGTTTCTACTGTATGAGGCCAAACAGAACAAGTTGATTCTCTCTGCCCCTTTTTTGCTATTCAACTATAATTATCCTCCAACACTCCCAATGTCTTTTCTTCAGGTGCTGAGCTCTCTTAAAAACATAGTAGTGGACTGGAAAGCATGTCTGTTTGTAGTAATGAGACTTAGGCTTTTATTCCCTTTGCCATCATTTACTAGTTTTGCTTTCCTGGGAATAGTAATTAACCTCTGAGCTTTAAATCCTTATGTGTAAGATGGTAATAATGATGCTACTTTCTTCATAATATTATGAGTAGAACACCTATAAATCTTACTACAAATACAAGGTGATACCATTTTTTTTAACCTCCCCTGCATCTGCTTAAGCTTGTGAATGTGCCTTCAGAAGTGTTTCATTCAGACCCACTAGAGCATACCCTGTCTGACTTGGGCATCATCTGACAGGAATGTCCTTTATCATGCTCTGTGATTTCTCTCAGTATACCCAAAGACTCCATTCACCTTCCTGACTCTCATGTCACAGTGTTGGATAACATTAAACTTATAGCACAAGTACACTATTGTCATACTTTGTGTGGATTTCTTTTTCTAGTTGCCATTCGTCCATTCTGTACTTGCACAGTTAATATTTTGAACAGTCTTTCATTTATGTAGAGCTTTATGTTTTGTAAAGTATATTACTTATGTAATCTTATTTGATTCTTACAACTCCTCTGTGAGGTAGGTGTTATTTTCTCCATTTTACAGATGAGGGAATTGAGACTAACCAGGTTAAGTGACTTGCCCAGAAAGGAGAGCAGTAGTGTCTAAGACAGATTTTGAACTCGGGTCTTCCTACCTAAAGTCCAGCACTTGATGCACTAGACCACCTAACTTTATCATGAATTCCTAAGAAATGATCATTGTAGGTGAGTCAAAGAACAATATAGAGATGCATTATGAATATAAATAGGTTTGGACAAATTACTAACGGTAGCTTTTGGGTAAAAAGTGGCATAAAAGATGCATTAAAGAAGTTTTGGAGGGAAAAAAAGTGGGATGGCCATGTAGCTAATGACAGATGGTGAGCCTGAGTCCTAAAATTATAGCCATAAAATGTAAAGACCTAGTAAAAGGTCTCAGTCAAGTATATTCTGTGGGGGAAAAAAAAATTATGGGAGCAAAAGGCACAGCACTGGTACAGGATGTGAACACATTGATAGGTTCTTTGTCTTCTTTCTGTAACAGTAGAGGTATCATTTTTAGATGATAAATTCATTGGTAGATTTCATCTTTGCCAAATGGCTTTACCTTTTGGTTTATTTTGGTTCCTAATTCTGTCTGCCAGTACATTTATCTTATCCTAAGTTCATGGCAAAAGAAAGTTTGAATAAGAGTATCATCCATGACTTCATCTTGCTAATTGATCCATGAGCTTCTTTTCTGTACTGAAGACATATTTTTGCAACATTTATATTAACATTTTCTCTTCATATTGACTGATCTATTCATCAGCACATGCTAGTTTTGAACCCATCTAACTATACTATCATCTTTTCTTCATTTCTCCATTGTATCCTCAGTATCATTGTGAGATTGTTATATTCTTTATCTAAACCTAAGTATGCTATCTCCACCACAGCTGCCTGACTCAAAATACAATTGATAGGCAGACACTGGGAGCAAATAGATATTTTTAAAAAGATAATACATTTGATAACCCTATGTCACATCTATCTACATTTCTAAGTCAGAACTTTTTATAATAGTTAAAGATCTAGAATTGTCTGTGATATTCCAAGCTATGGATCCAGGGGAATAGTCAAACACAACTTGATCTCTTAGAGCAGTGAAGTAAAACTCAAATAGTAATATATTCTTTCAGGCACATATTGACTTAGAAAAACAAAAATTGACATTATGTCATATTTTTTATTTATTTTGTCAAACATTTTTCAGTTAAATTTTCATCTGGTTGGGAACACTTGGGAGTTTGAAAGTATGACAACTCTATCTTAGAGTAAAAACCATGAAGGATTCTTGTATTAGTAGTGGGAAAGTTCTTTAAGATCTTACCATCTGATGATTAGCTGAAAGATTGGGGATCCTTATTCTGGAAAAGAGTATTTAGGAATTGATATGATAGTTATCTTTAGCAATTCAAAAATCCTCATTTAGAATGAATGAATGGATGGATCATTGGATGAAAAGAAACAAGAAAAATGATCACTTATTATGTGCAAAGGAACTGTGCTGAATGCTCAAAATACAAAGAGAAGAGATTCTTTTTTTCCTTAGAAGGCAGATCTGAGATCAAATCCTAAAAGTTTAAAATGTGGGCAAATTTGTAGATTATAGTTCTTATGTTTCTGATATTTTTGTATATGAAATTCAGGAAATTCCTAGGAAAATAATTCTTCTGTATTATTCAAGTTAATGTTATCCATTGCCATGAATAATTGGTATTTGAGTTTACAGGTTCATGTTCTTTAATACTTTTAAAGTATCATTGAAATTAAATTTCAAAGTAGGTGTTTTCTTCTATAGCCACTTCACATTTTAGTTTCTGTATGTGTTTTGAACCATGATAAAGATGACCAAGTTGGTGACTTCTAGAATATAGTAAGTTACCAACTTCATCATACGTGACTTTTGTTTCCTTTTTACCCTACAGAAATTGAGAAGTTCCAAAAAGGAGAAAGCAAGGAAGAGGAAAAGTACATTGATGTTGTGATTAATAAGAACATGAAGCTGGGACAGAAAGTGTTAATTCCTGTAAAACAATTCCCCAAGGTAAGTGATTCGACTAATCTTAAATGAGCTGATATTTCTTTCATTAGCTATTTGAAATATTCCAATTTAATTATTTTATTTCAGGAATTTGGCAGCTATTTATATTTTGACATCAAAAGACTACACAAAAATAACTTTATAGAAATTTCTAAGCTTTTTATTATTAACAAAACTATGAATCATAGCAACTTTTTCTACCAGCTACTCAAAAATCAGTAGATTAACATTGTGTTTCTGAATGGGGAGTTATATAAAATAAAGTTATAGGAAATTATATTTAGTGCTTGATGGGATCTTGGACATCATCTAGTTTTGGGTCCAATTTTCCATTTTATTTTTTGGATAATCATGGGCATGATGTGAGAGAGCCAAGGATAAGGTATGTATGGTTACATGCCCACAAAAGTAAACTCAGACCTCAACTTCTGTCTTTTCTGAAAATCAATACTCAGAGATTGATTGCTTAATGATTTAAGCCATTGAATGTATAAAATTGTTTATTTCTACTTACAATTATTCTGCATGAAAGTTGCAAGTCAACCTTGAAGAGAAGGTGGTATAGTTACCAAAAAGCTCCTCAGTTAAACAATAAACAGAAAAGCTTTGATGCTTTCAATAATCAAGCTCTGAGTGCAGGGTACTTTAATAGCTTAAAACTGTACTGAGGCTTCTGGGATACCCAGTATTTACTAAACACCCACCCACTATGTTCCAGGGATCATGCTAGGTGCTGGGGATAAAAGAAAAAAAACAAAACAATCCCTATTTTCAAAGAGCTTATATTGTAATGAAGAAGATGGCAAATGTGTGCATAAATACATACAGCATTAACTATAAAGTGGAAAATACAATTACATCCACTGTTAAACACAAGTGTAGTTTGGGATAGAGGGGACTGTTAATTAGAGGGATCATGCAGAAAATGCTGCTTGAGCTTCATGTAAAAGGATGGAAGGAACTTTATGAATTTGAGATGAGGAGGGGAACACATTTCAGGCATGTAGTATAATGCAAAGTCATAGAGATAAGGGAGAGTACAATCTCCTTGAGGCAAAGAAAGGCTAGTTTGGCTGGATCCCAGAATGCAAGAATCTACTTGAGGCTGGAAAGATAGATTAGGGTCAGGTTGTATAAAGCTGTAAAAAATAAAGAGAAGAATTTATATTTTATCCTAAAAATCATATGAAGTCATTGGAGTTGGTTATATAAGGGAGTCAAATGACCAGATTTGCTATTAAGGAAAATAATTTTGGCATCAGTATGTAGGATGGACTGGAGTATTGAATACCTTGAGGCAGGCATACCAATTAGGAAGCTATAGCAATAATTTAGATGAGAGGTGATAAAGGCCTAAATTAAGGTGGTATCTTGATTAGGAAGATTTAGGAATCTAGCATAGTGCCAAGGTTATGAAACTTGCAAATTGTATGGTGGTGCTTTTGATAGAAATAGGGAGTCTTGCAAAAGCCTTGTAACACAACTAGGAATCATCCTAGACTCCTCATTGTCTCCCCCCACCCCCAGATATTCATTCTTTTGCTAATTTTCAGTCTTTTGTCAATTTTACCTTTGCAGCATTTTTGAATGATCCCCCTTCTCTCCTCTGACACTGCCGTCACTGTAGTGCAGGCCGTCATCACGTCACACCGGGACTGCTGTAATAGCTGGCTAGTGGGTCGGCCTGCCTTGTCTCTCCCCACTATATAGTTCATTCTCCATTCACCCACTGAAGTGATTTTCCTAAAGTACAGACCTATCATTCCTCCCTCCTCAATAAATTCTAGTAGCTCTCTTTTGCCTCCAGAATTGAATACAAAATGCTCTTATGGTATTCAAAGCCCTTTATAACCTAGTCTCCTGTCTTTCTGGTCTTCTTACACTTTATTCCCTCAGGTCCTCTTCAGTCCAGTGACACTAGCCTCCTGGCCATTCCATGAACAAAGCACTCCATCTCTCAGCTCTGGACATTTTCTGTGGCTATTCCCCATTCCTGGAATGTTCTCCCTTCTTCACTCCACCTACTGACCTTTGTAACTTCCTTTAACTCACAACTAAAATGGAAGCCTTCCCCATTAATTGTAGTGCCTTCCCTCTGTTAATTACTTCCTGTTTATCTTGAATATAGCTTACTTTGCATGTATTTGTTTGCACATTCTCTCCCTTATTAGATTGTAAGCTCTTTGTCTTTTGCCTCTTTTTTTTTTAAATCTCCAATGGTTAGCATAGTGCCTGGCACATAGTGCTTAATAAATGTTTATTGATTTATTGGAGAGGGGTGAGTTTAGGAAGAACAACAATAAATTTGGTTTTAGACATATTGAGTTTAAAATCTCTCTTGGACATCTAGTTTGATATGTCAGATATGCAGTTGGTGAGGTGGGACTGATAGGATGGATCTATAGATCTGGTGATCATCAACAAAGGAAAGTCAGCAAACATTTATTAAGCGCTTGCTATGTGGTAGGTACTGTGTGAAGTGCAGGAGATAAAAAGAAAGGCATAAGCAGTCTGTACTCAAGAATTTGACATTTTAAGGAGGGAGAAAATATGCAATTAACAATGTAATGTACAAGGTAAATTGGAGATAATCTCAAGAGAAGGCACTAGCAATAAGGTGGACTAGGAAAAGTTTCTTGGAGAAGGTAAGATTTGAGCTGAGTCTTGAAGGAAGCTATAGGCAGAGACAAGAAAGAAGAGCATTCCCAGAGTAGGAGACAGTCAATGGAAAGAAATAGAGTGGGTAAATGGAGTGTCATGTGTGAGGAACAGGAAGAAGGCCAATGCTGGTTAGTGAGAAAGTATAGAGGGAGCAGAGAAAAGGACCTAAAAAAGAACCTTAAAGAATACACAAGTACGTGAAATGATATGTGTGATGAACCAGCAAAGGAGATTGAGGCAATTAGGCAGGTAGTTGGCAAAACAAAAGAAAATAGTAACACAAAAACTCAAGAAGAGAATATCTGTATTCAAATGAGTCAAAGACAACAAATAGGTCAAGAAGGATTATTTTGGAAAAAAAAAACCTAAAATATCAGATTTGACAGTTTGAGAAGTGTGTTGAGGCTTCCAGTGCCAACATGGCCGAGTGAGGAAGGAATTCCGTCTCAAATTCCCCTGCGAACAACTTGAAAAACACCTCAGGAATGATCTAGGTTCAGGGAAGCAGCTTCATAGCATGGCAGAAAAGGTTTGTCTGACTGAGGTGAGAAGAAAGAGAAGTCCAAGAGAAGCAGCAGCCAGCCTCCTAGTAGGGGGACTGCAGCAAGGTCTGAAACATGGGGCAATCCACCAGCCAGACCCCATCTTCCTGTAGGGCAGCAGCCCCCTAAACCCCCACCCCATGTTCCTTGGCAGGCAAGCCAGCAATCGTAGATCACAGCAAAGCTCCCCTCTTAGCAAAGGCCACCTATGAGTCCTTGACCCCATTGCTGACCAGTAGTGAGATCTGCCAACAGCAAGACACCACTTCTGAATCACCCATCAGCTAAATAGATTTCTAATAAGTGTGTGTTATTCCATACTCTTTGAGCTAGTTCTGATGAGAGTAAGGTTCACTCATTCCCTCTCACATCTTCCCTCCTCTTTTCCACTGTAAAAACTTTTTCTTGCCTCCTTTATGTGAGATAATTTACCCCATTCTACCTCTCCTTTTCTCTTTCTCCCAGTACATTCCTCCTCACCCCTTAACTTTATTTTTTTCATATCGTCCCTTCATATTCAACTCACATTTGTGCCCTCTATCTATATATGCTCCTTCTAACTACCCTAATCATGAGAAAGGTCTTATGAGTTACAAATATTATCTTCCCATGTAGTAGTATAAATAGTTTAACCTTATTAAGTCCCTTATGGTTTCTCTTTTCTGTTTACCTTTTTATGCTTCTCTTGAGTCTTGTATTTAAAAGTCAAATTTTCTGCTCAACTATGTCTTTTCATCAAGAGTGCTTGAAAGTCCTCTATCTCATTGAATGTCCCTTTTTTCCTCTGAAGGATTATATTCAGTTTTACCTGATAGGTGATTCTTGGTTGTAATCCTAGCTCCTTTGCCTCTGGAATATCATGTTCCAAGCCCTCCAAACCTTTAGTGTAGAAGCTGCTAAATCTTGTGTTATCCTGACTGTGGCTTCATGATACTTGAATTGTTTCTTTCTGGCTGCTTGCAATATTTTCTCCTTTACCTGGGAACTCTGGAATTTGGCTATAATAATCCTGGGAGTTTTCATTTTGGGATCTCTTTCAGGAGATGTTTGGTGGATTCTTTCTATTTCTACTTTACTTTCTGGTTCTAGAATATCTGGGCAGTTTTCCTTGATGATTTCTTAAAAGATGATGTCTAGGCTCTTTTTCTGATCATGGCTTAAAAGTAGTCTAATAATTTTTAATTATCTCTCCAGGATCTATTTTCTAGGTCAATTGTTTTTCCAATGAGTAATTTCACATTGTCTTCTATTTTTTTTCATTCTTTTGGTTTTGTTTTATTGTTTCTGGATTTCTCATGAAGTCATTAGCTTCCATTTGCTCCATTCTAATTTTTAAGGAATTATTTTCTCATTGACCTTTAGGACCTCCTTTTCCATTTAGCCAGTTCTGTTTTTTAAGGAGTTCTTCTCCTCATTGACTTTTTGGACCTTTTTTGCCATTTGGCCTACTGTGTTTTTTAAGGTGTTATTTCTGTGTGTGTGTGTGTGTCTGTCTGTCTGTCTGTCTGTCTGTCTCCTTTACCAAGCTGTTGACTTGTTTTTCATGATTTTTTTTTCTTCACTCTCATTTCTCTTCCCAGTTTTTCCTCTACATCTCTTACTTGATTTTCAAAATCCATTTTGATCTCTTCCCTGGCCTGTGATCAATTGATATTTTTCTTGGAGGCTTTGGGTATAGGAGCTTTGCCTTTGTTATGTTCATCTGAGTGTATGTTTTGATCTTCCTTATCACCATTGTAACTTTCTATAGTCAGAGTTTTTTTCCTGTTGTTTGCCCATTTTCCCAGGTTATTACTTGACTTTTAATACTTTGTTAAAGTAGGGTTCTATTTCCATGGTGGGAGGCACACTGTTCCAAGCTTCAGAGGTTTTGTGCAGCAGTTTTCAGAGATACTTCTAGGGAACTGTAAATTTTCATTTCTTCCAAGGTAATATGATCTAAACCACTAAGGAGAGGTGTTTACTACTCTCCTGGCCTGTGCTCTGGGTGTGTGAGTGACCACAAGCACCCTTTTCTGCCCTGGAACTGTGAGGAGGGTCTCCCCACTACTAGGGCCACAAGCTCTGCTATGTTAGTGCTCCCTTTTGTCCTCGATCTACCTCCTAGGACTGTGACCTTGATGTGAGTATGGGCCAAGCAACAGAGTCCTGCCTCAGTACTAGCAGAGAAAGCCCTGAATCTCCTCCTGACCAGTTGTTTAACTGTTTACTTCCTGTCGGTGGGCTGAGAGCTCCAAAAGCAGCCACAGCTTCTGCTGTTTTCGCTGCTAATTCAGTCACTCCTAAGGCCTGCTCCTGGTTTGCTTGGACCAGGGCTGTGCTGGTGCAGCCTATGCTGGATTGCACTCCACTCTCACCCAAGTGCAAATGGACCTTTCCTGCTGACTTTCTAAGTTGTTTTTGGTGTCTGGGCTGAGAGGTCTGGACACCGCCACTGCTGCCAGTGCTTCAGTCACCCCGAGGCCTTTTCCAGGTTTTCTGGGGCCTGGTTTGCGCTGGATTGGCCTGATCTGGACTACGTACCTCTCAAACCCTGGTACGGCAGACCTTTCCTGCTGACTTTTCAAGTTGTCTTGGCCTGGAAATTTGTTTCAGTCTGTCTTTTTATGGGTTCTATTGCTCTAGAATTTGTTTACAGTCATTTTTTAAAGCATTTGGAGGGCTTTCAGGTATAGCTCGGGCAAGTCCCTGATCTTATTCTGCCATTCTGGTTCTACCCCTTGAACCTCTGATATTCTACAAGACTCAGTTCATGTGCCACCTCCTGTGAGGATTCTTTTCTTTTCCCAATAGTTTTTAGCATTCTCTTCCTCCTCAGAAAATCACATATAACTATATATATATATGTGTATATATATACATGTATATCTACACGTAGATATACATGTATATATATACACATACACATATACACAAATATAAAATGTGTTATATAATGTTTGTTATATATTCACATACTAAGTGTGTAATTTATCTTTGTACATGTCATATCTTCTTAATGCAATATAAGTTCCTTGAGGGCAGCAATTGACTTTTGCTTTGTTTTTATGCCCCTCGTGCAATGTTACCGTTGAATAAATACTTTTATTATTTGATTGGTAGCTCATTTTTACTATCCATAGTATTTATTGGCAAACAACCTGTTTGCTACATCTGTTCCCTGAGTTCAGGGATCAGTGCTCAATCACTAGGGATTCCAGTGAAGCTTAATTTATTTAGGGCAGACTTCCTGCCTCTTTTGATGATGGGGTAGATAATTTGTTCAGCTTACTTTAATTGGCAGTTAGAATGATCCAACTGTATCCTAATGCAAACGTAATTCAATTGTCTTCATTAGTTTTATCCACCTTATTTCTCTTCGTTCCAGATCTCCAGATATCTCTTTGTGTTTATAACTTTGAATTGGCTGAGGAAGGGTCTTTCAATATGTGAAAAATATTTTTGACTTGTAGGATATTATGATTAGGATATTAAGATAGAACCTCAATGCATATGTTAACTGTAGTGGAAAAGAAGTATTTCTTAGTCATAATTAGACTAGTTAATATTTCCCTTTTGGAGTAAATAGTCATAGAAACTTGGAATTTCAGAGTTGGATGGGAGCTTAGTTGCTGTGTAGTAAAACTTATGCCCAAAATAAGAATCCTTGTTACAATATTTCCAGCAAGTCCTTAGATTCTAATTAGAATCTTAGTGAAGAATATTAATGAGAATGATGGTGGGGTAGTAGCCTTTCCTTCCACAGCCACAGTATTTTAGGTGATGTAAGAGGTCTGTCTTGCTAGGCTAATGGGAGATTCTGAGCTTTTAGTAGAAGAGGAGTTGAGCAAATTTTGCTCACATAGACTAATGCCCTGCCATTATCATGGAGATGTAGTCTATGTAGCACCTGAAGAGCTCATGAGTGGGAGGAAAAAATAGCTGGAAAGATATTAATCATAAATGTTTTCCTGAAAGAATAGAAAATCACATTTCCTTCTTTTCCTCTAGTACCAAGGAACTAATGATTCTCTGAATTAAAAGCAATTAATTCAAAATGCTGTGGAAACTGGGTTTGCATTTAGTACAGAGTGGAAATTAAAAGTCTAATTTAAAGTGTATACTACTTTAGAATTTAAAAAAATCAAATAATAGAACTTGAAAGAGATCTTAGATGCTTATTTGATCTGGGTACCTATTTTCAGGAAATTGATTTTCCTTGACCATTCAGTGAATATGATTGCAAAGTATTCTAGTATAGGCGATAATTTATTATCTCCTTGAAAATTTCTAGGGAAAAGGGCTATAACAGATGAAAAGGGATTTTTTTTAAATCCCCTAAATTTTTAAATAAAAATATACCATAGGACAGTTAGGTGATGCAGTGGATAGAGTGTCGGGCCTGGAGTCAGAAAGACATATTTTTCTGTGTTCAAATCTGGCCACATACACTTAGTAGTTGTGTGACCCTAGGCAAGTCACTAACCCAGTTTGCCTCAGTTTCTTCATCTATCAAATGAGCTGGAGAAGGAAATGGGAAACCGCTCCAGTATCTTTGCCAAGAAAATCCCAAATGGGGTCACAAAAAGTTAGGCATGGCTGAAAACCACTAAATAACAGCAGTGTACCATGCATGCCTTGTGCTAAGTGCTAGTGATACAATAGAAAATAATACAACTTCTGCCCCTAAGGAACTGACACCCTCATCAGCTAAGTGGACCAATGGATAGAGCTGCTGGACCTGGAGTCAGGAATACTTAAGTTCAAATTTGGCTACAGACATTTACCAGTTGTGTCACCTTGGGGAAGTCACTCAAGCTGAGTTTCTCTCTCAGTTTCCTCAATTAGAAAATGAGGATAATAAATACTCCTGCCTCACCTGGTTGTGAAGATCAAGTCAAATTCTTAGGATGTATCCTGAGGTGTCTGCTTCACAGGAGCAACCCCCTACGAATTAGAAGGGGAAAAGGAGTCTGAATTTCCTTTGGCAGGGGTCATGGATGAGGAAGTCAGTGTCTGGTCAAAAGGGTGAAAAAATGACTGTTGACAGGAAAGTTGGGAAGGGGTTCTAGGGTAGAAAAGGCTGATCACAATCTTACTTGGTTTGAACTCAGTTTCTTGATTACAAGTTATTTCCTTTGATCCAGCCAACTGTTTAGTGTTTCACTGGCTAAGACTCATTACTGGCTCACTTTTTTTTCCCATATAAATGAATGGCCTTTTCTTGAAATGTTGCTTCTAATCATTTTTTTTTCTAAATTGTTACAACTAAAACTCATATAACTCTACTTGGAAAATAGCGCTCTCTCTCTCGCGCTTTTTTTTTTTTTTGGCTTCGTAGTGGGGTTAAGTGACTTGCCCAGGGTCACACGACTAGTAAGTGTCAACTGTCTGAAGCCAGATTTGAACTCGGGTCCTCCTGACTCCAGGGTATCCATTGTGTCACCTAGCTGCCCCCAATAGCCCTCTTCTTACATTACTTTATAAACATTAGTAATTTTAATGTTGAGCATGCATTAAAATTGAACCCTTGATATAAAAAGAAAACATGTCCATGAAGCATACTTTTCTGTGAAATGACATTTTAATTTTAATTTTTCCCCAAGGATTGATATTATTTTGACATCAGTATAGCATGTCAATAAAAGATAGTTGAGAAAAACACTGATCTTCACCAAATGAAGAAAATATAATCATGGTAGCACAAAAATAATGTACAGTAATTATATTTTCAGATTACTACATATTTGATTATTCTTATAAGTGCTTAAAGAAGTCTTCCATTGATATTCTTAGTTTTAGCTGTATAAATGAGTCATAGAAAACAACAAATCCACACTGTTGAATAATTTTTGTAGCCATGTTTAATAACTCTGATTGGACTTAATATTTTTTTTACCCAGAATAATAGTGGAAATAAAAATTGCCACAGAGAAAAACTGAAGACACATTCACTAATAGAAACTTGTTAGGGATAAGAAACTCAGTGGAAAGCAGTAGGGTAGGATAGGTTGTTTATAGCTTATATTTGAGGGTTTCTATCTTTGTTTTTTTTGTTTTTTTGTTCTGGACCTCTGACAGCCTGGCAAAAATTATGAACCCTTTCTGAGAATAATGTTTTTAAATGCATAGAATAAGACATATAGGATTACAAAGGAAACCGGTTATATTGAAATACAGTTCTATCTATCTATCTAAAAGTTTACAGACTCAAGGTTAGAAACTTCTGGTCAATCAATGAACATTTATTAACCCCATTCTATGTGCTTAGGCCCTGTGCTAAGTAATGGGGAGTTATAAAAAGAGGCAAAAAACAGTCCCTGCCCTCAAGGAACTTAACATTTAATGGGAGTGACAACATGCAAACAAATATATAAAAAGCAAGCTACATACGGGATAAATAGAAAATAATTAACAGAAGAAAGGCAGTACAATTAAAGAGCTAGGGAAGGCTTCTTCATGAATAGAAATTATTTAGAATGTATAATGCATTTATGTACTTTACTTCACCCTACTTAAATATATTCTCATCTTGAGCAAATCTTACTTATTCATCAAAACTCATGAAATTTTAGCTTATTCCAGTGCAAAATTTTCTATTTTTTGTGATGTCTTACAGTATTCTTGGTCTATATTTTATAGTGTAGGACTAAGGGCTATATTGCCAATGAAACATTTGTAAGCTCTTTGAAAGAATGAACCTATCATTTGAGCTTTTGTAACTCTCATGGCCCTCTCAGCCAATTCTGAGCATGCGGAACACACTCAGACATATTCTGTTGAATTATTTTCAGATCATGCTATCCTAACAGCAGTTTGTAGATTGGAAAGCAAGATGATATTTAGCTATAATAGAAAGGATAGACCAGTAAAATCATCTAAAGTATTTGGAATTCAATTCAGTGAGTGCAAATTCAATTTAATAGCTATTAGAGACCTACCATGGACAAAGCACATTGTACCAGGGAAAATTAATACAAATTGAAAACAAGATAATAGTTGTATTCAAGGGAAGTTTGTAATGTAATGGGGAGAGTAGCTATGTCTACAAACATGTATTACAATAATAGATTGTGGTTGAACCAAAGGAGAGGATTAGGTAAAGGGCCATATAAAATTAGAGGCAGGAGCAAATACTTTCAGCTGGACATAATGAGGGAAGACTTTATGGAGTAGCTGGCAAAAAACCTTGGCCTTGAAGGAAGAGAAAGGTCCCAACTTAGAAAGAATGCATTTCTAGGAAGGAAGGACTATGTGACTAGAAGAATAAGGGAAAAAGAGGATGTGATCAGCAGACACTCAGTGGTGCTATTTGACTAGATCATATATTGAATGAAGGAGAATAGAATGAATTAAACTGGGGATGATATTTTGGAACTACACTGAATTATCTTAAGAGTAAGAAATTTGCATTTTGTCCCATGGGTAATGGAAACCAGTAAAGGTTTCTGTGAAGAGGGAGACACTGATAAATAACTGTGTGTCAGGCACTGCACAGATACACAGTTAAACTGTAGATTCTAGATTTATTTAAAATGTTAGAGGAAAATAAATTTTAGTAAGCAAAGTAAAAATTGCTATGTGTTATTTGGTTTTTTTTTATTCTGTAGTATTAACTTTGAGATGTTTAAATAATAACTTACTGGAGTTAAAGGATGGATATGAAGAATTATTTTCTATGTTTCTGGGATTTTTCTGTTTTTTACACAACTGCCTATGTTTTGTTGTTGTTGTTTTTTAAAGAGAATCCTTCACAATGCAATTGCCACATTGTTATATATGGGCTTTACAAACTAATAGAAGGAGATGAGGAGGAAAAAAGTCATGTACAAAATTAAGGATGATAATAGTAGAATGTGATGAGACCAAAAGTGAAGGCAAAGTAAGGAACTGTATAAAATTTAATTAGGATGAGGGGACTTGCAGCTAGGTGGCACAGTAGATAAATCACTTGAGCTAGAGTCAGGAGGATCTGAGTTCTGATATGAACTTGGATATTTACTTCACTTAGTTAATTCACTTAACTTCCGTCTGCCTCATTTTCTTCATCTGTAAAATATGGACAATAATACCTACCTCCTAGAGTTGTGAGGATAAAAATGAGAATGTAAAGAACTTTGCAAACCTTAAAGCACTATATAATTGCTATTGTCATCATCATCATCATACAACTTTCTATTTTAAAAATATTTAAGGATATCTCTACATTACAAATTGTAGCTTGTTTGTTCTTTATTTCTTTCTTTTTTTCCTAGTTTAACTTCGTTGGAAAACTTTTGGGTCCACGTGGCAATTCACTCAAGCGTTTACAGGAAGAAACTTTGACCAAAATGTCCATTCTTGGAAAAGGTTCCATGAGAGACAAAACAAAGGTAATAGACTTAGATAACTGAAGAATGAGAGCCAGAAGGAATCTTAGAAATCATTTATTCTAATTCCCTAATTTTACAGATGTAAAAACTAAGGCTCAGAAGGTAGATTTAGGTTCATAGATCTAAAATGTAATGGAACCATTATTAAAAATTAAGTCATCATTTTCCACTGCTCTTTGCATAGTCATATGTCAGATAAATACTGGAGTCAATTTTTTACAATTAAGACTTTATATTTTTAATTATAAATAAAGATTTTGGACCTAAAGTCAGGAATAACTGGTTTCAGATCTGGCCTTAGACACTTACTAACTTTGTAACCCCAGGCAAGTCACTCAGCCTCTATTTTCTCATCTATAAAATGGAGATAATAATAGTACCAGCCTTCCAGAATTTCTGCAAGATTCAAATGAGATATTTGTAAGGTGCTTTACAATCTTAAAGTTACATAAATACTAGCTGTTCTTATTACGTTCTTTCCATTATATCTTTCTTACTCTCATTTCTCATTGTCTAGTACCGCTGTTAGAACATTCTGCATCCCTTTTATTAAAATATACAGTACCTACATGTGTGTACTTGTGTATGTGTGTGCATGTAAATTCTTAATGAATTCTGAGACTTAAATCTGAATTAAACCTAGAAGGAGTTGAGGAAGAGGTGATTTGTCTTTTGTGTCTCTAGGCCTTTTTTACTTTTTGTACTCCTGCCACCGTCCAAGGTGCACAAGTGTTCAGGGGAGACTAGTACTTCTGGTGTGAGGGCTGCCCAGCCCTTTTCAGGACTGCTTTTCACCTTTGGTGTCCACCTGACACCCACGTCTCCCCTGTGGCTCCAAGAAACTGTAGCAATGTGCAGCAGCCACACCCCAGAAAAACCCCAACCTGGTTTAGCATAACCGAGGGGCCTCAAAGCCATTGGTAAGTTAGGGGAGGTGTCCGCACCAAGCATGTGAAATCTTCCCCAATAGAATAGGCAGATGTAAACAATTTGTTCCAAAAGGCCTTGAAGATAGTGAAAGCAGGTGCTCTGGAGCACTTAAAGCTTGGTTAGATATCAGAGATCCCAAGGTCATCTACTGTATCCCAAGTCATCGCCAGTTATCCTGATTTTTGTCATACTATAGGACTTTGAAGACTCTAGAAGAGAGAGTGAGAGACGTAAATGACTTCATGCAACTGCCTCACATAATCCAATTTGAGTCAAAAGACATCAACCATACCATTTTACCATTTTTACCTACCTCAGAGTCCTGTGGTGACAGGCAAGTGACAAAGCAGGAAGTACCAGATACACTGGGAGCTATAGTCACAAACCTGTACACAGGCGGCCCAAGCCATAGGGTCATGTTCCCCCTGCACTGAAGCAGCAGTGGGATTCAGCAGCCCTCTGGGTGTTGAGCAGCCTTTTTTAAGGACCACATTGCTAATCTCCTGGCGGGAGGAAGGAGCTCGAAAAGCTGCGCTAAAAGTTGTCTGTTTCACCTAATCTAACCCTGCCCTGGTTGCCACAGCAGGCAGGGATCCCACCTTGTAGTTGAAACAAAACAAGGTACAAAAACTTTTGCAAAGATGATTCCACTCACTGTTGCTATGGGGATGTACACATGCTTATGGACATTAGGCCTGAAAAACAAATAGCTCTTGTTGCAAGAGAACCCAATAAGTATCACATCCAAACAGCAGCCCTGATTGAAAAAAAGTCAGGCAAATGAAGGCCAGATTACCAAACTCAGAGCTGGATATATGTATTTCTGAATGGGAATGTGCCATGAAACTGGCTTGGGTTTTGTAATCAAAATTAATCCAGGCAACAAGTTTGTATGCCTCCCATAAAGAGTGAACAATAGGCTCATGACGGTGCAATTGCCGCTTTCAGGAAAGTGCCATGCTACCATCATTAGTGGGAATGATCCTGCCATACTAAACTCTAATGTAGCCAAAGTAAAATTTTATGAAGACCTGAAGACCTTCATCATCAATGTGCCAGAGGGGACAAGCTTGTAATTCTGGGTGACTTTAACGCCAGAGTCAGCATAGACTATCAGACTTGACAAAGAGTCCTTGGGAAGAATGGAATTGGAAACAGCAATAGCAACAGCAACAGCCACTTACTACTGAAAACTTGTGAGTCTCATGACCAGGTCCTCATCACCAACACTATCTTCCGTTTACCTAAATTTACATTAAATTTCGTGGATGCACCTTCACAGCAAACATTAGCATCTAATAGACAATGTCATTGTAAACAGATGAAACAGAATGTGAGAGTGATGAAGACAATGTGTGACACGGTTATCCACGATCTATCCTGATCATAGACTTATCCTGTCCAAGCTAAACATTTACATTCAACCAAAGCAGCGGCCCCAAGGTAAGACGACTAGCAGAAGACTTAATGTCAGCAGATTAGAGCACTTCTCTTTGGGTGAACAGTTTGTTACTGATTTGGAGGGAAAGCTGAGCCAACATACAGTTGGCAACAGTGAAGTAAAAAAGAAGTGGGCAGATTTCAGAGACTTGGTGTACAACGCTGCATTTACTCATCCAGGTCAGAACATTTGCAAATGTCAAGATTGGTTTGATGAAAATGTTGGGGAAATTCAGAAGCTACTAAATGAAAAACAGTAACTGCGCAGAGTTTACCAGCTGGATAATGCATCCCTCTCTAAGAAGGCAGAGTTCAACTCCATCAGAAGTGTAGTGTGAGCGAAGACTAGAGAGTTGCAGGATTCCTAGAGCAGCAAGAACATAGATGAAATTCGATTTTATACTGATAATAATAATCCATAGAGCTTTTATGATGCCCTAACGGCTATTTATGGACCAAAGACTTATGGTCTATCTCGGCTTCTTAGTGTTGATGGAGCCACATTGATTAGCGATAAGGACAAAATCCTGGAGAAATGAGCTGAGCACTTCCCATACCCTTCTCAACAAACTGTCATCAGTGCTGAAGCTATGACTGTATTCAGGTTGAAGTCAGTCCCTCCCTAGTTGAACTTCCAACTAGAGAAGTTTCGAATGCCATCCAGCTCCTCTACTGTGGCAAAGTGCTTGGCGCTGATTTTATTCTAGTGAAGTTTTACCAGGCAAGTGGCTCTGCTGACTGAAATCTTCTGGGTTATATGGCAAAAGATGGATATCGACTAGGAGTTCAAGGATGCCTCCATTGCCCCTCTCTATAAAGGAAAAAGAAGGAGGTTGGTTGTCTTGTGGCAGTCACAGAGTAGAGTCTCACTTACTCATTGTTGGCAAGATTCTTTCCAAACTTCTCCTTAATAACCTGATCCTTCACCTGGAAGACGGTCATCTACCTTTGAGCCAATATGGTTTCAGAAAGTTCCGGGGAATGGTCAATATGGTGTTTGCTGCCCAACAACTCCAAGAGAAATGCAAGGAACCTAACAGAGGTCCATACGCAATGTTGGTTGATCTGACCAAGGTCTTTCACACTGTCAGTCTTGAGGGCTTGTGGAAGATCATGGCAAAATTTCATTGCCTGGAGAATTTCATCAGTATGGTATGCCAGTTCCATGATGGAATGCTTCCACAGGTTCTGGATGATAGGTGATGCTCTTTTATTTTCCCAGACACCAATGTAGTGAGTGAGGTTGTGTGCTTGCTCCCATGCTTTTTAGCATGAAGTTTTCAGCAATGTTGTCAGATGCCTTCATCAAGGGCAAAAATGGCATCAAGATCAGCTACTACATTGACAATAGATTATTTAACTTGAAAAGGCTTACAAGCCAAGACTAAAGTAGAGGGAGAGTTGGTGCTCGGACTTTTTGTTCACAGATGATTGTGCTCTCAGTACAACCTTTGAGGCTGAGATGCAGTAGAGTATGGATCAGTTCTTTGCTGCTTGTGCGAATTTTGGCCTGACAACACCAAGAAAACACAGGTTCTCCACTAACCAGCACTGCACCATCCACTGATTACAGCAAATGGAGAATTTTTGAATGCTGTGTATAAGTTCGCTTACGTCAGTAGTATACTTTCCAGGAATGTACACATGGATGATGAGGTTGCCACATGTATTGTCATTGTTTGGAGGCTCTAAAGGAAAGTGTGGGAGAGAGAAGAGATATTAGGGTGCCTACCAAACTGAAGTCTACAGAGCTATCGTGTTGACCTCATTGTTGCTTGCCTTTGCAACCTGGATAGTCTACCAGTGCCATGTCAGGAAGCTGAATTGCTTCCATCTGACTTATCTTAGGAATATTCTGAAGATCAGCAAGGTACTGGATGCTGAAGTCCTTTTTTGAGCTGAGCTGCCAAGCATTCAAACTCTGCTGCACAACTCTGATGGACTGGCCATGTTTTTTGAATGCCTGGAAGACTATTTTATGGAGAATTCACACAAAAGAGGATATCACGTGATGGTCAGAAGAAGTGATAGAAGGACACTGTCAAGGTCTCTCTGAAGAACTCTGGTTTTGATTGTCACTGGCATAAGATTGTCCAGCATGGCATGCATGCATCAAAGAAGGCGCTGTGCTCTGTGAGCAAAGCAGAATTTCTCCAGCTCAAATGTGAGATACAAATTCAGAGACATCTCCATCCCAGATGTTCATATGGACTAATTGTGCCTGACTTACAATAGAGCCTTTTAATCTCATATTGGTTTGAACAGTCACATTTGGATACACTGTACTTTGACCTTGATATGATGATGCCATTTTGGTCCTTTTCAAACACAAAGGACAACAGCTAGCCACCTTCCAGTGTCCAGTGCCTTAGTGATGTATCTTTTCACCTTTTTAGGCAAGGTTCTAATGAATTTTTCTGTTAATTCAAGTGCTACCTCTGCTAAGTCTTATCCTGAAGTCCCTGTCATTGGAGATATTAATGTAAGCTAGGTCACCACTTGTCATTGATAATAGACTGTAAGGATTAAAGAAACATTCAAGATAAACAATTCAGTGTGATTATATATCATTAAGGAAAATGAAACTCAGCGTTTAGATAATTCAACCAGGTCACCCAGGTAGAAATGTCTGAATTACAATCAAGTTCTTCTGACTCTATAACTAGTACTTTTGTTGTCATAGAGGAGATTCTTGCTTCTGATAGAAGATAAACTAATAATAACTAAAAATTTCATAGAGGCTGCCTGGCATTTCATAGACTTCCAAACTATGCTTACCTGAGAATCCATTTTACGACCAATCTAACAAGTTGTTATCCAGCCCATTCTTGAAGATCTCTAGACAGGGGAAAACCACTGCCTGCCGAGGTAGTGTATTCCACAGTTGTATAGTGTTGTATTATATAGAGAGGCAAAAATCTCCATTTTGAAGTTCCATTCCTTCTACCCTTTGGGCCAAAGCAGATGAAATCTAGTTCTTCAGTAAGCCAGCCATTCAAATACTTAATAGCTATTTTGTTACCACCAACTTTCTCTTCTCTAGGCAGTAGTTACACTGTGAGTTACTTCAGATTGTCTTTGAATAAACAGCATTATCTTGGTTTCCTTTGCAAACCTGATTGCCCTTCTCTGGATGTTTTACATAATATCAATGTCTTTCCTAAAATGTGCTACCCACGACTGAATATATCACTATAGATATGTTTGGACAAAAGCAGAACACAGTGGAATTATTACTTCTCTGGCCCTATTTAGCCTATATTTGGTTCACTATTCTGCTTAGGATTTTTTCTTTTTGGATCCTGATCCAGTAGTATAATGTGTCCCTATGATTTGTAGTCTTGCCCCATCTCTAATTTATATTTATATAGTGCTTTAATGTTTGAAAAGCAAATTGGTGGATGTAGTGTTGGACTTGGAGTCAGAAAGACCCGAGTTCAAATCCTGCCTCAGACCCTTACTAACTGTGGGCAAGGCACTTAACCTCACCTAGCCTTACTCGTGACAAAACCTACTTACATCAGTTTATTGTGAGACCAAAAGAAATCATATATGTAAAGTGCTCTGCAAACACAAAAGTTCTATAAAATGCTATTGTTATTATTGCTGATTTCATATACTAACATACATTAATTTAGGAATGTGTCATAATTTTTTAAAAAGTGTTCTGCAAATCATCTATGACAACGATGGGGAACCTGTGGCCTTCAGGCCACATGTTGCCTTCCTTGGGTGCATTTTGACTGAGTCCAATTTTATTGAACAAATCCTAAGGGGATTTGGATTCAATCAAAGGGCCACACTCGAGGAGCTAGAGGGAGGGCCACATGTGGCCTCGAGGCCATAGTTTCCCCACCCCTGATCTATGACATATATTTTAAATTATGAATTCTCATGTTGAAAAAAATTTTGTCCCTTTTAAAAGAACTGTCACTCATCATTAAGCAAATAGGACAATTTTAGGTGAGGAGTAAGGAAATTGTCTCCCCTCTGCCTTGTAATAATAGTAGACCACAATCTAGTTGCCCTAAGTGAGTTCACTTTAATAGTCCTAGATGAATGAAACTCCTGGATACTGAAAAGACCCGATACTTAAGATTATTGATTTTCTATCATTTATCTTTGAAAGATTTTAGAAAATGAGAGAAATGCCATAGAACTTGGGTAGGGTAGGTATCCTGATTTTTAATAGATTACAGACTGGATTCTACAAATTATAAGCCCAGTGACTTTGTCTTTTATTCCTGATAAAATTCTAGAATACATTATTTTAAAAGGATACTAGGAAAGCAATGATTAGTCAACGATGGAATGGTTTTATGAAGATAAGTCGTACTAGACTAACTTCATTCCCCTTTTTGATAGGTAAACTAGTCTTGTAAATAATTAATGCTATTGGCACAATTGTTGTTCAGTTGTTTCAGTAGCATTTCCCTCTTTGTGACCCCAGTTGGGCTTTTCTGGGCAAAGACACTGGAGTGGTTTGCCATTTCCTTCTGCAGCTCATTTTTACAGATGGGAAAACTAAGGCCAACAAGGTAAAGTACTTGCCCAAGGTCACACAGCTAGCAAGTGTCTGTGGTCAGATTTGAACTCAGGTCTTCCTGACTGTAGGCCCGAGGCTCTATCCACTGTGCCATCCAGCTGCCCCAATAGTATTTTCATACAGGTATTGCTAGATTTCTATAAAACGGTTCCATGTTCAGACCCAGTGAGTAGAAATTAATGGTTTGATGTTATCTTAGAGGAAAGTTTCTACTGCAGTCTTCCAGTGATGTGTTCTTGGCCCTTTGCTGTTCTTTATTTTTGCAGTGACTTCTATCCCTGTTAGAGAAGGCCTGTTCATCAGTTTTCAGCCTGAGGAAGATAAGTAATAACAAATGACATAATCAAGATCCAAAAAGTTCTCAGTAGGATAGATTGATGGGTAAACTTGAATAATAGTAATTTCATAGGGATAAATGTAAAGTCTTATAATTAGCTTACACACACACACACACACACCACACACACACTTTTTTTTGGCTAGGCAGTGGGGTTAAGTGACTTGCCTAGGGTCACACAGCTAGTAAGTGTTATGGGTCTGAGGCTGGATTTGAACTCAGGTCCTCCTGAATCCAGGACCTGTGCTCTATCCACTGCGCCACCTAGCTGCCCTATACTTAGCTTCTAAAGAAATAACTAAAAAGGTACAAGATATAGGAATTATAGTAGATAGCATTTAATCTGAGAAGGGTCTCCAGTTTTTAGTTTATTCTAAATTAAATATTAATGGGAGTTGTGCCATGCCCACAAAAAATGCTAATGCTAACTTAAATTGCATCAAGAAGCATAGTTTCCAGAGTGAGAAAAGAAATAAATTTACCAAGTCAGACCATATTTGGAATGCTATTTTCAATTTTTGGCACTACATCTTTAGATACATTAGATGGAACATACCTAGAGACCTGGACAATATGCCATAAAAACATCAGTTTGAGAGAATTGTAGATGATTAATGGGAAGGAGAGAAGACTTAGGGCGAGTATGTCTACTCTCCTTAAGTGTTTTGAAACCTTTTTATGTTGCAGCAAAATTAGACTTGTTTTACATAGACTTAGATTGTGATAGCAGGAGGCATCAGAAGATGTAGAGATGAAGGCTCAGACTTGATACAAGGAAAAATGTTGTTATTAGAATGGCTGTAAAGTAGACAAGGCTGCCTTGGGGGTGCCTTATCCTTGAAGGTTTTCACGTGGAGACTTATAGCTCTTGGTCAGGGATGCAGTAGAACATTATAAGTTGGGCTCTGTGTCTTCTGAAGTCCTGTCCAGCTGTTGGAATTGGTGCTTCAGCCTTGCATACCATGCCTGGCTAATTAAAAGACTCCATTTGATCTCTAATATGCTGCATTTCTTTGACTCTACTGTGATGATATCTGCAGGTATCATATTTTCTAATAACTTTGAGGACTTAACTTAAAAAAAAAAGAATCGAGGTAAAGCCAACCCCTCACCCAATTTTTTTGCTTTCTATATGTTTTACTATTTCAGTTACTTGTTCCTTCAAAATATTTTTTTAAAAAAAATTAGTTTTATTCATGGTTACACCAAAAAAGACTTTGTAATAGTACCTGATTGCATATATCTAACCTCTAATTTAATCTTGTAAAGATTGTGTTGGGTACTTAAGTTGATTTTCATTTAATCTTTTGTGACACTTCCTAAAATAGAATCATGTATTTTAATCATTATTTTTCTCATCATTGCACATTGTCAAGAATGCTTTCTTTTTTCTTCAGGAAGAAGAGTTGAGAAAAAGTGGAGAAGCAAAGTACTTCCACCTAAATGATGATCTGCATGTTCTCATTGAAGTTTTTGCCCCTCCAGCAGAAGCATATGCTCGAATGGGACACGCTTTGGAAGAAATTAAAAAGTTTCTCATTCCTGTTAGTATAGTAATTTTATTTCTTCTAAATAATATACTTTAAACAATTACATATGAAATTCCTTCTTCAATTTCCTTGTGAGATTCTTATCTGCATTTTGTACTATGATACCTTTGTTTAACATAACTTTCTAAACCCCCATTACAAGTGATTATGGATAATAAGAGATTTGATTAAGCATATTACATTGATAAGGTAGGAAGGGCAGGGGTGAAGCTTGCCATCCTTATCATTAATTTCTCTAGAAAAATGTTTTAGCATGGCTTTTTGGTGTCTGTGTCCTATGGGCTAAGTACTGTATTAAATCCTGAGAATAGAAATAAAGACCTCTAATATCGCTGGTATAGAGGACTCCTAGGTGGAGGAACAAATGTCCAACAGTGTACCCAAGTGCCTTTTCTACAGCTTGAATTCTTTGAGAATTCTCTAGAGCTAGTTCTCTGTTCACTGTACTGTTGGGGTAGAGAGATACAATGATAGGTTGATATAGATTTATCTATCAGATATCTTTATATTCATCTATCTATCATTAAAGGAGAGAGAAAGACAGAGACAGAGAGATTAAGGCTGAAAAGGTAATTTGGAAATACCTCGACAGCAAAAAAAAAGTAAATAAAATTGTGTGATAGCACAGTCCTGGAAAATAGTGTCAGAAATGCTCATTCTAATCATGAGCTGCATATCAGGGCAAGCTAAGGACAACAAAATGAGAATTTTTTACTTTGATATGGTCTACTAACAAAGTAATTTCTGTTTTTCCTTTCCATTAACCTGTACCGAAATATTGTCTATCATATGTCCACCATCGGTCTTGCTCAAATGTGTGTATATCTGCTGGGTTTGTTTTTACTTTTCTTACTATAATTATGAACTAGACAAGCACCAGCAAAGAGTTCACTATTTTTTAAATAATTAATTCATTTTAGTTTTCAGCATTCACTTCCATAAGATTTTGAGTTTTAAATTTTAAAAGATTTCACTATTAAATAAAAATAATAAAGAAGACTGCTTATGAAGCCATGAATCACCACTACCTATGATTTTTTAAAAAGTACGTTTCAAGTTTAAAATGATTTAGTCATTTTCCCAGTGTCCAGTTTGACCCGTATTACTTTCTGAATTTCCTTTTACTCTCTCCAATGTATTTTTAAATACTTCATTGACATTCTTTTCTTCTTTTTTGGAGTCATTCTTACTTCTCCACTCTCCCCATAACTTTAATCTTGATTCCCAAATAAAAGCCCTCCTTTATACCAAATAAATATAGTCAGTGAAGTAGTGAACTAAAGGTGCAGAATGAAACATGTATACGGTGTCCCAAACATCATAGTGCTGCTTTAAGCTTCAATAGCTTTTATAGCTTAAAATGGCACTGAGACATTTGGGAAACCCTGTAATTTTAGATGCAGATAATCCTGGAATATTTTTCTTTATGCGTGTTTCTTACAAGAGTTTTTTTTTTTTAATCCCCACCCCCTTTCCCCCTCAGTGAGGGTGGGTATATATGTAGAGAAGACATAGATTTTTGAAAAAAAGAAGAGGAGTAGTAGAATTAATAAGACTTAGCAATTGAAAGGGAAGAGGCAAAGATGATTCAGGTGATAAACTCAGAACCTTGGGAGATTGGAGGTATGATAAACAAAAATAAGGGACATAAGAGGAGAAACATTTTAAGGGAAACAAATGATTTCAGTTTTGAACATGTGTTTATTGGTCAAGTGGAAAACCCAGGTAGTAATTTCCTATTAGATATTTGTGACTATAATGTTGTAAATTCTTCTTTTGTTGTACTCTTATCTACTTGTATGTCTATTGCTTATAAATTATCTTCTTCACAAACACTTCAGTTTGCTATACTTGGAATCAGGAAGACCTGGATTTGAATCCTTCTAATTCATATACTTATTAGCATTGTGAACCTAGGCAAGTCACTTAACCTCTATTTGGAGTCTTCTCATCGGTAAAATGGTGACAATAATAGCATCTATTGCCCAAGGTTCACCTACTAGATAATAATAGTACCTACTGCCCAGGATCAAATGAGATAATATTACTTAAGAGCTCTACAAACCTTAAAGCACTATATACATGCTAGCTATTATTATAATCTTTATCATTGTCATTGTTATTATTATATGAGTGTATTCCAGATCTCTGTCAAAAACCTCTTGTGGAGGAAAAAAAAGCAATCCAGCTAACAAGCATAGTAAAGGAGAGCAAATTCACATATCTGCCCTATTAAAAAATATGTCTCTTTTTCACCTTAGTTTCTGTCACGAGGGGTAGCATGCTATTTTATCACTTTTTGGGAGTTATAGAAGTTCATTTTATGATAAGATTTGTTAAAAGTCTTTCAAAGTTATTTTTCTTTATTATTATTATTATCATTATTATTATTATTATTATTATTATTATATAAGTTGCTTTCCTAGTTCTGCTCACTTCACTCTGCATCAGTTCATACATGTCTTCCCAGGTTTCTCTAAAACCATCTTTTTTCAACATTTATTGAAATTGTTGATAATTTGCATTTGTTTTGAGAACTGCTTGTCCATACACTTTTATCTATTAGAGAATGCCTTTGTTATCTATTCCTTATATATCTTAGATATCATGCATTGTTTAGGGAAATTTAGTTCCCTAAATTTAGTTTCCACCTAGTTAACTATTTTCCCTTCTAATTTTATTTGCATTATTTGTGTAAAACCTTTCCAATTTTATCTTTTCAAAAATGTACAACTTATCTCTGTCATTCTTCTTTCCTTTGGTCAAGAACTCTTTGCCTATCACTGTTAAAGGCCAAGTCAACAAGCATTATTAAATATAGTCTTATGTTATGTGCCAGGGACTTCATTAAGCACTGGAGGTACAAAAAAAGACCAAAATAAAAAAAGCACTACTTACTTTCAAGGACATCATAATCTAATAGCAGAGACAACATGTATATACAAACAATATATACATGACAAATTGGAAACAAGATTAAAAGGAAGGCACTATCATTAAGGGAGTTCCAGCAATCTTTCTTGTGGGAGCTGAGATTTTAACCGGAACCTGCAGGATGCCAGGAGTTAGAAATGATTTGGAGAACACTTCACACATGGCTGACAGCCTGTGCAAATGAAGTCAGGAGATAGAATGTCTTCTGGGAGGAACAGCAAGCAGGCCATTATCATTGGATATTGGATCATAGAGTAAATAGAGAGGAGTGAAGTGTAAAAAGACTATAAAAGTAAGTAGGTTTCAGATTATGATGAGTTTTAAAAGCTAGAGGGTTTTATATTTGATCCTAGAGGTGAAATAGGGAGTTTATAGAGTCAGGAAGAGGGGGGATGACATGGTAAGAACTGTACTTTAGGAAGGTCACTTTGATGGTTGAATGGAAGATTGATTAGAGTTTGGAGATACTTGTTGCAAGGAGACTAATCAGAAAACTATTGCAATAGCCTGAGTATGAAGTGATCAGAGTGGAAAGATTGTCAGAGTCTCGAGATAAGGTAGAATCTATAGACCTTGGCCACAGATGGGAGGCTGAGATGATGAGTTCAGTTTTGGAACTGTTGAGTTTAAGATGGCTATGGGGCATCCTATTGGAGATATGAGATTGAAGGTCAGGAGAGAGGTTAGGGCTAGAGAAACAGATTTATTGAACATCTGAATAGGGAAGATAATTAAGTCCTTGGCAGTTGATCAGATCACCAAGGGAAATAATGCAGAAGGAGAAAGGAAGAGAACATAGGAGAGAGTGTTAGGGAACACCTATGATTAGCAGGCAAGACTGAGAAGAAGATCCAGCAAAGGTGATATATCAAGAATGGTCAGGCAGTTATGGGAAAATGAGGAGAGGTCACTGTCACAAAACCTAGAGAGAAGTAAGGAGAGGACAGTAATTGATAATGTCAAAGAATGCAGATAGGTGATGAAAGATGAGCACTTAGAAGCAGCCACAATCTCTTTCCCTATTCCTCTAATATGTTTATGATAGGACCTTTTATGTCTAGGTCATGCATTCATTTCAAGCTTATTTTCATTTAGTTTATGATGTTAGGTGTTGGTTTATACCTAATTTCTCCCAAACTTCTTTCCTGGTTTTCCAGCAGTTTCTGTCGAATAGTGAGTCCTTATTCTAATAGTTGAATTCGTCAAACATTGTGTTTGGTTGCTTCTGTTTTATGCATATAATCTTTTCCATTTGTCAGCATTAAAAAATACTATATGGCTTTGATGATTCCTCTTTTGTAGTATGCCTTAAGATAGGATACTTCTCATTCGTTTTCTCTGCCATTTTTTCAGGTTTTTTTGTTTGATAGGTGTAGTTTGGTTTTTTTTTTCCTTTTTGTTCTGATAGAAAAAATTTATTTTTTATTTTATAATTCTGGTTACTCATTTTACCTCTCTTCCTGTAGTTCCACTATCACTTTGGTAATTTGATTGCCATGGCATTTGTCTTTCTTCATGTAGCAATTCATGGCCATGTGAAATGGCCATGGGATGGTGAGCTATCTCTGCTGTTATCTCACCCTGCAGAATTACTTGCGCTTATCTGCCTTCCTTTTATTTCTTTTGGCTGCTGTATTTGTTTATGATTTAGTTTGTTTTGGTATTCTTACCCAATTGTTGTTTTCTTAAAAGAAATGTTTTGAACTTATTCATACTAGTAAAACCCCCTTTTTTTTCCTATAGAAAAAAGGTCACATGATTTTAGGGGGTATGTCTTTTCATTTTCTTTTTACTATATCATTTTCCAGTTTTTTCTTTCATTTCAAGTTGAAGGAGTAGTCCTGAGTGATTCTGACTAGAGTTTCTTGTTATGTCTGAATTTTCAAAGCTGCTTGCCTTAATTATACTTTGACCTGAAATCTCTGTGTGAATACTTAATGGATGAATTAAATCTAGTGTCCTTTCCCAGTGATGTTCTATAAATTCTGACAATTTGCGTTATATCTCCTGAGAATTACAAATCTGTCCCTGAAAAGGACCTCAGAGGTTATACGTCTCTATTCTAACCCCTTCATTTTATAGATGAAATAATTTAAGCCAAGGCTGTACAAGTGACTTTTCCAAAGGTAGTTATCAGAAAGTTGATTTGAACTCATATTCTCTGACTCCAGAGATATTGTTGTATCTTCTGTTTATACTATTTGTGGGTAATTTTAAAAATGATTTCCTTACTTATAGTAAATAAGCCTTTTTTATCACAGTTTTCAGGGAAGTGAATGATTATTAGATTCTGTCTTTGAGACGTATCTTCCAAGTCAAGTGATAATAGTGGTGGGTTTTAATGGTGGTAGTGATAGTAGTTGTAGCAGTAATTATTATTGTTACTGTTATCTAGACCTCATATTTTCTTCCATTTATTCCTATCTTGTTACTTTGCTCAAATAATTCTTGGTTTCTTACTGTATTTTAAAATTCTGCTTTAATTTGTGTCATCTAAGTGGCATAGTGGAAAGGCACTGGGTCTGGAATGAGGAAGAGCTGAATTCAAATCAGGTGTCAGACCCTTGCTAGCTGTGTGATCCTGGGCAAATCACTTAGCCTCAGTTCCTTCAACTGTAATATGTAGATAATAATAGCACTTAACTCCCTGGATTGTTTTGAGGATCAAATGAAATCATATTTGTAAAGCTCTTAGCGCAGTGTCTGGCACATAGTAGGCTCTTAGTAAATCTTCCTTCCTTCTGTTCCTTCCCTCCCTCCCTTTGTAAAGTTGCTTGCTTTTATTTCTCTTGTTCTCATGGAATTTGTTGTTTTATAATTCCCTTCATTGTCAGTGTTCAAGTCACTATTCCTTATTATATAATATTTACTTATTAGAGTTTAACCTTTATTAGATTGTTTGCTTTTTTTGCTCCTGCTGGTTTATATGGTTTCAGCCCAGGCTTATCTTGTACCCAACTGAATTGTTCTCTCTCAGATGCTCTTTTTTTTTTCCTTCTATTTTTTTTAGGTGAAAAATTTGATAAATAGCTTTTGTTTAAATACATATAATACATCTGTGTGTATGCATATTTCCAATCATAGATGGCTCCTTTTCCTTTTTAGTATACAGCTAGGGAACCTCTAAATACTGTACTTTCTGCCTACTTGGATGAATCAACTCCAGGTCTGTTGTTTTTAACAAAGACTAATGGGAGAATAGTAAGAAAAATGTATCAGATTTCCCAATGTATCATTTTCTTGTTACAATATATTATACTCCATATTTAGTTAAGCAATAATTTTCATGAACAGAAATCCAGTGCAATTGAGCAATTGCTGTCCTAAATTCTTGCTGTTCATTTATATTGACTTTCCATCCTCAACCTTTTTACTCTTCTATTTTTCTTTTCTCTTTTACAAGACATTGCGAGAGAGTTGTTTGTTCTGAGCTTTTTTGGTTTTTCAGTTAAGATGAAAGATGTAGAGTGCTGACAATTGTTAAGATCTATTAAAACCTACATATGACTTTGTTCTGATGAAATTTAATGTACAAAAACTCTGTGTGTGTTTTCTTTAATATTTTGATTAGCTTTTGTGAGATGGAATTAATTCTTGGAAGCATGGACTTTTTATATCAGAAGGAATTAAGGTTTTTAAAATTGGTTATGCTAATTCACTACTGTAACTCAGTTGGATTCAAGAATAGTTTAAAATTTTATTTTTGCCTCCTTTTTAACACCAGGTATTTCCCCACTCCATTCCCTTTTACCATTTGAACTCTCCCTTGTAACACAGGAAAATGTCTATTCAATGTCAACAAAAACAACAGTGGTTTTGACATTGATGATGTGTTGTTCCACATCCACCATTTGCCATCTATCTGCTAAGAGGTAGAAGATATATTTTTCTTACCAATTTTTAAAGTCTTAAGATTGTTTGTCATAATTTACTAGATTTTAGCTACTTTTTAGTTTTCTTATTTTTATCTCTTTGTATCCATTATAGATATTCTCTTTGTTCAACTTTTTTCCACTCTAAATCATTTAATAAGAATATTCCCATATTTTCTTAAAATCTTCATATTCATCTTTTCTCGTAGCAAAATAATCCATTCTTTGTTTTTTTTTCTTTTGTCACATGGGGAATGGCTTGTTCAGCTATTCCCCATGTGACAAAACACACTCATTTAATAGGTGAGACTGGGTCTTAAGAAAAAAGAATCTCTTATCAAGTACTTATCTTTTATTGTGGTAAATTTTTTTTATAGTTGAATGAATGAAATTTAATGAATGAAAATTAATGAAAAAGCATTTATTAAGTGCTTTCACAATGCTAAGCACTAGGGATACAAATGGAAAAGTAAGATAGCCCCTTGCCCTCAAGGAGCTCACATTCAAATGGAAGGGGCTACAGACTTGGAAGTCTCAGCAGCAGCAAAACAGATGGTAGTACTCTTCTTTAATGTTGTTTCCATTGATAAAAATCATGCTTGTTTCTGATGTTGAACAGAACAATGCCAAGGATTTTAATGACAAAACTATTTTCTGGGTCTTTAGTAGTTGTGGTTTTAGCTTTGTAAGAGTAGTTGTCAGGCTGCATCTCCATAGGGGTTGCTTCCCAAGGTAGTGGATGTGTCAGTGTGCTGGAAGTAATTTGCATTCCCAAAGCTCTTGGGTTCTGAGTCTTGTACTATCTCCACATATATTTTGTTTAGGCTCCTAGACATTAAACCTTTTTGATGCAGATGTTCTCCTCACTCCCAGCCAGTGGGGAGTTATCTCTTCCTAGCCTAGTTGTGTTGATTTTGTTGGAGACAAAAGGATTTCAATTTCATTTAATTAAAATTGTTTTATTATCTTTTGTGACTGCCTTTATCATCCCTTGTTTGGTTAAGGACTCTCCTCTTAGCCATGGCTTTAAAGGTACTTGATCAAATGCTTTTTATTTTGTGTTTTTTTTCCTATGATGTGTCCTTAAATGTTGAGCTTATGCCTGTATTTTGAATTTATTGTGGTATATGATATTTATATATAAGGAGTTTGTCTAAACATAATTCCTATCATGTTGCTTTTCATTTCTCTAGCAGTTTTTGTCATATAGGAAATTCATCCCCAAGTAATTTATGTTCATAGGTGGATCAAACAGAGTTTTTAAGTTTAGTTGTTTCTAAACTTTCCTTACCTAGTCTGTTCATCTTATCTATTTTTCTTTTTTATTCAGTAGTAGATTGGTTTGATAAACAATACTTCATAGTGTGATTTGAAATTGGGAAATTCTATGCCCTTTTCACTCCTACCTTTTTGTTTTCATTATTTTCCTTGCAATTCTAGATCAATATTAATTTATTATTATGCTGTTATTGTTTTGTCTTTATAAAATATTTACTTAGTAGTGTGATGAGTATAGCACTAACTTAAAATATATCGTTTTTAATTTATTGGCTGTGTTTAGGCATGAACACTGAATATCCCTCCATTTATTTATGTCGTTTATTTCTTTGGGGGTATTTTATAATTGTATCTATTAAAGGATTTCATTTGCATTAATAAATTAACTCCTGGATAGTTTTTGTATGTTCTAGTTATTGTGAATGTGAATGCTGTCTTTTTATTTCTGTTTTGACTGTTTCTGATAGTTTTATTTTTGTATATTTATCATGTAACTTGATAATTAAGAGAACTTAATTGCCTCCATTATTTGCTAATTCACTGCAGTCTTCTAAGCAAACAATCACTTTATCAGAAAATAAGGATAGTTGTGTTTCTTCTGTATAAACGCTTATGCTTAAATCTCATGTCTAATTGCTGTCACTATCATTGCTAGAACTACATCAGTTGAAAGTAGTGCATACTTTTTTTTTTGTTTGTTTAATTCCCACAACTGTTGGGAAAGTGTCTAATATTTCCCCATTACAAATAATATTTTGGTTTTAGATAGATTTTTTAACGGAATTTAAAAGTGGCCTTTCTTACAAAGCCTCTGTTTTGTAAGGTTTTTCTTTTTAAGCAAAATGAATGCAATACTTTGTCAATTTCTTAAACTATGAGTAGTGATGTTAATTTCTTGATCTTAAACCATCTTTGTATCCCTAGAGCAAATCAGTATTCATTATACTGATTTTTCTCTGTAGTCTTTTTAGTAGGATTTTAAAAAAATATTCAGTCTATATTCATTAATAAATTTGGTCTATATTTCTCTTTCTTTGATTTATTATTTCCTAGTTTTGGCATTATGATAAGATATAATGGTCACTTAACCTCTGTCTGCCTTAGTTTCCTCATCTGTAAAATGAAGATAATAATAGCACCTGTCTCCTAAGCTGGTTGTGAAGATAAAATGAGATAATATTTATAATATTTGAAATTGGTTTGCAAACCTTAAAGCATTATATATATGCTTGTGTTTATATATATATTTGTATATGCTAGCTATTATTATATGATTCTGTAACAGGTCCTAAAGTTTTAAGCTTTTTTATTATTTATATAGGCTCCTCATATACATTCCTATTAAATCTATTTTTTACATTAGTCATTTTGTAAAGAATTAGAACCAGTGGGAGAAACCATGAGACAGAAGAAACCAAAAAAAAAAGAAAGAAAGCAAATAATATGCTTCTATCTGCATTCAGACTCCATAGTTCTTTTTCTGGTTGTGGACAGCATTTTCCATTATGAGTCTTTTGGGGTTGTCTTAGATCCTTGCATTACTAAGAAGAGATAAGTCTATCAAAGTTAGTTATCACACAGTGTGGCTGTTACTATGTACAGTGTTCTCCTGGTTCTGCTCATTTCACTCAGCATCAGATCATGTAAGTCTTTCCAAGTTTTTCTGAAGTCTGCCTGCTCATCATTTCTTATAACACAACAGTATTCCATTACATTCATATACCACAACTTGTTTAGCCATTCCTCAGCTGATAGACATCCCCTCAATTTCCAAATCTTTACCACAACAAAAAGAACTGCTATAAATATTTTTGTACATGTGGGTCCTTTTCCCATTTGTATGATCTCTTTGGGATACAAACCTAGAAAAGGGTATACACAGTTTTATAGCCCTTTGTGCATAGTTCCAAATTGCTTTCCAGAATGGTTGGATCAGTTCACGACTCCACAAAAAATGCGTTAGTTTTCTAGTTTTCCCACATCTTCTCCAGCATTTATCGTTTTCCTGTTTTGTTATGTTAGCCTATCTGATAGGTGTGATGTGGTACCTCAGAGTTGTTTTGATTTGCATTTCTCTAATCAATAGTGATTTAGAGCTTTTTTTCATATTACTGTAGATAGCTTTAACTTCTTCATTTGAGAGATGCCTGTTTATAGTCTTTGAACATTTATCAACATTTTTTTTCATAAAACCAGCTCTTAGTTTTATTAGTTTAATAGTTTTCTTGATTTCAGTTTTATTAATCTCTCCATTGATTTTCAGTATTTCTAATTTGGTATTTAATTGGGAATTTTTAATTTGTTCTTTTTCTAGCTTTTTTTAGTTGTATGCTCAATTTATTGATCTTCTCTTTCACTGTTTTATTATGTAAGCCTTTAGAGACATAAAACTTCTCCTAAGAACCATTTTTGTTACATCCTATAAGTTTTGGAAGGTTGTCTCATTATTGTCATTCTTTTAGATGAAATTATTGATTGTTTCTATGATTAGTTGTTTGACTCACTCACTTTTTAGGATTAGATTATTTAGTTTTCAATTACTTTTTAGTCTATCTTTCCATGGCCCTTTATTACATGTAATTTTTGTTGCATTATGATCTGAAAAGGATTCATTTAATATTTCTGCTTTTCTGCATTGGATTGTGAGGTTTTTATGCCCTAGTACATGGTCAATTTTTGTGCAGGTGCCATGTACCACTGAGAAAAAGTTATATTTCTTTTTGTCCCCATTCAGTTTTCTCCAGAGATCAACCATATCTAACTTTTCTAAAATTATATTCATCTCCTTAACTTCTTTCTTGTTTATTTTGTGGTTAGATTTACCTAGTTCAGAGAGGGGGAGGTTGAGGTCCCCCACTAGTATAGTTTGCTATCTATTTCTTTCTGTAACTACCTGAACTTCTCCTTTAAGAATTTGGATGCTGTACCGCTTGGTGCATATATGTTTAGTAATGATATTACTTCATTGTCTATGGTGCTTTTTAGTAGGATATATTTCCTTCCTTGTCTCTTTTAATTAGATCCATTTTTGCTTTTGCTTTGTCTGAGATTATAATTGCTACCCCTGCTTTTTTTTTACTTTAGCTGAAGCATAATATATTCTATTCCAGCCTTTTAACTTTACTCTGTGTGTATCCTTCTGTTTCAAATGTGTTTATTAGAAACAGCATATTGTAGAATCATGGTTTTTAATCCATTCTGCTATCCACTTCCCTTTTATGGGAGACTTCATCCCATTCACGTTCATAGTTATGATTATTATCTGTGTCTTTCTCTCTATCCTATGCTCTCCTCCCACCCCCGCTTATGCTTTTCTTTCTCCTTTCTTCCTTTCCCTCCTCACTAGAGTTTTGCTTTTGACCACCATGTCCCTCAATCTGCCCTCCCTTGTAATTATCCCCTCCCTTTTCTTTCCTCTTTCCTCTCCTACTGCCTATAGGGCAAGTTAGATTTCTATACCTAAGTATGTTATTCCCTCTTTGAGCCAAAACTCGATGAGAGTAAGGTTCAAACAATGCTCATCTCCCTCCCTTCTTTCCCTCTATTGTAATATGTCTGTGTGCCTCTTCATCTGATGTAATTTACCCTTTTTCTCTCCTCCTTTCCTCTTCTCCCATTATAATCACTTTTCACCACTTAATTAGGTTTTTTATCGTGACATCAAAGTCAGTTTATACCACCCCCTCTGTTTAAGTATATCCCTTCTAAATGTCTTAATAAAGATACAGTTCTCTAGAGTTACAGGTATCATCTTCTCATGTAGGGATGTATACAATTTGCCCTTATTGAATAACATGTTTGTTTATTTGGTTTTTTTTTTTCCTTTTAACCTTTTCATGCTTCTTTTGAGTCATATTTGAGGATCAAATTTCCCATTGAACTCTGTTCTTTTTATCAGGAAGGTCTGGAAGTCACCTATTTCATTGAATGTCCATCTTTTCCCCTGAAAGATTATGCTCACTTTTGCTGGGTAATTGAATCACTTGGTTGTAATCTAAGCTCCTTTGCCATACGGAATATCATATTCTAAGCCCTCTAATCTTTTAATGTAGAAGCTGTAAGGTCCTGCATAATCCTGACTGTGGTTCCATGATATTTAAAATTCTTCCTTTCTGGCTGCTTACAGTATTTTCTCCTTCACCTGATAATTCTGGAGTTTGGCTACAATATTACTTGGCGTTTTCAATTTGGGATCTCTTTCAGGAGGTGATTGGTGGATTCTTTTGATGACTATTTTATCCTCCAGTTCTAGGATCTTAGGGCAGGTTTCCTTGATGATTTCTTGAAAGATGCTGCCCAGCCTCTTTTTTTGATCATAGCTTTCAGGTAGATCAGGAATTCTTAAATTATCTCTCTTGGATCTATTTTCCAGGTCAGTTGCTTTTCCAGTGAGGTATTTTGCATTTTCTTCTGTTTTTTCATTCTTTTGATTTTGTTTGACTGATTCTTGATCTCTCAGACTTATTAGCTTCCACTTGCCCAATTCTCATTTTTAATGAATTGTTTTCTTCATTTAGCTTTTGTACCTCCTTTTCCATTTTGCCATTGTACTTTTTAAGTAATTGTTTTCTTCAGTGCACTTTTTCTTCCATTATCTCAATTGTAGTTTTAGAGGAATTGTTCAGTTTTTCTCCTGCCTCTCTTATTTGACTTTTAAAATTCTTCTTGAGCTCTTCTAGGAAGGCTTTTTGTGCTTGAGAGCAGTTCATATTCCCCTTTGAGGTTTTGGATGTCGGTATATTGACAATGCTGTCGTCTTTTGAATTTGTGTTTTGATCTTCCCTGTCCCCATAGTAAGAATCTATTGTCTTTGTTTTTCTTTGTTACTTTTTGCTTATGGTTTTTGCCTTTTTCCTGGCTTTTGAAATTGATATCTGCTTCTTTGGCACATGGTGCACTGTCCCATGCTTCTTGTGGTGGGGGTTGGGGCCTGGTTATTGGCTTTCTGTGCTGGGGCCTCAGGTTCTGGTAGCTGGAGGCTGTAGAGGCTGTAGCTTACTTGGCGCTGAGCTGGAGCTGGTGGTGGTGTCTATTGTGTGCCAAGGCCAGGTAGGGTTTTTCTGCATTTCCCCAGGGTTATGCTGCAGCTCAGGGGGTGGGGGCTAAGGGTAGGGGTGGTCTGACTGCTGGGGGCTCTTCACCCGGGGCTGTGCTAGAGTATGGGTAGTTTCAGCTCTTGGTGGTTGCCTGTCCTCTAGCACATGTAATGAATCTCTGCACTGGTGTCTGCTGCTTTTCCTGGCTATACCAAAGAATACTGGCAGGAGTAGGGAGAGTGTCCTGGTGTTGGCACTTGCCAGTTCCCATACCTTAGGGCTCAGGATCTTTTGCTGGTTTGCTGAGGTGGAGCATGCTGCTGGCTTGCCTAGACGCCTCCTGTCCTATACTGGTGCCCTTCAGCCATAGCAAGAGAGACCTTTCCTGTGAATCTCCCTAGTCTCAACAAGCTAAAAGACTGCTGCAACTCTTCTTTCTGCTGGCTCCACTGTTCCAGGTTTTTCCTGGGGTGATATTTTCTGGGTTTTTTGGGTCAATAAGGGAGAGTGAAAGCGACTTACTGCTTACTCTACCATCTTGCCTCTCAGAAGTGAGTTTCAAGCTTTAATAGCTTCAAACTTCACTAAGACTTTTGGGATGTCCTATATTTGTTTTATAGAGTTTTTTCTTTCTCAGTTTTAATGAATAGTTTATTTAGCATACATACTAATTTAAATTTTTTATAAAATTCAAACTGGAAATCCATATGGACCAAGTTCTTCTTCCCACTTTCTTGGTGGTACTCCTTTACACATATTTCAATTTTGTTTTCTGAAGACATATCATGTACATTATTTTATGTCCTGTTAATTTAGTCATGTTTATGTTTCTTTAGAAAATATTTCATTTCTTTTAAATTTTCATTTTTGTTAACATATAACTGTATACATATCACTTATTTCATACATTTATTGTCAGTGTCATTGTTCAGAATTATATCTATGATGTGTTTCAAGAAAAATTCAAATAATTTTGGTTTATGAATAAAAAATATCCTTTTTGGAAAAGATTGTTTGAGGAAACCATTTGATCTACCAAATTTTTTTTCATAATCAATAAATACATTCAACAGTATCTCATATGTTTTGCGTCTTTTAGTCAATTACAAAATAGTAAAGATAATTATGTCCATTGTTGAATATCGCTCAGGAAGGACTACGTTTTCCTTATCAATTTCTTCCTGGTGTTTTAACATGGTTTATGTATTGTTGCATAAAAATTTCATAAAGATTAGAGAGGAGGCACATAGACATGTTTTTGACATTTTTTTGTGCCCAGCAAAAGTGTTCACCACTAAGATGGAGTGATTGTCCATGATTGAAGTTCATTTTTGTTTTTGTTTTTTGTTTTTCAATTTATTCATTTTTAGTTTTCTACTTTTACTTCCATAAACTTTTGAGTTTTAAAATTTCTCTGCCTCCCTCTCTCCACAAGACAGAATGCAATCTGATATAGCCTGACAGTTCTGATCTGTCAGTCCCCTGCCCCAATTCTTAGTAAACATATTTTCATATTAGTAATGTTATAAAGAAGAATTAGAACGAATGGGAGGCACCATGAGAAAGAAGAAACAAAGGGAAAAAAAGAAAAAGAAAAAGAGCAAAGTATGCTTCTATCTGAATTCAGATGCCATAGTTCTTTTCTGGATGTAGATAGCATTTTCCATCATGAGTCTTTTGGGGTTGTCTTAGATCCTTGCATTGCTGAGAAGGGCTGTCTGTCAAAGTTAGTCATCACACAGTGTGGCTGTGACTATGTACAGTGCCCTCCTGGTTCTTGTCACTTCACTTACCATCAGTTCATATCAGTCCTTCTAGGTTTATCTGAAGTCTGCCTGTTCAGCATTTCTTATAGCACAGTAGTATTCCAATACATTCATATACTGCAAGTTGTTAAGCCAAATAATTGAAGTTTAAAGGGAGATTCTCTGTCATTCATGATGTTCTTCAGGTGCTCTTGTTTGCATATATTATTCTGATGGTTACTTCAAGCCCTGAAACATTACACAGCGTTTATCAACAACAACCACTGAAGTTAGTCGAGAATGGGACTCACATGGTCAGATCTATATTTAAGGAAAATTTCTTGGCTAGCAATATACTACAGCAAACTGAGTAGTGATAGATTTAAGGCAGTGAGATAGATTAGGAAGTCATTGAAATAATTAAGGCAAGAGGTGATGCGACTCTGAACTAAGTTGGTAGCTATGTGAGTGGAGAAGAGGTTAGATTTGAGGGATTTGAAATGTTTGGCAAATGATTGGCTATATAAAATAAAAGAGAAGAAGCAGTTGAGAATAATGTTGAGATTATGAACCTCTGGCACTGGAAGGATGGTAGTATCTTCAACAGAAATACGGAATTTTGAAGGGAGAGGAGGGCTTAGGGAGAAAGATAATGAGTTTAGTTTTAGACATGTTATTTTTGAGATGTCTCTGGGAAATCAGTTTGAAATGTCTATTTAATAGACTGTTTCCTGGGCCTAAAGCTTAGGAGGATATTGATGTGTAAATCTTGAAGTCATTTACATAGAGACAGTAGTTAAACTCCCATGAGTTACTGAGATTACCAAGAGAGAAGATACCAAGGGAAAACAGATGAGAGTCCAGGACAGTCCCATTTTGTGAATGATGATCCAACAAAGAAGCCTGGCAAACCCAGAGAAAACAGTGTCAGGAAACATAATAGCTGAGGAGAAAATGGTCAGCAGTGTCAAATATAGCAGATAGAAGAAGGATAGGACTGAAAAAAACACCATTAGATTTGGCCATTAGAAGATCATTGGTAACTTTAGAGAAATCAGTTTTGTTGAGGTTGGAAGTCAGATTGCGAAAGAATTAAGAGAAGAGGAAGTAGAGACAATGAGAGAGAGAGAGAGAGAGAGAGAGAGAGAGAGAGAGGTGTTTAAGAAAAGGAGAGAGAGAGAAATAGCTTAAGATTATGAAGTCTAATGGAGATTTTTTTTAATAGGACGAGGAGCCTTGGGCACTTTTGGAGGCCTTATGGAAAGAAAGCAAAGGGCAGTTTAAGATTCCTGAGAGAAATGAGTGGTGAGGCAGTCTCCTGGAGAAGATGGGAGGGGATGAGATCGAGGGCATAGAGAGAGTTGGCTTTGACTAAAAAAAGGACCATTTTGTCAGAAACAGTGGGATTTTGAGATTAAGAGAATGAGAGAAAAGAGAGCTCATTTCAAATGACCTCAGTCTTTTAGTAAAGTTGAGATGAGGAGGAGGAGGAGGGAGAGGAGGAAGAAGGAAGGTTCAGAATAGCTTCTGTGGGCCGAGAGGCAAGGAATCAATTAGGGAGTGAGAAAAGGATTGCCTTGCTATTGTAAGGGTTTAGTTGAGGTTGGTGACATAAATTTGTAATGTATCCAAGCACAGTTGTGAAATTCCTTCCACTTTGTTCAATGGCCAGTGAATAGAAAAGGAGACAAATGATAAGATTAATCCAGGGCTGAGGTTTGGCAAATGTAGACCAGTGGTGAGATGAGAGCAAAAGATTCAAGAACAAAGGACAGGATAGAGTTCAAATCACAAGCTAAAGTATTGAGTTTAGAGACGCAAGAAGGTGAACTCTAAACAAGTGTGAAAGCAGAGGAAAAACAGTGAAGGGAATAAGAGTCTTAAGGAGGGCAAAGAACAGGTTTTGAGATAGGAGTGAAGCATGAGGAGACATACAATAATACGAGGTTGTTGTCAGATGAGGAAATGTTAGTGTTTCTAATTAGGGAAGTGGACCTCTGGATTATGGCAAAATCTAGCATGTAAGCATGCTGTTCTTTGTCCTCACCATCAGTTCCAGTACCTTTTACTCCATAGCTGTTTCCCAAGTCATCATCCCTGCACTGGCTTTATTCTCTTCACTATTCTCTACAATTGAGTCCCTTGCCCCATTTTCCTGTTGCTAATCATGACTTGCCAAGCCCCTGCCTTGGATTACTCCCACTATCTGCTGCCTTCTCCTCTATGCCTTTGTTGCTAAAAAATTGTCAGTTAAAATTATAAAACTGTTAACCAGGTCCATTACAAATTTGTTACATAATTTCTTCTATACTCTCACTGCAGCACAGCACCCTTTACAACAGCCTAATAAATTCATCAGGGCAGCTATTCATTTTCCCGAATTCAAATCTGGCCTCGGACACTTATTGGCTATGTGACCCTGGGCAAGTCATTTAACAGTCTTTACCTCAGTTTCCCTGTCTGTAAAATGAGCTGGAGAAGGAAATGGCAAACCATTCCAGTATTTTGCCAAGAATACCCCAAATGGTGTCATGAAGAGTTGAACGTGACTGAGAAATGACTGAACAACAAGAAGAAGTAAATTTACTATCTCGTTCACCATGGTAGCTATTCTGGAATTTTTCATCCCTTGCCCAATCTCCCATGGAACCCTTCCCCTCAAACTCTCAACTGAAGATCTTGCTTCATGTTTCAATGAAAAAAATTGAAGCCATTAATCAAGAGCTCCCTCTTCTTTCCTCTTCCTTATTTCCTATCATTCAGATGTCTTCTCCCATTATCTCCATTGCCATAGTCTCATGTAGAGGTAGCCCTTTTCTTTGCTAAGGTTTAAATCCCTCTCCAGCAGGTTGTTGACTCTGCCTTCCCTATTCTGACAAATCTTGAATTTTTCCTTATTTACTGGCTGTTTCCCTACTGCCTACAAATACAAACATGTCCCTAGCTAAAAAAGAAAAACAATAAAAATCCTTGTTTGATCTGTCCATGCCCACTCTCTTCCTATATGCCATCTTCTTTCCATGGCTAAGCTTGTTTAAGCTGTTTCCAAGTGATTCCTCTATTTCCTGTCCCCTAACTTATGTATGAGCCCCCTCTGCAGTCACTTTTCTGACTTCATTGAAATTGAAACTGCTCTCTTTACAGTTACCAGTGATCTCTTAATTGCAGATAATGGCCTTTTTCTCATCCTCATCCTTCTTGATCCCCTGGTAACCTTTGACAACGCTGATCACCCACTTCTCCTTGATACACTTTCCTTTAAGTTTTCCTGTCACTTCTCTGTCATTTCTTTTCTCACATGTATGATCATTCCCAGTCTCCTTTGCTAGAGCTTCATCTAGGTTCTGTGTTTCTACAAACTCTCAAAAACCAAAAATATACCTGACTCATACCAGGATGTGTTTAAAACTGGCTTTAGAGAACTTTACAAGCATTAACACAGGCATACACACAAATGGTTCTTTAAGACAAACACATTATTTTCCCTCTTATTCTCCTGCTGCTTGGTACTTATAGACTATAAATCTGGTTTTTTTTTGGCTGTTTTCCCAAATTGTTTGGATGTCCCCCAAATCCTAGATCATTTCTCTTTTTATTCTAAACCATTTCACTTGATAATCTTATTGGCTCCTATGGATTCAGTTTTCAACCCTCTGCAAATACTTCTCAGATCAATTTGTCCATCCTAACTTTTTTCCCGACCTCCAGTATGATATCTTCAGCTGCCTATTAGACATCTCAAACTGAATGTCCAGCTGATATCTTAAACAACATGTCCAAAATACTAATCATTATTACCCCTCCCCCAAGGAGGGGGGAACCTTGCCACCTTTCCCTTCTGATTCTCAAGGTCAGTACCATCAGGCTAATCACACCACTTTGTAATCTCAGTGTCATCCCCGCCTTCTTATTCTCACTCCACCTATATTAACTCATGCCTGGACTAGCTATTGCAATAATCTTCTCACTATCTCAAGTCTTTCCCACTCTAGCTCATCCTCTACTAAATTGTTAAGACTATTTCCCTTAAAACACAGGTCTTACTATCTATGTCAGCCTTCCCTTCCCTGTGGCCCCAACCCCTCCCTCACTCATTAAACTCCTATGGCTCCTTATTGCTTGTAGGATCAAATATGAAATCCTTCCTGGCTTTTAAAAGCACTCATAAACTAGCCTTATGATTTTCCAAGTCTTCTTAATCTTTACTCCCGTAGTTCCTTTTAGAGTTGGTATTTTCCTTCTTATGTCAACTTTGCCAATCTTATGGTTATAAGGTGGAACCTCAGAATTACGAAATATGCATTTCTTTAATCATTAGTGATGAGGAATGTTTTCTTATATGGCTATAGATAGCTTGGATTTCTTCCACTGAAAATTGCCTATTTATATTTTTTGACCATTTATCAGTTGAGGAATGGCTCTTATTCCTCTATGTTTGAATCAGTAACTTAGATACTTCGGAAATGACACCTATATCAAAGAAAACTGCTGCAGGGATTTCCCTCCCTCTGCCATTTTGCATCTAATCTTAGCTGAATTGGAATTGTTTGTGGGGGTAAAAAAGAATCTTATATTTAAAATTTTTCATCTAACCAAAATTATCCAATTTATCTTTTATAATATTCTTTAGCCTTTTTTTGGTTATCAACTTATCCCTTATCTGTATGTCCAAAGGGCAGTATACTGTGACTTAGATCATGAGGCCTTTTCTTCTCCCTTTTCCTCTTACTCCACATCCTCACCATGATTAATATCATCCCAGAAGTCCTACCATTCTCTCGTTGACTCAATGTTTCCCCAACTCCCGTGTTTCAGCTGCACCTGGGAACTCAAATATCCCTTTGTCTAAAGCCTACTTATGTCTCTATGATACCCATGGAGATAGAGTACTCTCTTAGAGAAGGCAACAACTCAGTCCACAAACTTAATCCAAACTAAACTACCAATTCCTCATCTATCTCCCTTCACAATCTTCTTCTCCATGGGAATCCACTTTGAAGAACACTCTTCATAGTTGTGAGCTAAGCTGAAGTCCTAGGATTCACTCTGCCATGCTACCTGGAGCACGATGCTAATCTTTGCAATACAGAATTCTCAAAAGAGAATATGCATAATGCCAGAGCAGAGTATGAGTAGTGTTAGGGGTGTTTGATCTCATAATTATAAGATAAAGGAGCTCTACAAAGCAAGGCACAGTGGCATATTTAAGATGGGTTTAGTTTTGCAAGTTACAATGTAGAATTTTTTCATTTCACTAGAAATTGTATTAATGACTTGTTGTATTTTACTGTCTTCTTTTAATATATGAAAAAGTTTTTTTTAAGTCTTTCGCATAGTAACAAGTGAACAGAAAAATAATTTGTTAAACCTCTCTTTTATTCAGGATTATAATGATGAAATCAGGCAAGCACAGCTCCAAGAATTGACATATTTGAATGGTGGTTCAGAAAATGCAGATGTTCCTGTTGTTCGTGGAAAACCACCAATGCGAGCGCGGGGAGTGCCAGCTCCTGCATTATCGAGGTTGGTGCTTTCAAATCTCACTTAATTTGAATTAATTTCATGTTATTGATTGCTTTTGATATTTAAATACCATACAATTCTAATAAGTATTTTAAATTTTTTCTTTGTTAATATTAATTAACTAGTACTGTCCTTGTCCTTTGCAATTAATGGAAAATGAAAGTGCTGGTGCAGTGGATAGAGTCTGGGCCCTGAAGTCAGGAGGACCTGAGTTCAAATCTGGCCTCAGACCAGACACTTTATACTTACTAGCTGTGTGACCCTGGGCAAGTTACTTAACCCCAACTGCCCAAAAAAAGAAAGAAAGAAAATGATAGTGCTTGTGGACCATCTTGACATAAAGTCCAATTTGATGTCAGTTGTCTTTTCTAACTGTGGTGCATCTGTATTAGAAAGTTCTTACAGCTCCTTCCACTTTTGGAGAGCTCTAATCATCAGAAAGATTTTCCTTGTATCATATTTAGCTTTTTCTCTTTGTAATATTGACCCATTATTCCTAGATCTGTGCTTTGGAGGTCAAACTGAAAAATTCGAAACTTACTTGCATATGATAGCTTTTCAAGTACTTAAAGACAGCTATCATGATTCCCCTTCTCCCCCAAGTATCTTAGGCACAGTAGGTGGAGCTCTGAGCCTGCAGTCAGCAATATCTGAGTTCAGATCCAGCCTTAGACACTAGCTATGTGTCCCTGGGCAAGTCAGTAAACCTCTGCCTCAGTTTCCTCAAATGTAAAATGGGAATAATTATAGCCCCTATCTCCCAGAGTTGTTATGAGGATCAAATAAAATAATATTTGTAGAGCACTTAGCACAGTGCCTGGCACATGATAGGCACTTAATAAATGCTTATTCCCTTCCCTTCCCTCTGCAGATAAAGCATCTTCATTCGTTCACAAATACTCACATGACTTGAACCTTCCTGGTTGTCTTCCTCTGTATACTTTTCAATATATCAGTGTTCCTTGGTAATATGTGTCACAGGAATTGAACTGAATGATTGACTTAATGAATTATTTTTAAAAAAATGTTTAATGTATACTAAACTCTGGGGATACTGATACAAACTTGAAAGTTTCTGCCCTCAAGGAATTCACATTATTCTTCCAAGAGGTACATCGCAAGAAGGTGGCTAGGATAGCTGCTTTATAGAATGTGCGCATAGCCTGGTCTGAGACTAGCTAGACATTTTGGGCTAACTGAACACAGTATTCTGTATGTGATCTAAGTGGTACGAAAGGGCTCATTCTTTATTTCTGAATGCTAATCATCTTTCAAAAAATTTTTTTATTATTTTTTGTTTTTACGTTGCTAAATTTTCCTTTCTATCTCTTCCCTTTCCCTTCCCAGTGAGTCATTCTATATGACAAATAATTTTAAAAGAAGAAAGGGGGAAGAAAACAAAATCAGCAAAACCAATTAATATATTGAAAAAAATCTGATAAGCAGCATTTCATACCCAGAAACCCACTACCCAGTATTTTCTTATTTCTCTTCTTTAAGACTACGCTTGTTCTTTATGCTATTGTTGTTTGTTGTTATTGTTGATCCTTCCTTCTGGAAAAGGACTAATGATACCACGGGGATGGTGTCCTGACTTGTGCATGAATTGGATTTATGTGAGGCAGAGCTGTGCAGAGTCATCAGCCTCACTCTCTCTCCTCCCCTCCTCCAGAGTCATCATAGTCCAGTGGCAAAACAAAAGTCAAGAAAATGGGTAATGGCCTAAGATGCAGTGGGCAGCCTTGGCCCTTTTAAGCTAACATTTTTCCCAAGTCTCAGTTTGTCTGAGGCAACACCCATTCAGTGATTAAGGGCTAGGTAAGATTTGAGACAAAAGATGGCCTGGTTTGTCATCGCAGAGGAATCAGTCTGGGAGCTCTAGACCTTCTGAGGTTCTGGTCAGTACAGAAAACAATTGCTATTTACACTCACTCTGAGATCTTCAAACCCAAATGGTGAGCTAAAGAGACTTGGGCTGGTACCTATGATTGGCTGTTCAATGAAAGCCAGAATGATTTGGGTTCAGAGGAGTAGCCAAGTAGCTCCATTTGAATCACAATGGGCTTTTTCAGAGCCGTTTTTTTTTTTTTAGATCAATATTTCAAAAAAATCATAAGACAGAGTTATTGTCCCAGTGTTTTTTTTTAGAGATAAAATAAATAGGAAATTTTAAAAAAATGTAGCCCCCAAATCCCAAGATATCTTTCCAGCGACTGAAAATCATATTCCTTTGGACCCACATGTAAGGGTATGACTTGCAACATGGACAGAATGACTTCATGTGATGAAAGAGGAAGAGGAGATAAACCTACAAGGAAGGTACCGATAACAGAAGGGAATATTGCCTCCAGGTCAGACAACAGAGGCTAGGCTTTTATGAATAAATATTTCAAGGCAGGAAAATGAATGAACATTTGATGAGGCACAGGAATTTGTAGATTACTAAGAGAGCTTGGAACAACAACAAAGTATTCCTGAATGGTTTGAAAAATAAATAAAAATTGTGAAAACAGAACTTATGGCCTTCAAAACAAGTAATTGGCAAAATAGAAAACTTGAATCCAGAGTAGTGAACCTTAAAGAAAAGAGAGAAACTGATTAGAAATGCCGTTATGTAAAAGTGAAGGACGGTCTGGAACTAGAGAATCAAAAAACAGTGTTATTAGGAGGAAATGTGTTCTCCACTTAAGCAGATATGTAGATCTTAATACCAAGATGTTTAGAGACAACTTAAAAATTATGTCTCCCAAAAGAAAAACACGAGAAGTCAGAAAACTTAAACACTAGAAAGCAAGCAAATTGCCTCTATTGCTTAGAATCCCAAGGCAAAGTAGAAATAGAAAAAAGTCCACTGGTCACTCCTTCTGAAAGAAACCCCAAAATGAAGCTACCAAGAATGTTATAGCCAAAATGCAAATCAAAAGTCAAAGAAAAAATACTTCAATCAGACAGAAAGAAGGAATTCCAGGACCAAGGGACTACAGTCAGGGTCCTACATGAATTAGCATCTACCACTATAAGAGAGTAGAGAACTTGGAATATTCCAGAACACAAAGAATATGGGCATACAGTCAAGAATGACTTACTCAGTATAACTGAGTATAATTCTACACGGGAAAAAAATGATTGTTAGTAAAACAGAGGACATCCAAGTGTTCCTGATGAAAAGACTAGAGCTGCTGGGAAACTTTGAAGTATAAATACAGGAGTGAAGAGAAGCATAAAGAGGTAAACATGATTGAACAGTGATGAAGGACCTAAAGATTATTTCTTATATCCAAATATGGGGAGATGATACATATGTTTTCTATAAACCTTAATATTGGGAGTCATACATAAAGGAAGCCTAATTAAAGAAGGCCTGGGAATGGTTCTGTTATGTCATAATTATCTTAAGGTAAGGAAAGAGAGGTATAAGGGAATAGTATGGGAAGTAAGGAAAATGAGGGTTAGGGAAAATTTCTCAAATAATCTACTAGACAGCTCTACAAACAAGGAGATAGGGTGAGGCAGAAATGCTGACGCTTGAACCTCACTCTCTTCTGAACTAATCAAAAGGAAAGAATACTCAAGACACCCACACAGTTGGGTACAGAAATACATTTCACTTAACAGTGAAGTAATAATAATAAAACATTTATATAGTACTTACTGTGTGTCAGACATTGTGTCTAGTGTTACAAAATCATTATCTTATATGATCCCCCCAACAACCCTGGGAGTAGGTACTATTATTCTTCTCATTTTACAGATGAGGAAAATGAGACAAACAGGTAAGTGACTTACCCAAGTTCATACAGTTAGTTAAGTGTCTGAGCCCAAATTTGAATTCAGGTCTTCCTAACTACAGGTCTAGTGCTCTATCAGCTGTGCCACCTAGCTGCCCTGTCTTTGACATCTGTAGGTTATATAATTATATATAATAATATATAATAATATAATAAATAGATTCGATAATTTTCATGACGGTATGCTTTTTTGATTCTCCTTCTATCTGTCTTAACTATTCCTTTTCAGTTTCCTGGTTTACCCAGGGTTCAGTCTTGATCCCTTTTCTCTTCTTCCTCTTTACTATCTCACTTGATGATCTCATCAGTTGCCATAAATGGATGTTATCATCCTTACCATGTGGATGATTATCAGATCTATTTTTCCAGCCTTAACCTATCAACTTGCTTCTAGTTTTTCATCTCCAACTGCATTTTGCTCTGTGGTCTTGGGCAAGTCACCTAACCTCTTCCTACCTCAATTTCCTCATCTGTAGATGAGGATAATAATAGCACCTAACTCCCAGAGTTGTTATGAGGATTAAATGAGACAACATTTGTAAAATACTTTTAAAAACCTAAAGTGCTATGTAAATTTTATTGTTATTATTTATAGCAATAATAGTAATAGTAATAGCAGTAATAATTTTGGACACCTCAAACTGGGTGTCCCTTCGACATCTTAAACTCAACATGTTCAAAACTCATTATTTTCCCCCCAGACACTTCTTCTTCCAATCTTCTCTTTTACTATCAAGGACACAGCCATTCTCCCACTCACAGAGGCTCGTAATTTTGCTGTCATCGTTAGGTCTTCAGTGTCTGTGAGAATATTTTTAAAGAGAAATAGATAGTCAATTTCATCTTCTTTTATTCTTGTTAGTGTTTGTTGGAACAGATTCACACTGATACTTGTTATTGTTGAGCTGTTTCAGTTGTGTCCAATTCTTTGTAAGCCTTTTGGGGTTTTCTTGACAAAGTTACTGGAGTGATTTGCCATTTGCTTTTACAGATGAGGAAACTGAGACAAACAAGGTGAAGTGACTTGCACGGGGTCATACAACTGAGTAAGCTACCTAAGTCTGAGGCTGGATTTGAACTCAAGAAGATGAGTCTTCCTGACTCCACGCCAAGCACTCCTGACCACACACTTTCCACTGTGCCATCTAGCTGCCCCAATTGACTTCATTACCAATGTTCAATCCCCTAGTTGTTATCTTATTTAAGAGTACAAGAATAACTTCAGCCACTTATGCTCTTCTCTCTAAATAGTGACTTCTTTTCATATTCAGAATATTATGAAACCTCCATCATTTAAAGTGATCTTTCATAGGAGTATGCTTATTTATCCATGAATTTCTGTTTCTATTATGAAGTATTGGCCTGAGACTCTTAAGTTTTTAGAATATTTGTTTGGTTGTTATATGCCTAGTGTTTGCATGGGTTAGCCAAGGTGCCATTAATTCCAAGAAAATAATACATTTGACCATTAATTACATAAGTTATACATAGCAGTTTTTCTAGAGACTTAATGAGTGCAATCTGAAAAAATAACTTTGGAGGAAAATTGAAATTTCAGTTTTTCATTTATAAAAGTTAGTGTGGACAGGAAAAAATAACTTTAAAATAAATCAATTTTGTTATGAGCAAGAAAAATGCTTGGAACAAATTGGATTAGGTCAGAGATTTTCAGTCTCTTCTGATTATGACTGTATTTGTTCAGGTTGGATATTATGTAAAATTGTTAGAATTTCATTCATTAAGATAATCATAGTAGTCGTTTTGCAAATAAAAAGACTGATTGCCACCATTGAAAAGGTATTGGAGATGAAAGAATTGTCAGTATGGAAACAAAAATGTTCAATAAAACACAAGAGAAGACATAGTTATTTTATTTTTCTTTTCATTTTTCCACTCCCCAAATAACCCAAATGCAATAAATTTTACCCCAAAAGGGGTTTCTTAGTTTATGAATCTTAAGGAGAAACTGGGAGCAATCAAATTTAGCAATACCTGTCTTGACCAACATTTATAGTCATTCTTTTTTTTTTAGTTGGGCAATGAGGGTAAAGTGACTTGCCCAGGGTCACACAGCTAGTAAGTTTTAATCATTCTTAAAAAAAAAGTCATGCTATTAGGGCGTAATCACAGAATGATGACAGTTTCTTTCCGTTGCTCCTTTCTGCATTATCCCAAGTACGACTTTAGGAGTTGTATTTTGAAATTACAATTTTATCCTCACTTGCCTTGATCTGAGTGTGTATGTAATATCTTTGCATTTTTGTCTGATATATAATGAGTGTAATGTGCAGTTAGATTTAAAAAAAATGCTAGAGTCAGATTGTAAGGTGTTTTAAATTACTTGCTAAGGGGTTTATATTTTATTTTAGAGTTAGTAATAGAGAAGAGAAGGGAGTAAGCATTATATGACACCTGTTATGTGTCAGACACTGAGATAGATCAGGACTTACCTTTAAGTAACTAACATTTTGTTGGGAGAAAAAACATGCAAAAAATTAGGTACATACAAGATATACATACAGTAAATTGGAGGTAGTCTCAGAAGGAAGGTCACTAGCATTGAGGGGAACTAGTAAAAATTTCTTGAACAGAGTAGATTTGACCTGAAACTTTTCAAAATCCTGGCAATTCAAGAGCTAGATGATAGCAAAAAGAGCATTTCAGGTACAGTAGATAACCAGTAAAAATGTATGAAGTCAATATATAGTTTTCCGTGCAAAGGGAAGCACAGTATGTACGGAAGGCCAGTATAGCTATGCTCCTTGGATAGTAGTAAAATGTAAGAAGACTGACTAGATAAGAAAGGATCAGATTGTGAAGGACTTTAAAGGACTAATACAGTGACCAAAGAATAGGGACAAATAGTTCTCAAAAAAAAAGAATTGCAAACTTTTAAACAACCATATGAAAGAAAGCACCAAATCTTTATTAATAAGAGAAATTCAAATCAAAATAAACCTAAAGATTCTCCTCTTACCGTACAAACTGGGAAAGGTGACAAAAGATGAGAATAATCAATATTGAAGGGGTTGTTAAGAGATTTGCAATGTTGGTGGAGCTGTGAATCAGTACAACCTTCTTACTGGAAAGCAATTTGAAATTATGCTAATAGTGATTAAATGTCTATGCCCTTTGACTGGAGAAGTCAGTCAGTAAATATTTATTAAGTTCCTACCACGTGCCAAGAATTTCTCTAAGCTCTGAGTATACAAAGAAAGACAAAAGATAGCCCTTTTTTCCAACGAGCTCACAGTCAAATGCAGAAGACAACATGCAAGCAACTAATAGAAGCAAGCATCATACTAGAGAAACTGTAAATGATCAATAGAGGGAAAGCTCTAGCATAAAGGGGATTTGTGAAAGGCTTCTTGCAAAAGGTGGGATTTTAGCTAGGACTTGAAGGAACCCAGAGAGGGAAGCAAGAAGACAGAAATGAGGAGGGAAAAGGTTCCAGGAATGAGAGAAGGCCAATGAATATGTATTTAGTGGAACAGCAAAGAGACTAGTGTTACTAGATCACAGAGTATGTGGTTAGGGAGGTGCCACAGAAGGAGGGAGTAAGATGTAAGAAGACTGTAATAGTACAGGAGAGCTGGTTATGAAGACCTTTAAATGCCAAACAAAATTTTGTATTTGATCCTGGAGGTGAAAAGCAGCCACTGGAGTTGGGCTGGGGTCTGATTTGGTCAGATCTGCATTTTAGGAGGATTACTTTGACAGCTTAGAGGAGGACAGATTGGCATTAGGAGAGATTTGTGGCAAGGATGCCAACTATCAGACTGTTGTAATAGACTAGGTCTGAGGAGATGAGTGGTGGCAGTGTCAGAGGAGAGAAGAGGGCCTACACAGATGTTATGAGAGTAAATTTGCTAGGACAGAGCAAGAAATTGGATTTGAGGGGGAGGAAGATGTGGGGAGATTGAGGAGTCAAGGGTGACAACTAGGTTGCAAGTCTTGGTGACCAGGAGGATGGTGGGTACCCTTAAGAGTAAGAAGGAAGTTAAGAAGAAGAAGGGAGACTTCAAAGGGAAAGATGAGTTAAGATTTGGTCATGTTGAATTTAATAATGTCTGCAGGACATCTAGTTCAAAATGTTCAACAGGGAATTGGATGTGTAAGACTAGAGGTAATTAGCAGACTGGGGGCTGAATAATAGATTTGAGAATCATTAGCATAGAGATGATAATTGAATCAATGAGACCTGATCACCTCGTAAAATAATGTAAAAGGGGAACAAAAAAGGGCCCAGGATAGAGCCCTTTGAGACACCCCTGGTTATTGAGTTCGAACTGGATTAAGAACTAACAGAATTCTGAGGAGTGAATACATAGGTAGAATAAGAAACAGAGAAAGTAATGTTCCAAAAATCTGGTAATAAAAGTGTATCAAAGAGAAGAGGAGAGATGTCAGAAAGGAAGAAGATTGAGAAAAGGCCATTAGATTTGGTGATTAAGAGATCACTGGTAACTTTGGAGAGGCAGTAATGCTTGAATGGTGAGGTCAGAAACAAGACAATAAAGAGTTGAGTGTTTAAGTAGAAAGGAAAATGGAAGTGTAATTATTCTACATAGCCTTCCCAAGGAGTTTAGCCACAAAAGGAAGGAGAAGGATGAGACAATAGATGTTGGGGTAGGATGGATCAAGTGAAATTTTTTTTAAGGATTGGAATGATATATACATATTTTTTAAGTGTCTGGGAAGCAGCCAATAGATAAGAAGAGATTGAAAATAAGTGAGCAAGTAGGCATGATTAAATGGGCAATCTTTTAGAGAAGATGGGACAGAATGGAATCACTTGGAAAATCTTTAGAAGAGTTAGAAGAAAAAGGAAGGATGATGTTTTATGTTAGACACAAGTGAAGACAGACATTGTAGCAGAAGGCATCTGGGAGATTTTTGAGGGGAAAAGAGGGAGCTCTAGGTGAGTGACCTAATTTTTTTTCAGTGAACTATGACACAATGTTCTCAACTGAGAAAGTGGGTGGAAGGTAGCTCTGGGTGGTGTGAGACGTGGTGGAAAGGTATGGGAAAACTGCTGTGTTGAATGCAATAGTGAGTCAAGTCTGAGGTATGTATAAAAGGATTGCCTTATTGGAATGATGGCCCAGTTGACATTATGTTACATTGATTTGAAATGGATCTAGTCAGCATAGTTTCATGATTTTCTCTAGCTTTGTTCAGCTGCTCAAGAGGAGTATAGGCAGCAGATACTGGGAATAATCTAAGGCAGAAACTTAGCAGGGCAAGATTGATAAAAAGTTAAGGAGACAAGGAATTCAAGAGAAACGGACAGTGCAGAGTTGAACTGCCTCACCAAGAAGTCAAGATGGGTAAGGGAGGTAATTGTAGCTTGTTCTGGACTAATGTCCTGGGAAATAACTAAATAGTCAACAGTTTCTACTGAAAGTTACAGTGAAAATGAAGAATAGAGTATTGTGTAGTAAGGTAGAAGGAAAGGTGGAATGACAACAGATTTTTGATCTGATAATGAAATTTCAGAATTTATGAATATGGAAAATGATATATTTATGGGTGATGATAAGGTCCAGGTTATTTCCATCTCTGTGGTGGGATGAATGAGTAAGTTGAGGAACTGAAGGGTTGTAGTGTTTGAGAGCATATTAGTGTATATGTGGAAGTACTACTAGGCTCATAACACAAGAAAGTCATTGATAAAAAGAAATGCCATATGCGTATTTAAATATTTAAGTAAACAGCACTTTTTTGTGGTAGTAAGAATTAGGGGGAGGTCAATATCCATCAATGGGGGAATGGCATGTGAATTCTATCATTATGGTAAATTAATATTATATCATTAATATCCTATAAAAATTATGAATATGATTAATGTAGAGAAGTATGGAAAGATTTGAGTGATCCAATGAAAATTGAAGTAAGCAGAGCCATGAAAACAGGATACACAATGACTGTAACAATGTAAATGGAAAGAATAAACACAAGAACATCGAAATAAAGTTACAAAGAATGTTTTCCAAAAAGATGTTAGAATTGCAACTTCCCCCCAAAAAAGAAATCCCATCTATTTTTAGAGGTGGTAGGGCCATAAATGTAAGCTTAAATACTTTTTCAATATATTTGATTGCTCCTGCTGATTTTTCTCTTCCTTTTTTTGGTCTTTAAAATTATTATGTGGGATGGTTCTCAGTGAGGAGAATAGGGAAGAATACTGGGGAAAATTTTGGTGAGTTTTTTAAAAACATCAATAATAACTTATTTAATAAAAAAAGATAAGCCAAGGATTTGAGTAGGAGTGTGAAATTGTCTGATCTCACTTTTATTAGGACTATTTTGATGTCTTAGTGCTGGTTAGGCTCAAATGGAAAGAAATTTAAGGAAGGAAGGACAGCCAAATGGCTCTTGCAGTAGTTCAGACATAAAGTGATGAGGTCCTGCACCAGGTTGGCACCTATGTCATAAGAAAGAAGGGATATATATATATGAGAGATTGTGTGAAAGTAAAATCTATTGGACTTAGCAATAAATTGGATAGTCAGGATGAGAGAGATTGAGGAATCATGGGGAAGATGGTGGTATCCCCTACAGTAACAGGGAAAATTGAAAGAGGGAAAGGATTATGGGGAAAGATAATGAGTTCAATTTTAGATATCGAGTTTAAGATGTCTACAAGAATGTCATATTTGGCATGTCCATTTGTCCATGGCAAATGGAGATGTGAAACTGGACATCAGGACAGAGGTAAGGTAAATGGATCTGAGAATCATCAGCAAAATGATGATAATTGAATCCATAGGAGAAAATCACCAAGCAAGATACAGGCAGAAGAGAAGGGAGCTAGGATAGACTCTTGAAGGTTAGGTTAGGGTTAGTATGGTATTAGTATTAGATGGTATTAGGCATGCAAATGAAACTTAGAAGGATTGGTCAGACAGGTAGGAATAGTGCCAGGAAATGAGTACTTTCACAAAAACCAAGAGAGAAGTGTCCAAGGAAAGAGGGTGGTTGGCATTGTCCAAGACTGCAGAAAAGCCAAATTAATGAGAATTAAGAAAAAGCCTTTACATTTTCCAGTTAAAAGGTCATTATAAGTTTGGAGAGTCTTTTTAGTTGAATGATGAGGTCAAAACTATGTAGGAGACAGTTAGGAAGAGAGAGGAAAGTAAGTGGAAGCACCCATTGTAGATGGATTCCTCAAGCAGTTAAACTGTGAGAGGGATGTGGTGGGGTTAGGTTAACTTTGGGAGGAAGAAGGGGCCACCTCTTTGTATGAGAAAAAGTGACAGGAGACATAATGAGTCCATTTGAGTGATGAAGTGTGTGGAGATAAAAAGAAAGAATTCTCATTGAATGATCTCAAAGTTTTTTGTTTTGTTTGTTTTTAGTGAAATATGAAGTAGAATTCTCAGATGAGTTTGTTGGGGATAGGCAGGATAAAGTGGGAGCCATAGGAGTTTTGAGGAGTGAAGAGAAGTTTTAAAAAAGCTCTGGCAAGAGAAACAATGAATCAGATAAAGATATATCAAGTGCTTGCCTTATTACCATTATGTAACATTTATTAAACACCCGCTATGTTCCAGGCACTATGCTAAGCAGTTTCCAAGGACAGTGTCAGAAAAAAGGATAGTACCTTTGCTTAAAGGTACTTAAATGAACTTAAATGAAGTACCAATGCTATAAGAGAAAGGAAAGGGACCACGTGATCAGGAGATGTGGCATGAACTTTTCAGGAGGAAATGTTAATAGTGGAAAAACTGACAGTATGGAGCAAAGAATATACTAACAATATCCAGACCCTATGAGATTTGTGGAGTGGGAAATGGAGTGGCAGCTAGCAATTTGTGGTTCTCCAGGGAATAGCAGGTATCAATTGATGGAAGAAGGTGAAATAAGTTTTAGTACAGGAAATTATAGGATGAAAGGAAATGTAGTAACAATGGAAGGGGGATTTTAATAAAAAGAACAGTGGAAGTCAGGAACGTGACAGAGATTGGGAACAGGGATGAAGGGGAAATTTTGGCATTTGATGGATTAGCACTGATGGGGTAGAAGCATGGAACTTTTTTGCCTAGGGCAGTGTATCAAAACGGAAGAGTTTGGGTGACTAGCATCATGAGAAGTGAGCTAGCTGATTGGGCTTATCAGCCATTAAAGGAAGTGAGAGGCCAATTTCATCTACCCCTTATCTCAGTTCTTCGATATCTCAAAGTATCCTTCATCTTTAAAGTTCCCAAGTTCTGTGAAGTCTTCTGAAAATATAAAGGTGAAGTGGATTTGAATTTCAGTCAAATTTCATTTTGTTGAATTTTATTTCAATTTCATGCTATCCCTGTCTCTCATTATTGGGCATAATTGAACTTGACTATAGTAGCACCAAGCAATTCAAGTTTATAATGTTTCAATGTAGTTGATATCCAATGATAAATCAATTTTTTTTGTTGAGGAACATGGCTGTTTTAATTCTATCTTTGAAGGTGCATTATTAGCCAGAAACACTCAATAAAAGTCATGTGACTTAATTTACCAGTAAATTTGCCATATTGAAGCAACTGTGTGAGATTTATTTACTGCTGCATAAGCTTGACAGTTATTGTTAGATTGTTTATTAATCTCCCTAGTTTTAGAGATTTTTATCTCTAGGGTATTTTGCCAGTATTATCACAGATTTAGCAAGATAAACTTGTAAGTTATGAAATGGTCTCTTCATCCTATTCTTTACCACACTGCCACATTCATCTTCTTAAGGAATTGCTTTATTTGTCTGCTTTCTAAGACAGTTCCTTTTGCTTGCTAAGTAAAACACAGATTCTTTAGCCTGACATTCAGGACCCCTTATAATCTTGCTTCAAACACACTTTGATATCATAATCTTAGAGTTTTTCCCAGCATACAAGAATTTCTTAAATTGTGCTCAGAGGAAGTCCTTTTTGATATGATGTAAATAGAGGTTTTAATACCAGCGTTGTGTTTCTTTTTAAAAGACTATATTTTAAATCATTTTACTGTAAAGGATTTAATTCCTAGATTTGAAGAAAAAAGCTCTGACTTCCCATTCCAATTCCTTTGAATAGTCAACAGTTAACATCTCTGGACCTCAAATTCTTCATCTATTCAATGAGAAGGATGGATTAGATGAAATCAATCAGCAAACATTTATTAAGTGCCTACATGAAACAGGCACTGTACTAATTGATACAGATACAAAAAACAAAAATGAAATATGCTTTCTTAAGGTAGAACTTGAAAAGTTATAGCCAAATCTTACTTCTCCAAGAAAATCCTTAGCAAAGATTTTTTAAAAGAGCACTAGATGAAACAGTGATCAATAAAATCAGTGGGAAATAGGAGTAATTTCCTCTATCCAGAGGAAATTTAGCACTGGACAAGAAGACAGGCAGAATTCTCTGGGCATTCTGGACAGGGGCACACCAGGGAAATCTGATGCTAACCCAAATTCTGATAAACAGAGTCTGAAGTCTGGGATCTTGACCCTGGCTTGTTGGAACCCTTGTAAAGGAACAAAGATGGTTCCCACTAGGTGACAGTCTTGGGAAAGGCAGATTGTGCAGCTTCCAAGGAGGGGCCCTCTATGAGACCTTAAACCTGTATAAACTCTGGTATTCAGTAAGCCAGTTGAGGCTTGTCAGGACTACTGCAGGAGACAAAGCTAACTCCTAGTTGATAATTGTGCAAGAAGTGGTAGATGAGAGGGAGTTGAGGATAGCATCTGTATTGGACCACCAGGAATGAGAGGCTGAAACCTAAGGTTTGGTTCCCATTCCCTTTCTCAAACCAGGATTGTAAAAGAGAGTATTGAGAAAGGTGAGGAACCAGCCAAACTGGGCAGGGCAGCCAAATTCCACTCTAAGAACTTAAGGTAGAGATGTAAGTAGAGAAGAAAATTAATATTATGGATTAAGAGAAGCTCAAGAGGTAAACTGAGGAAAAGAGACTAACTCTACCATAAATTCAAGTAGATTCTCCAGGCGAATAAAAGTGTGAATAGACAAAATAAAGGAAGAAATTTAAAAAATGAAATTGAAACTCTTGAAGAAAAAATGGAGAGTATTAATATTTTAGAAATGAAAATCAAAAACCTTACCCAAGTAGTAGACTCTCTGAAAAAGCAAATAGTGCCATCAGAACTCAATCCAAACAATAGAAAAAAAGTTAGAACAAAGTCAAAAGACTGAAAAAAAAATAGAATATATAAGTGAGTTGAAGAAGACATCAAAGAGAAATATGTTTAAGAATTTTCTGGGGGCGGAGCCAAGATGGTGGAGGGAAAGCAGTGACTTGCTAGAGCTCTCCCCCAAACCCCTCCAAATACCTATAAAAAATGGCTCTGAACAAATTCTAAAGCAGCAGAACCAACAAAAAAACAGAGTAAAACAAATTTCCAAACCAAGACAACCTGGATGACTGATCAGAAAGGTATATCATGCCGGGCTAGGAGAGGAGCACAGTTCGGCGTGGGTGTGCAGGCCGCAGCGACCCTGAAGCAGGCCTCAGAGACCCTGAAGCAGGCCTCAGAGGACTGAATCACGGGCAGTTGTGGCGGTTTCCAGACTTCTCAATCCACGAACGCCAAAGACAACTTAGAAGGTCAGTGGGAAAAGTCTTTGACTTTGGTGAGAGAAGAAGCTAAGTCTCAGCCACAAGTCCAGAGCGTGCCCTCGGGGCAGCGGCTGTGTCCTGAGCTTCCAGCCCACAGACTGAGGGGGAATCGAGTGGCTGATCAGAGGGGGATTGTAGGGATCTCTTTGCCAGTGCTGAGGCAGGAATCCCTTGCTTTGCCAATGCTCGGATCTGATTCACAGTTCTGAGGGGCAGTCCTAGGGCGAGGAGGAGCGCTGGCGTGGTGGAGAGGAAATACCTTGCCCCTTATCATAGCACCATGGAAGAACTGACACTTTTCAGGTCCCTAGAAGTATCTCTGAAAACAGCTATATGAACTCTGGAAGCTTGGGATAGTACATTCTCCACATTGAAAACAGACTCTTGCCTTAACAAAGAGTTTAAAACTCAAGTAATTGGCCAGGATCATGAGCAAGCTGCGCAAAAAGAGTTAGACTATATTATCTTACTTTGGTGACAAAGAAGATCAAAACATACAACCAGAAGAAGACAACAAAGCCAAAGCTCCTACATCCAAACTCTCCAAGAAAAATATGAATCAGTCCCAGGCCTTGGAAGAGCTCAAAAGGGATTTTGAGAAGTAGAGGAAAAACTGGGAAGAGAAATGAGAGTGATGCAAGAAAATCATGAAAAGCAAGTTAACGTCTTACTAAAGGAGACCCAAAAAAATACTGAAGAAAATAACAGCTTAAAAAATAGCCTAACCCAAATGGCAAAAGAGGTCCAAAAGCCAATGAAGAGAAGAATGCCCTAAAGAGCAAAATTGGACAAATGGAAGTCCAAAGGCTTACTGAAGAAAATACTTCCTTAAAAATTAGAATAGAGCAATTGGAAGCTAGTGACTTTATGAGAAATCAAGACACTGTAAAACAAACCCAAAAGAATGAAAAATTAGAAAACAATGTGAAATATCTCATTGGAAAAACAACTGACCTGGAAAATAGATCCAGGAGAGAGAATTTAAAAATTATTAGACTATCTGAAAGCCATGATCAAAAAAAGAGCCTAGACATCATCTTTCAAGAAATTATCCAGGAAAACTGCCCTGATATTTTAGAACCAGAGGGCAAAATAGAAATTGAAAGAATCCACTGATCTCCTCCTGAAAGAGATCCCAAAGGAAAACTCCTAGGAACATTGTAGCTAAATTCCAGAGCTCCCAGGTCAAGGAGAAAATATTACAAGCAGCCAGAAAGAAACAATTCAAGTATTGTGGAAACACAATCAGGATAACACAAGATTTAGCTGCTTCTACATTAAGGGACCACAGGGCATGGAATATAATATTCCAGAGGGCTAAGGAGATAGGATTACAACCAAGAATCACCTACCCAGCAAAACTGAGTATAATTCTTCAGGGGAAAAAATGGTCATTCAGTGAAATAGAGGACTTTCAAGCATTCTTGATGAAAAGACCAGAAATGAACAGAAAATTTGACTTTCCAATACAAGACTCAAGTGGAACACGAAGAGGTAAACAGGAAAGAGAAATCATAAGAGACTTATTGAGGTTGAGCTGTTTACATTCCTGCATGGAAAGATGATATTTGGAACTCATGAAACCTTTGTCAGTATTAGGGTAGTTGGAGGGAAAAAATTATATATATGTATATAGAGAGATAGAGAGATAGATAGACAGATAGAGCGCACAGGGTGAGTTGAAGATGAAAGGGTCATATCTGGAGAATAAAATTAAGGGGTGAGAGAGGATTATACTAGGAGAAGGAGAAAGGGAGAGGTAGAACGGGGTAAATTATCTCACCCAAAAAAAAAAAAACAGAAAAGAAAAGGCTCTTACAGTGGAGGGGAAATGGGAGAAGGTGAGAGGGAATGAGTGAATCTTATTCTCATAGGATTTGACTTAAGGAGAGAATAACATACACACTCAGTTGGGTATGGAAATCTGTCTTACCCTACAGGAAAATAGGAGGGGAAGAGGACAAGAGAGTAGGGGGATGATAGAGAGGAGGGCAGATTGGGAAAGGGGGTAATCAGAAGCAAATACTTCTAAGGAGGGACAGGGTCAAAAGAAAGAATAGAATAAATGGGGGGGTGGGATAGGATTAAGAGAAATAGAGTTAGTTTTTCACTGCATGTCTACTGTGGAAGTGTTTTGCATAACTGCACATGTATAGCTTGCCTTTTCAGTGAGGGTGGGTGGGGAGGGAGGAAGGGAGAAAATTTGGAACCCAAAGTTTTAAAAACACATGTTTAAAAAAAATGTTTTCACATGCAACTGGGAAATAAAAAATACAGGAAATGAGGTACAGAAATCTATCTGGCCCTACAGGAAAATAGAAGTGGAAAGGGGGGGGGAGGTAGCAGGGAAAGCAGACTAGGGGAAGTGGTATTCAGAATGCATGCCATCTTGGGTTGGGGGTGGGGCAAGATGGGGTGAAAATTTGGAACTCAAAATCTTGTGGAAGTAAATGTTGAAAACTAAAAAGAAAAAAGAAAAGAAAAAAAAGAGAGAAGAGGGGAAAAAATAAAATAAATAAAGCCTAAAAAAGAAATCTTTTGAAGATTGGCAATGAAACATGCATTTAAAAAGATAATTTTTTTTAGATATAGTCAATGTGTGAATTTGTTTTGTTTAAGTATACTTATCTTTTACAAGACAGAGCTTTAAGTGATGAGAGTGGAGGGCTGTGGGGGGTGAGAAGCAGATGTACATGAGAAGAGGTGACTGTGGTAGTAGTAGGAGGGAGGAGTAGTAGTAGTCATAGCCACAGAGGTACAAAAAAAAGAAACTGTAGAAGTACATCAGTTACATTTTAAAAATGTACAAGAAAATAGAAGGAAATTCAGAAGGGTTCACTGAACAATTTTGTTACAGTTGTGTTAAATTTAATATAGACTTTAAATAGTCAGGCATTAAATATTTGTTAAGTAGGTACTATGTGAAAGGCACTGTACCAAGCTCTGGTGATACAAAAAGAGGCAAGAAGCCCACAATCTAATGGAAAAGACAACAAGCAAAGCAGTAATGTACAAGCAAGTTAAACACAGGAAAAAAATATAGGAAATAATTACAAGAGGGAAGGCACTAAAATTAAGAGGGGTTGGGGAAGGCTTCCTGTAGAAGGTGGGATTCTAGTTAGGACTTAAAGGAAGCCAGGGAAGGCCAAAGGTAGAGAAGAGGAGGCATTCCAGACATCAGGGACAACCAGAGAATATGCCCGGAGCCAAGAGATGGAGTACCTTGTTCATGGCACAGCCAAAAAGTCAGAGCCACTGGAACAAAGAGTATGTGGTGAGGAATAAGATGTAAGAAGACTGACAGATGGGGGATGGGGGTTGAGGAATGGGTTATGTAGGGCTTTGTATTTCATCCTGGAGGTGATGAGGAGCCACTGGAGTTTATTGAGTGAGGAGGTGGGAGTGGAATGGTTGGACTTGTGCTTTAGGAAAATCATTTTAATGGCTGAATGGAGTGATTGAATTGGATGATGGGAGTGGAGAGAAACTTGAGGCAGGCAGAACCAGTAGCAGGCTGTTGCAACAGTCCAAGAGTAAAGTGCATCAGGATATTGTCAGTAATAGGAGAAATGGGGACTATATTTGAAAGATGTTGCAAAGGTGAAATTGATGGGCCATGGCAACAGACTGGTTGAGAGATAGTGAGGAATCCGAGATCCTGGGTTGTAAGCCTGAGTTACTAGAAGGATGATGTTACCCTCCATGATAGTAGGGAAGTTAGGATCAAGGGAAAAATTTAGGGGGAAAGATAATTCAGTTTTGTTGAGTTTAATATGTCTACTGAATATACGGTTCTAAGATATCTGAAAGGCAGTTGTAGATACGAGATTCAAGGTCAACACAGAGGTTTTGGTAAGATAGGTGGCTTGAGATAGTATAGAGGGAGAAGAGAAGAAGGCCCAGAACAGAACCTTGTGGGGCACCTGTAGTTAAAAGATGTAACAGAAATTTAGTTTCATATACAGTTTTTTTAATATCATAATGTGCTTATTTTTTTTTGTTTGGCAACTTCATAGTAAAAAACAAAATTACAAAAATAATAACCAAGTATGTCCCACCCAAAAATACAGAATGTAATTTGCTACCTTCTTTGCATAGGTAGGGGAATTATGGATGTGTAATACTGAATATATTTAGTCTTGGTATGTTTTCTGAACTCTTTTTGTTTTGTTTTATTTTTCCCCCCAGTTCTTTAGTCTTTGTTTTGAGATATGACTCCCTGGAAGTGAGAGGGGGGTAGTTTGGAAAAGTCAGCTGTTACTAAAATAAAGGTTATCATTTTTTAAAAGAAGACTTCAGAACTTTGATCAATACAGTTACCAGTTATGAATGTTGATTGATGCTTTCTACTTCTTGGTAGAGAGTTAATGGATCAGAGTTTCAAAATGAGATATACATTTTTTATTGAGGGGGCATTTTTTGTTAAATTTTTGTTTTGTTTTACAATGTGCAAGGAGAACTAGTAGTGGTAATGATGCAAAATATATATGTGTGTATGTATATATACATATGTGTGTGTATACGGAGAGAGAGAGAGAGAGAGAGAGAGAGAGAGAGAGAGAGAGAGAGAGTAAAGAATGTTAATAACACATTTAGAGAGCCAAGGAAGCTTAGAAGGGGTTGTAATTTAGCATTTCAGTTTTGTTAATCTTGTTGAATTTAATATGTACTTTAATAGAATAAAATATATAATAGAATTTCAGTTTCTTAAGCAGAACTCTTTGAGTAGTGAACTATTCATGTCTGTTGACATTTAATAAGCTAATAATAAATTTTTTAAAACTATTATTGGAATGAAATTGTTCCTAGGGAACATATATTTTACCTGGGGAGACATCTTGTGTACCTGTAGGGATATTTCAGTTGTTCAGTTGTGTCTGACTCTTTATGACCTTACTTGGGGTTTTCTTGGCAAAGATAATGGAGTGGTTTGCCATTCCTTCTGCCACTCATTTTTCAGATGAGGAAATGGATGAAGTGACTTTCCCAGGGCCACGTAGCTCATAAGTGTCTGAGGCCAGATTTGAACTCAAGAAGATGAGTCTTCCTGCCTGTAGGCCTGGCACTCCAGCCACTGTGCATCCTAGCTACCCCATATAGGAATATAGTGAATAAATATAAAATATAAGATGAGTTTTGGGAGAAAGGACACAAGTCAAGAAAGACTTCCTGTAGGGAGCAGTGCTTGAGGTGATTCTTGAAGGAAGCTTTGATGGCTGATTCTAAGAGATGAGAAATGAGGGCATTCCAGACATGGGAAATGGTCAGAACAAAGGAAAAAAAAAGAGATCAGAAGGTGCTAAAAGAGACTAGCACTAGACTTATTAGCTGTGTGAAGGAGAGCGATGGAAATCTGCAAAGTTATATTGAGGCCAAATTATGTTAAGGGTTTTCAGAGCCACGTGGAAGAGTTTACATTTTTGTCTTAGCAACAACAGTGAGCTATCGGAGTTTATTGTGTAAGGGAATGACTTGGTCAGTCCTGTGATTTAGGAAAATCATTTTGGCGGTGGAGAATGATAATGAGTGATGACCCTAGGGGGAGGTCTTAAAGTGGAGACTGGATATCCATTTGTTTGGGATATTGTTAGGCTATGGTTCTATGACAATTTAATGCATATTATTATCTGTTCAATTTTACTAGGAAAGAGGCAAAGGGAAGAGAACAAACATTTATTAAGTGCCTTCTATGTGCCAGCTATTGTACTAAGTGCTTTACAAATATCATGTCATTTGATCTTCACAACAATTCTGTAGGGTAGGTGCTATTATTTTTATAGTTGAAGATGCTGTGACAGAGGTTAAGTGACTTCCCAAGGATTACATGGCTAGTAAGTATCTAAGAATGTATTTGAACTAAGGTCTTCCAGACTCTAAGCCACTTGTTTCATTTTCGTCATCTTTGTTAGAATTTCTGTACCCATTATTTTCTTGGAAAATTACTAAGAATTATTTTCCTGCTCTGTAAATTTGAGTAAGGCATATTATGGATTTCAGCATACTTATCTGTAAAATAGGATGTTTTGAAGATTTTGGCTTTTAAATGTTTTGAAATGCCAAATGAGAAGTGTGGAGTACCTCAACATTCTTTTTGCGTGTTTTAAAAAATGCTTGAACAGTAGTACTGGCTAAGGAGTGAGAAATAATGGAGAATGATAGACTGAAATAAAATTCTGTCATATTACAATGTGTAAGTTAGATACTAGAAATGAAGACTGGGATAGAGCCAGACAACTGGATTGATCACATATTGAGAAGAGAACAGAAAAATGCCTATCAGATGAAATTGATAAGAATAATAAAAATGAATTTTTTTAAATTGAAAGTTCTATTCAAGTTTATCAGGGATACAAACCTTCAACAGGCTCCTACCCTCATGAGATCTATATTTTCATAACTCAGAACACTTTTTGGGGGAAGCGAGCAAAAGGAAAAAAAGTGAAAGTTGAATCAGTTTTGAAACTTTAGTGAATTATTGTACAAAGTACATTGTAGAAGGAAGTTCAGTGATTATTGGTGATGTTCATGTGTGCACATAGTATCTCTGTTCCCCCATTAGCCTAAATTATCATGGTTCTTCTATATTTCCATCCTCTTGTTCCCATATGTGATTCATATATTGATCAGAGCCAATGTAATAAAATTGAACCATCAGTTATCACGGTATAGCATCTAATTGGATATGTGTAGAGAGACACACTGTGATATGAGTAGAAAGCTAGACTGGCATAAAGAAGACCTGTGTTCAAATTTTGTCTTCAACTCTCAATCAGCTATGTAATTATGGGCTTGTCATTTAACTTCAAACACTTTTTTCCTGAGGATAATACTTAGTCCCTACCTTACATAATAATATATGTAAAACACTATGCAAACTTAGAAAGTATATGAATGTAAAAGCTTTTGTTAGATGTATACTTTATGCACTGAACTATACTTCATGCACTGAACTAAGTTCTGAGTATACAGAGAGAAAAGCAAGGTTGCTCTGGTGATGAGGAGCTTATGTGCTGATGGAGAGACAATATCTAGAAGGAGTTTTAGCTTATAAGTCAGATGGAAAGGCCCACTGATCCTTAGGGGGCAGAAACAAGGCAGAGGGATAATGGTAATGCATCTTCTTTTCTGTCACCTCCAATGATAAAATTGTATCTATTTCTGATGTTCACTCTTTGTCAGTGACACTATCAGGCCCTGACAGTGCAGAGAGGACTTCTTTTCCTAGAATAACTTTTCTTCCTAGGAGGCGTGGACACAGCTCCTGCCAAGGCATTTGTCAGGCTTTTTCCATTTATAATGGCATCAGGGATCCAACTGGATGCAGAGCCAATGGTCTGGGCCTTATTGCTGCTTCCATTGCTCTTCAGTTTTCCTGGAGAATGAGTCCCACAAGAATTGTTCCTCTCTGTGACACTTGCAGAGATTGAACTGGAGACAGGAGGAAGAGGAAGTGCTCTTGATTTTTCTGATCATTGGTTACAGTTGGTCATGGGTGGAAATGGCAGATCCCTTCTCCACGAGAATTGTTTCCCTCTGGGAGTGGGGATCTGGAGGTTGAGGTGGAAACGCCTTATTTTTTCCAGGGCTTTTGGACCCTTACTTCTGGGTTTTTTTCCCCTGAGATCTGAGAGAAAGTGACAGTTGAGGCAGTGCCTGTTGGCACATGCTGCCTCTTAATGTAATCCTCTGTGCATATTGCTGCTCCAGCTTAGCTGGCTAACTTGACCCACCAATGGTGGCTATTCCTGTATAAACATGAATCACTTTTTTTATGGAAAGGTTAATTTATCATTACATGTCAACTAGTTTAAAACAAAATATTACAAACTATACTTGCCTGGTACTATTTGAGTTAGTTTTAATTATTTCCGGTAATGAGAGGCAAGCATAGCCCCTTCTGTGGTAGCCACAGGAATGCCTGTTTTAGAATTAACTAACTTTCATCATAAATCATTTCCTTTCAAAATCTATCTTTTGGAACTCATTGAGACTGCTATTCCTCCACTACTTCTCTAGTGAGTTGTATTTTCACTCACCCTCCCTCCAAGTCATTGGCTATAGTAGCACAATTGGAATACTCCATTGCTTCTCTTAGACTCTCCCTCTGTCACTACCATTCAACAGCCTCTGTTCTGTTGAGGTTGAAGATCTCAAATTTATCACCCAATGCAAATCCTGATGGCAATTATCAGTCAACACCTAGGACATTCTTCTTACTTTATCAATAAGTTCTATGCCTAACTCATAGTGTTTTTCTTCAAAGATTCCATAGTCCTACTTTTGAACTAGGAGACTTCATTCATATTGATGTTCCTTCAAATACCTCCTAGTTCCCCCAATTTATTCAGTTTTCATGACCTGCTCTTCCACCCCAACTCAGCTGCACACAAATATTCTATACCCTTAGTCTGCTCATCACACACAGATATTATAGCATAATATCTGAGGACAGAATTCCAAGTCCATTCCTATATAAATACTAGCTATTATTTGCCAAATGGTTTCCTAATGATGAACCATCTTTGCATCCTTGGTATACAAATTGATCATGATGAATAATTTTGAGGTATATTGCTATATACTTTCTGCTATGATTTTATATAAAATTTTAAAATCAATATTCACTATTGATATTCTATAGTTTTCTTTCTTTGTTTATACTTCTCTAAATTTGGCAGTAGAAATATATGTCTTATAAAAAAAAGAGTTTTGTAGAGTATTTTCCCTCAATTTTTAGGTTGTTTTGTAGAACCATAGGCATTAATTATTTTTAAACATTTGGTACAATATACTTGCAAATTTGTTAGATTTTCCTTCCCTGTCCCCTAATCCCCATGGTAGTTCTTAAGCTGCTTGTTCATTTCATTTTCTGAGATTTTGATATTTAAGATTGCAATTTTAATATAGTTATTTAGAGTATTTTATGTTTTTGTAGGTAATCTATCACTTTAAATTTCTCAGTTTTATTAATACATAATTGTATAGGATTGGTTCTGATTATGCTTTTTATATCTTCTCTTTTTTGTGATTTCATTTTTTAAAAAATTTTCATTTTTCTAATTTAAATTATGTACCATAGCTAATACATGCAATAATTAATGCTAGTTGCTGAACCTAATATGAATGCTACATATTACATATGTAGGTTTGTTATCCATCAAGTTATGTTTCATAGATGTTGATATGTATTTAGTTAATTTGTCAGCACCTCAAATTCTTTACCTGGAGAAATATAGGAAAACTATGATTTTATTGGTCAAAATATAGCACTAAATAGTTAGGTTTTGCTGGTGACAGATAAAAATACTAAAGATGGAAATTAGGGCTTTTCTCATCAGCTTCATCTACCATTTGCCTGGGCTCAAATTCATTTTTATTTAAACCTTGGAAGATGAAGTATGTAGGAGTTGGAATCCTAAATTAGGCTTGTAACAGAAGACTTTTATCTTTGCTGAATGCGGAGAAGTCAAAAGTAAAGACCTAATCACATTCTGGGAACACTCTGCCAAATAGGTTTTGTTAGCTAGATGCTGTGGCTCTCATTAAAGAGTTATCAACATGCCCTTATCATGACACTGTACCTACCCTTTGTTGTCAGTGTCGTTCAATCAGTTAGTCGTGTCTGACTCTTCATGACCCCATTTGGGGTTTCTCTTAGCAAAGATACTGGAGTGGTTTGCCATTGCCTTCTCCAGCTCATTTTACAGACGAGGAAACTGAGGCAAATATGGTTAAATGACTTGCCCAGGCAGAGTCACATAGCTAGTAAGTGTCCGAGGCCAGATTTGAATTCAGTTCCTCCTGACTCAATACCAGCACTTTATCCACTGTGCCACCTGGCTGCCCCTAGTTATATGTTATACTGTAACATTAAACACTATCTCCTAGTAGACTGAAGCTGAGGTGGCTTGAGTTACCAGATATCTCTTGAATTCTTGAAAGTAGTTGCAAAGAACAGTGCCTAGAAGAGACAAATAGACCATCAGATCAAGGTGCCAGACAGGATCAAAGGAGTTCAGTGGACCAGCAGAGCAGAATTGCAGGGTCCATCAAAGAAGTCTAGTGAACTTATCCAGAGCAACAATTCTCAAAGTTTTTTCCAAAGGTAGAACCTGTTAGTCCTTGCACTCTGATAGCCTACTGACATTTGTGAACCCAAGGTGACTTCTACTTTATGATAATACATCACCCCAGGATTTATGAGGAGATAAGAGAACTCAGTCATCAGTCAATTAGCAGATATTTATTAGGTGCTTAATAAATGCCAAGAACTTTACTGTATTCTGAGTTACAAAAGGAAAAGCAAAAATATCCCCTTGCCTTAAGGAACTTATATTCTAATGGAGGAGGCAGTATTTATGTGTATCTTTATGTAGATAGACAGAGGAGTCTTAGAGAAAACTTTGGCTGTCAGTTCTTCAACAAGCATTTATTAAGCCTTTGCTATCTGTCAGACACTGTGCTGAGTGTTGAGCATACAGAGAAAGGCAAAAACAATGTCAGCGTGACCTGATATTTCACTAGTGCAGCAAACTCAGGAATGAGGAAACTCCTTTTACCAGTGAAGGTCATCAACTGCCCTGGAAGTCTAAGAGCTTTGCCTAGAGCACTGAGAGGATAAATAGTTTTCCTGAAATCAAACAGCAGGCATATTTTGGAGGTGAACTTTAAACTCAAAGCTGTATGGTCTTCAGACTAGAGAATTTAGAACAGTGACCTAGCTAACGTAGAGTTCATTGTTGGACAAACTTATAACCAAGAGAACTATGTCGAAATAGTTGTCCAGCCACATTTCATATTTGTATCTCTGACTGGCATTTAAACTGCAAGCCCTTTTCAGTGAATGCTTAGAGCTCTTACTCAATTTATAGTATTTTTACCTCAGTTGCCATTATCCTCAAGTAATTTAAAGAGAAACCACACACACATTTTTCTCTTCCTGGTAAACTTCACTGTGGTAGTCTACCAGCATACTACCGGAGAGAATAATAGACAGTAATTTTATATTGCCAAGAAAAACCCCACAGGGGTTGTAGAGAGTTGAACATGACTGAAATGAGTCAACAAAAATAATTTTAGATTGAGATCTGCAAGAATAATCTAGGCTAGGAAATGGAATTCACAACTTAGTACTGGAAAAGCAAACAAGGGAATTTAATATCAAAGAAAAGTTCTGCTGTATTCTATTCAGTCACTATGATAGTGCACAGACTCAAATCTTTATTAAAGAAGGGAACTGAAAAATTTGTAACATTAACAAAATGAAAGAGAAATAGTATGTTTTAAAATTTTAGTTGCCAATATGACCAGGAAACAGATTATATTATACGAACAATTAACAGAAAGTTATGTAAATTCAACAAGGTATTTTTCATTTTCATGTTATGCTCCTTTGTTAAGTAACAGAGAAATGAAAGATATAAGAAAAAGCAAAAACTCAGTTAAAAATTAAATATTATATAGGTATATACACTAATAAGGCATTAAATATTGCTTAAGAAATTATTATAAAATATTCATCATACTGACTTTAAAAATTTATGGCCCTCACATTAACTATTTAGTTATTCTAACATCTTTCCTAAGTCAATATAACATAAAATTAAAATAAATCACATTTTCTGTGTTTAAAACTTAATATTGTAATGTTCAGAGGCAACTCAGACCATTTTAGGGAATAGATATGATTTTAAATTATAGAAAACATGTTTATGCTATAAAACTAATTCTTCCCTATGTAAGGAAACACTTTTAGGAATATGTTTTTAATGACTCACAAGGCATTTTACGTTTTAAATTCTTGAAATTGACAAAAAACAAGTCTTTAGGTTAGCAATGTATAGTGTGGTATAGTGAAAATAACACTAGACTTGGAGACAATAGACCTGCTTTTGAGTGACACTCAGAAACTCGTAGTTGCTATATCATTTTGCTAATGTTATAAATTGTTCAATTCTTTTAGGTAGTTGTGGATCTCTTACAGAAGACTATAATATTTTAAAGCTTTATGGGATCAGGAAAATATCATCTACAAGTATAAGTATATGAAAGACCTCATAGGGGATCCTCCTCATAAAGTTAAATTCTTTCCTGTGTCCCCTTCATCACCATGGTAAATGCACCTATGGCAAGCTTGCATCTCCCTTTTTTATTCCTTTGTAGTCAGATGATCATAATCTCTTGTTTTATCTTTCAAAACATCTTGAATATTTTGGTGTATAGAAGGAAGTCACCTTTTTGGAATAAAGCCAGTAAAGCAGCAAAACATTTCTTACTTTTTCATTACCAACAAATTAATGAGTGTAATACAATCTTGTAGTGAATTGTATAATGGTAAAGACATGGTCCAATGTGGAAGATTCCTATTGTGCACAGTACTTTCATATATTAGGCACTATATAAATGCTAGCTCTTATTATTTGTTTTGTTTTTAGGAATTCTTCATCCACTTATATTTGTTTTTTAATGTATATATAGTTAAAACAAACTCAAGTCATTCTTCTCTGTAAGATTTCAAGTGATCTTTTATTTTATTTTATATTTTATTCTGAAATGGTACAGTATTGCTTTTAGTTGCTCTCTCTGCTTCTCAAGGAGATCAGGTGTTACCTGAAGTGTTTTCTACCTTCTTTTGGGTTCCTTATTATGAGAGTTAATTTCCATTGGTTAAACTTCTTCAGAAAATGTTTATACTCTCTGTGTATATTTTTACACTCATTTTTCATTTGGCAGTATTCACAGAATATTTAAGTAACTCAGTTTAGAATTGTTTAATTGATTAACTTTTCTGATTTCTATTCTTCTGATTTTATATGAATTTTTTTACTTGAATAATACCCATTCCTTAATTTCCTCTCCAAGGAGAGCCAAATTATCTTTCCGTTTTAGTGGAGCTTCATTTTGCCATCAGTTTTTATTTAGAGCACGAATATAAAGATTAGGTTCCATTCATTTCCCTCAGTAACATGTTCACTCATTGGTCATTGGAAAGATAGCACACTTTTACAGTGCCAACAGCCAAGCTAATGGTTACTTTGTTCAGTTGTATCAGACTCTTCGTGATCTCATTTGGGGTTTTCTTGGCAATGACACTGGAGTGGTTTGCCATTTCCTTCTCCACCTGATAAGGAAACTGAAGAAAACAGTGTTAAGTGACTTTATAGCCAATGCCTGTAGGCAAATTTGAACCCAGGTTTTCCTGATTCTGGACCTGGCACTCTATCCACTGTGCCATCTAGCTGCCCCAAAAAATTACTTACCCTAACCTATAGTGGGACGCCAGGAGAATGGTGTTGTTTTCTACAGTAATAAGGAAGGTAGGAAGAGTGGAAGGTTCAAGGGGAAAGATAATGAGTTCTGTTTGAATATAATTAATGATTTTAAGATGTCTACCAGACATCCATTTTGAGATGTCTGCAAAGCAGTTGGAGATGCAAAATTAGAGGTCAGCAGAGAGTTTGAAGCAGACCTGCAGATTTGAGAATCATCAGCATAGAGATGGTAATTAAATCTATAGAAGCTGATGAGATTGCCAAGTGACATAAGGTAGAGGGAGAAGAGAAGGGGGCCCAAGTCAGAACCCTGAGGCACATCTACGATGAGAGGGTGTTATTTGGATTAGATTCCAGCAAAGGAGACTAAGGAGCAGTCAGGTCAAAGAACCAGGAGAGAGTGGTGTCCTATTGTTGTATATCCTTCATTCTCAAAGAGGACCATGACATCAAGAAAGTGATGCCATGATATGCAAATGAATTGGATTTCATTGAGGGAGGGCTGTGCAAAGTCACTAGCCTCACTTTCTCCTCTGGAGCCATCTGGGTCCAGTGGCAAGATACAGATCAGAACATCTGGAGATGGCCCAGGATGCAGTGGCGGGCCTTGGCCTTTTCAAGCTATGGCCTTTAACAGGTGTCAGTTTGACTGAAAAACTATTGAAGAGACTATCAAGGAAGACACAGTGATCAGTACTGTGTCAAAGGCTACAGAGAGGTCAAGGAGGATGAGTATTGAGAAAAGGTTATTTGGAGAGAGAAATTTCAGTGGAATAATAAGTTTGGAAGCCAGATTGTATGAGGTCAAAAAAAAAAAGAATGAGAACAGAGAAATTGGAAGCACCTGTTGTAGGCACCCTTTGAGAGTTTAGCTACAAAGGATAGAAAAGATATAGGACTCCAGTTAGCAGGGTTGGAAGGATTAAGTGTGGATTTTTATAGGGTAGAGGAGACATGAGCATGTTTGTAGGCAGTGGGATATGAGAGAGTAGAGCTTGGAAATAAGGGATAGGGGGGCATTCTTGCTAGAGGAGATGGGATAGAAGGGATCACTAGAACACTAGAAGGTTAAGGGCCATAGTAAGGAGTAAGGCCATTTCATCATGTGAAATGCATGAAAGAGGAGAAAGTAGCAGATAAGGAAGAGGGAAGAAAAGAGAACTCATAGCAAATGACCTCAAGGTCTTCTATATATATGAGATAAGGTTCTCAGCTGAGAGAGTTAGGGGAGAGCAAATTTGAGGAGGTATGAAAAGATTTGAAAGAGCTACTGTGGAGAATGAGCCAAAGAACTAAAAATTTTGAAGGAACCCCAAGTCCAGTTAAGAACGTCCATTCTTTGTCACTCTCTTCCTTGGGTATATGCCGTTATATGCCTTGCAGTGAACTCTCTGGGTCCGAAGGAATGGACATTTTAGTCACTTCTTTTGCATAATTTCAAATTGCTTTCCAGAATAGTGGTACCATTTCACAATTTCACCAACAGCATGTTAATTGTGTTTGTCTTACCACAACCATTACAATATTGATTATTCCCATCATCTGTCATCTTTTTTTAATTTAATATATAAGAAGTGAATCCTTAGAGTTGGTTTGGTTTGCATTTCTTTTATTAATGATTTGAAGCTATCTTTAATATGGTTGTTTATATTTTACAATTTTTTTGAGATCAGTTTGTTTAGTTACTCAAGGAATGGCTATTAAGTCTTATTTATTTTTGTCATTTCCTTATATCTTGGATATGAAACACTTGATAGATATATAGAATGAAAAAGGTTTTTGTTGTTGCACCCCTTACACTTAGATGAGTAATTTGGTTAAATAGAAAAGGAGGTATAGAAGTTAACTGAAGAAAATAATCTAATGACTTTATGAGACATCAGGAATCAATTAAATAAAGTAAAAAGAATGAAAAAAATGGAAGAAAATGTAAAATATCTCATTGGAAAAAACAACTGACCTGAAAATAGATCCAGGAGAGATAATTTAAGAATTACTAGACTACCTGAAAGCCATGATCAACAAAAGAGCCTGGACAGCATTTTTTCAAGAAATTATCAAAGAATACTGCCCTGTTATCCTAGAACCAGAGAGTAAAATAGAAATTGAAAGAATCCACTGATCACTTCCTGAAAGAGATCCCAAAATGAAAACTCCCAGGAATATTTTCGCCCAATTCCAGAACTCTCTGGTCAAGGAGAAAATACTGCAAGCAGCCAGAAACGAACATTTCAAATATTGAGGAGTCACAAGATTACACAGGATTTAGTAGCTTCTACAGTAAAGGATGGGTGGACTTGCAATGTTATTCCTGAAAACAGAGAAGCTTGAATTATAACCAAGAATCAATGACCCAGCCAAACTGAGCATAATCTTTCAGAGTAAAAAAATGGATATTGAATTAAATAGGGGACTTTCAAGCATCAGAAAATTTGATTTTCAACTATAAGACTCAAAAGAAGTATAAAAAGCTAAACAGGAAGGGGAAAAAAAAACCTAAGTTATTCAGTAAGGTTAAACTTTTACTCTTTACATGGAAATATGATCCTTGTAACTCTTAGGAACTAGATCTCTGTTAGGACAGTTAGAAGGAGTATCCATAGAGGGTGTTGGGTATAAGTTGACTTTGATGGGACGATATTAAAGAAAAATTAAAAGATTAGAAAAAGGATTGCCCTTGGAGAAGAGGGAAGGGAGAATCAGACTGAGGTAAATTATATTATATGAGGAGGCACAAAAGACCTATTATAGTGGAGGGAAAGAAAGGACCGGGGGTGATGGGCGGTCAACATTGCTTGAACCTTAGTCTCATTGGATTTGGCTCAAAGAGGGAATAACATACACATTGAGTTGAATATAGAAATCTATCTTACCTGTAGGGAAGTAGGAGGGGAAGTGGACAAGAAAGTAGGTGCGAGGAGGCTGATAAAAAGGAGGACAGATTGGTGAGGAGGGACAGGGTAAAAGGAGAGAGAGAGAAAACTATAAACAGGGGCAAAATCGGATGGAAGGAAATACACAGTAATCATAACTGTGGATGTGAATGGGATGAACTCACCTGTAAAATGGGAGTGGATAGCAGAAATGAATTAAAAACCAGAATCCTACAATAAGTTGTTTACAAAAAAAAAAAAACACATTTGAAGCAGTGAGATACATACAGAATAAAGGTAAAACACTGGAGCAGAATATATTATGCTTCAGCTGAAGTTTAAAAAAGAAAAGCAGGGGTAGCAGTTGTAATCTCAGACAAAGCAAAAGCAAAAATAGATCTAATTAAAAGCGACTGGGAAATCTCATCTTGCTAAAAGGTACCATAGACAATGAAGTAATATCAGTTGTAATCATATGTGTCAAATGTTATAGCATCCAAATTTCTAAAGGAGAAGTTAAATGAGTTATAGGAGGATGATTTAGAGTCCTGGTTCTCCTCACATTCTGCCACATGTGGCTTCAAGGCTGCAGGTACCGTACCCACTATTTAGACATAAAGGGTGATACCATAAGCAAATTAGGAGAATAAGGAATAGTTTGTCTGTCAAATCTATGGAGAAGGGAAGAAATTTTGATCAAACAACAAATAGAGAACATTATGAAATGCAAGATGGATAATTTTGAGTATATTAAATTAAAAAGTTTTTGCACAAATGAAACCAATGCAGCCAAGATTAGAAGGAAAGCAGAAAACTGGGGAACAATTTTTTTACAAGTCTCTGCTAAAACTGCTCATTTCTCAGATATATAGAGAACTGAGTTAAATTGATAAGGGTATAAGTCATTGCCCAGTTGATAAATGGTTGAAGGATATGAACAGGCACTTTTCAGATGAAGAAATCAAAACTATCTCTAGTTAAAGAAAAAAACGTTCTAAATCACTATTGATTAGAGAAATGCAAATTAAAACAATTCTGAGGTACCACCTCAGACCTATCAGATTGGCTAAAATGACAGAAAAGGAAAATTATAAATGTTGGAGAGAATGTGGGAAAATTGGGACACTAATGCATTGTTGGTGGAGTTGTAAATTTATCCAACTGTTCTAGAAACAGTTTAGAACTATGCCCAAAGGCCAATCCAACTGGATACCCTTTGATCCAGTGATACCACTTCTAGGTCTGTATCCCAAAGGGATCATAAAAAAGAGGAAAGGACCCACAAGTATGAAAATAGTTTTAGTAGGCCTTTCCATGATGGCAAAATATTGGAAATTGATGAGATGCCTATCAATTGGGGAATGGCTGAACAAGTTGTGGTATATGATTTGTCATAGAATACTGTTGTGCTATTAGAAAAGATGAGCAGGATGCTTTCAGAAAAATCTGGAAAGACTTATATGAATTGATGTAAGGTGAAGCAAGCAGAACCAGGAAACCATTTTACACAATAACAGCAATATTGTGTGATGATCAACTATGACTGACTTAGCTCTTCTCAGCAATACAATGACCCAAGACAGTTCCAAAGGACTTATGAGGTTCTTATGAGGTCTTGTGGAGGTTCATCTCCAGAGATAGAACTGATGGAGACTGAATACAAATCAAAGCATACTATTTTCACCTTTTAAAAAAAATTCCCTTTTGGTCAGTTTCGTCTTTCACAACATATATAACCTGTGTCAGATTGCTTACTGTTTTAGGGATGGGGGAAGGGAAGGAGGCAGGGAGAAAGTTTGCAACTCAAAGGTTTTTTTTTTTAATAAAGGTTTAAAATTGTCTTTATGTGTAATTGGAAAAAATAATATTAAAAAAGAACAAAGAATTAAACACAAGTGTATATGGGAAAGAGTATGGTCTGTGTGGGCAAACTTCAACATATTAAAAATTAAGAACTTCATAGAAGAGCAGGAGTAGAAGTTATCCTCATGGATGTATCATAGAAGAAAGAAATTGGCAAGATCAGAAAATAGCATGTAGATAACCCTAATGCTTCATTGGCAGTTTCATAATTTTAGAGGAAAGCAAAGAAGATCTCTGACTTATTGTTAGGAGAACCTCCTGTAGTGAACTCATGAGCAGAAAAGGACAAGAGGACTAGAGGAAAGCCAATCACAGAAGGTTAGCAATCTGTATTGTTAGAGGGAACATCCAAATTGATGAGATGACATATTGGAGTTTCACAAAATTACATTGGTTTGCTCAGTCATATATAGGTTTTGCCTTCATTTAATTGATATCCCAGTGTGTCAAGCACAATTATATACACACATAGGAAATCAATAAATAATTGCCAAATGAATGAAATCTTGTTGCTTTTTGGTAGAAGGCAACAATTGCTTTTTTTTTTCCCCAAAGCTGATTACCAGTGTGTTCCTATTTTTATTTCAGCAGAAGTTGGGTGGAATAAAATTTAGGTGTGCTAATATGAAATATTAATTAATCATCTTGTTCATAGGGGAAGAGGAGGTGTTGCACCCCGGCCAGCAGGTGTACCAAGAGGTGCACCAGCTCCCAGAGGAGTCCCTCCTAGTCGAGGTCCAATCAGCCGTGGTAGAGGACTTCTTACCCCCAGAGCAAGAGGAGTCCCCCCAACAGGATACCGGCCTCCTCCCCCACCACCAACACAAGAGACATATGGAGAATATGTAAGTAAAATATTTCATGTGACAAATTTCATAAATCATTAGAGAGTGAGTTCCCATAAAATTCAGCTAATAAAAATGTGGTTCTAGTGTTTCTCCTCATCTTTTCTTTTACAATATTGCTTTTAAATATATGTTACTCTTTATATTAGAAATAAAGAACTGACAATGATTGTTCCATGTACAATGAGAAGAGCATAGTCTCAAGTAATTCTTAGTTTGCTGTATTACTGAAAATGGACTATTCTTAGAGATTCTTTTCTGTGGAAATAAAAATAACTTTATCTTTTTTTCTCATTTTTTTCATAATAGAGCAAGTCATTTGTCATTCAGTAATTTGTTAATATGGTTGAAAGACATATTTTACCTAGGAGGAAGTAAATATAAATGTAAATGAAAGCAGAAATAATTTTACAAGAATGCAAACCCACTGATGTCATTAATATACTAACTTAATTAATTATAAATGAGAAAAGGAAGTAGCATTGAATGAATCACTCATATTATCAAACTATTAGAGTCATAGAATAAAAGTTGTTGTAAACTAAAAGAAAGCAGTAGCAATAGGAGGAAATGGTACACCTTCTAAGTCTTCATAATAGCTTACCTTAATTTATAGAGTACTTTAACAGATAAAAGTTAATATACATAGTCTGATTCTCAGAACAGCCCTGCAAGGTAAGCTAAGCAGTTAGCATTATTCCCATTATATAGATGAAGAAACTTAATCTCAGGAAAGTAAAGTGACTTACTAAATATCTATACAACCAATGAATACTGGTGCCATAATTTGAACATAGGTCTTCTGAATCCAAATTCATTGATCTTCTTGCTATGCCATACTATCTTCCTCCCTGCTGTTCCAAATCTTCATTTAAATTCTGTGTGAATTTGTCATATTCTGGAGGGGCAACAAACAAAAAAAGGAGCTTACATTCTAATGAAGAAGACATTTAAATAAATAGATGTCTATGGGATGCCAAAGAACCTCTGTATTCTATATTCGATCCTGGAGGTAATAGGGAGGCCCTTTAGTTCATTGTGTGGGGAGTGGCGTGATCAGAGGATATGCTGGAGGGAAGAACACAATCAACAGTCATGATTGTGATGGGGATGAACTCTTCCATAACATGGAAGAGGATAGCAAATTGGATTAGAAAACAGAATGCAGCAACAGACTTTTTACAGGAGAAAACTCCTGAAATGTCAAAGATTCACACAGAATTTAAATTGAGTTGGAACAGCATTTCTTATGCTTCAGGCAGACTCATAAAAACAGATAAATGGCCATGATATCACACAAAGCCACAGTAAAAATAGATACTATTAAAAGAGATAAATGAAGAAACAACATTATACTTAAAGACATCACAAACAGTGAAATGATGTCATCACTTTTTATGTCTATATACACTGTACACACACACATTAACACACACAAACTCATATACACAAACTGGCATAGCATATGAGTACTTAAAGGAAAATAATCAAATTGCAGGAAGAAATAGCAAAACTCTAATATGGGGAATACGACATTTGCCCTCTACAGAACTAGATATATCTATCAAAAAGATAGACAAAGTATCTATAGTATTTGAAAAGAATTTTAGAAAAACCGAGTGTGTGTGTGTGTGTGTGTGTGTGTGTGTGTGTGTTGTGATCTGTAGTGATTAGTGACTGGTAATAAGAAGGAATTTATGTATTTTAAGATTGTGTACCTGATACCTTTACACATGCAGGCTGCGTGCTAGGGTATGAAGATCTTGTAGACAAATGCAGAAAAGAATCCTTCATTGACAACAGCGCAATAAAAATATGTTCATTAAAGGGCATTTGATGAAAGGATTCAAAGTTAATTGGAAACTAAATAATCCTAAATAGCTAGCATTTATAGCTAGGTTATGATTAATGCAAACTCAAGTAATACAAAATTTGGTTAAGTGCAAATTATAAAATGATACTAGGTTACATTAAAGGTGTTGCCTGTAAGCTAGTCAAAGGCTTTAACATATGATTATGTCATGAATCTTCCCTTGCCTATATCTCATGTGGATGTCATATAAATGCAGTGCTATGTATATACCAACTGTCTGTAAGCTGCCCCCTCCTTTTCTGCTGTGGAGTTTTAAATTGCCCAGCCCACAATAAAAGAAACTGAGGCAGAACTCTGTTCCAATGGCACTCTGTTAAAGGATCCATGATCCCATCTAATGAAGAGCACCTCAGATCTTCCTCATAATCTGAGATGCCCCTTATCCCAGGACCTTGTTTTTATAAGGTTTGATACCCAAATAAGCAAAAGAGGCATGGTAAAATACAGAATCTCATTGGTTAATAGATCTTGCTCTTGCGGGCCAGAAAGTAAGATGGCAAGGCAAGAGTCATCTCTGGTGGCCAAGTGGTCATAAGATGGTCACCTGCTCATGTTGGGCAGGAAAGGGTGGTCCAGAGGTACAAAAATAAGTTGAGGGACTTTTCAGAGAATCAAGGTATCCACTCATGCTGGGTTTGGACATCGAATTTGAGCAAAACAGGATGGAGATATCCTTGTCAGCATTGCACGAGTGAGCTTCATAACTGGTAAACAAGTAGTAAACATTAAAGTTTGAGGCCTACTATAAGAACCTATCTTTTCTAATTATCCTATATGATTTATGTAAAATATCTAACTGATTAATACTGATTGGAGTAGAGTAGGGATCCAGCAGCCTTGGGGCTGCTGCTTTTGTTGAGTGCAAAAGTTTAGCTTAGAGAGGATGTCTGTGACTGGTCCAATACTCTGCACCACATATTGCCTTCATCTCTCTCGTAACTTGTTTTGTCCCTTCTCCTTACAATGACATAGTCTGTTAAATACCAATGCTTGCTGTGAGGGTGCATCCATTTGTTGAGGTCATGAGATGAACAAGTCTTCAATAATATTTGACCATTGCTTTTGCTTTTCCCGACTCCATTCCTTCTTGCCATGTGTGATAGTCTACCTACTCTGTCATTAAAGTCACTCAGAATTATAAACTTGTTCTCTTTCGACACATTGATGATAAAGGTTTCCAGGTCTTTATAAAATTTTTCTTTTACCTCATCAGGGTTCATTATGATGAGAGCATATGCGCTGATGATGGTGGCGTGGCACTTTGCTGCAAGTGACAATCACATTGTCATGAGCCTGTTGTTCACTTCTTTTGTGAGGCATACGAACTTGTTAAATAGATTAGATTTGATTGCAAAATCTATGCCATCTTCACCGTGCTCCTCATCATGGCAACCACTCCAGAAAAACGTGTATCTAGCTCCGAGTTTGGTAACCTGGCCTTCATTTGCCAGCCTTGTTTCACTCAGAGCTGCTATTTGACTGTAGTACCTGTTGAGTTCTCTCACAAGAGTTGTTTGTCTTCCAAGACTACTAGAATTTTTGTTGTCCATAAGCATGCACATGTTCCATGTATCAATAGTGAGTGGAATCATCTTCACAAAAGTTTTTGTACATATTTTTGTTTCAAATGCAAAGTAGGACCTCCATATCCCACAGTACCTAGGCCAAGGTTAGGTGAAGCAGACAATTTTTAGGTCCTTAAGAAGGCTAATCAGATACCCAGGGGGCTGCTGAATCCCACTACCACTTTAGTCCAGTGAGAAGATGACCCTGTGGCCTGGGCTACTTGTTTGCTGGGTTGTGACTACAGCTCCCAGTATATCTGCACTTGTTGCTTCATCACTAGCCCACTGCTATAGAACTTGAAGGCAGGTAAAATAGTAACATAGTAAAATGATAAATAACAAAATATTCAGATGGTCAAATAATAAAATAATGAAATAGTAAAATGATGGGTAATACCTTTGGGCTTGCACAGAAATTAGATTTAAGTGAGGCAGAGTTGTGTGAAGTTGTCAGCTTCTCTCTTCCAGAGTCATTAGAGCCCAGTGGCAAGACAGAAGAAGAGTTCATCCCTGTATATGTCCTCTCATGTCTCTTCATTGAAGTCTTGATTGATCTTTATAATTGTGCTACCTTTAATTTTGAGCTGGGGATGGGGTAATTGTTCTTTACATTTACACTGTAGTTACTGTCTCTCTATGTATTTTTTCTCTGCTTACTTCATTCTGCATTAGTTTATATAGATTTCTCCATGTTTCTCTGTATTCATCCAACACATCATTTCTTTAGAGCATAGTAATGTTTATTACATTTATATACCACAGTTTGTTTAACCATTCCCAAATTGCTGGGCATCTACTTTGTTTCCAGTTCTTACCTATTACAAAAAGGTCCTGTTATAAATATTTTGCAGCATTCAGGGACATTCTTGCCATGGCTTCCTTGGAGTATAAGCCCAGTAATGGAGTCTCTGGTTCAAAGGGTATGGACATTTTAGTTACTTTATTTGCATTTTTCCAGATTTTTTTCCGAAATAGTTCTACATTTCACAGCTTCATTAAGGATATATTTGTGTATGTATCCTTCCACTACCTCTTCAACACTGTTACCATTTTTTGTCATTTTTGCCAATTTGGAGGGTGTGAGGTGAAATCAGAGCGTTGTTTCAATTTGTGTTTTTCTTATTAGAGATTTGGAATCTTGTTTCTTGTAGTTGTGAATACTTTGCAGTTCTTTTGAGAACTTTTTTATTCATATCCTTTGACCATTTGTCTACTAGAGATTAGCTATTTATTGGTCATGTGTATGTGTGTCTTGGATACTAAACCCTTAATCAGAGAAATTTGGTCCAAAGTTGTAGAGTTTTTCCCCCCATTTATCCACTTTCCTTCTTATCCTAGTTGCATTAATTTTGTCGGTGTTGAAGTTTTTTTTTTAAATTTCTAGTAATAAAAAATAATTTGGTAATTGCTTCCATCTTTCATTTGGTTAAGAATACATCTCTTACTTATAGCTGTGAAAGACATATCTGTTTTTCTTCTAATTTTTTTTATATTACAACATTTAATACTAAGATTATTTTATCCACATAGAAAATATTGTAGAATGTGGTGTAGGTTTGAGTCTAAGCCTAATTTCTGCCAGATTGCTTTCCGGTTTTTAGCAAAAAAAAAGTTGTTGTTTTTCAGTAATTTATACTTCCCGCTTTATGAAACGCTAGATTATTGAGTTCTGTTGTAATTGTATCTCCCTTCTCTAGTCTGTTTCATTAATCCTATCCTTTAACCAATACCAGGTAGTTTTTATGACTGCTGTTTTATAATATAGTTTGAGTTCTGAAAGTTCTATTTCCCCTTGATCCCTACTTCTTTTTATTTTTCTTGATAGTCTAGATCTTTTGTTTTTCATAATGAATTTTGTTATTACTTTATCAAGTTTTGTAAAGTTTCTCATTGGTCATTTGAATGGCAGAGCATTAAGAGTGTTAGTTAATTTTGGTAGTATTGTCATATTCATTTTATTGGCACAGCCTAGCCACTGAATATTACTCCAGCTATTTAAATTGTTCCTTATTTCTTTAAGAAACATTTTGTAATTGAATCTAGACAAGTCTTTTTGTATGCATTGTGAGGTCAAGCTCAGATTATGCATTTTGTATTTATTTGAAATGGGATTTTTCTTTCTCTCAATGCTTCTTCTGTTTTCTTGTTATTATAAAGAAATGATTTTGATTTTTGAGTATTTTGTAGCCTTCAACTTTGTTCAAAATATTGTCTCAATTAGTATCTTTGCAGATTCTCTAGGATTTTCCAAGGAAACTATCAATAGCCTAAGCAAACTGTGATAGTTTTATCTCCATTTTACATATCTTTGTTCCTTTAATTTATTTCTTTTCTCTTATTGCTATTGCTAGCATTTCCAGAACTATATCAGATAACATTAGGCAGAGTGTGCATCCATGCTTCACTCCTATATTATTGGAAAAGGTTTTAGTGTTATCCATATTTCATATGATGACTACTATTGGTTTTTAAAAGATGCTTATGATATATTTGTATACACACATATATACATATATGTTTGTGTATATATATATACACACACACACATATATATAAACAGACACACACACACTCTCAGTGCCTATACTTTGTAGGGTTTTTAGCATAAAGTATTGTACTTTTTCAAAGAATTTTTGCTCCTGTATTCAGACAATCAAGCAATTTGATTTTAATTTTTAACATGATTATGTTGCTTGTTTTCCTAATGTTGAAATATCCTTGCATCTCTGGTATAAATCTTACTTGTTCAGAATGAATAATTTCTTGAATTAATTGCTATAATCTAATTGATAAGCTTTTTTTCATTTTTGAGTCAAAGTTCATTAATGATTTTGGCCTATAGCTTTCTTTCTGTTTTATCTTTCCCTGGTTTAGGGCTAGGACTATATTCATCTCATAAAAGGATTCTGTTAGGGTGCATTATTTCTCATTTTTTTTTTTGAAGATAATTTGTGAATATGGCTATTAACTGTTTTTTAAAAGGTTGAAGGTCCCTTCCCCCTCTGGTAGTTCCTTTTCAGCAAGATCTGTTTCTTTTTCTGAGAGTGGGTCATTTAAGATCTTTATCTGGTCTTCTGACAATTTGGATTTCTAAAGTATTCCTCTCATTCTTTGGTGTTCTGTTTTGTTAGCATATAACTTTATTTGTTTTGATTATTTTTATTCCATCCAACTTTGTGATTTCATCTTGCACATTTGCTATTTTATTGATATGATTTTCTTCTTTTTATTTTTATTTATTTTTTTAAAGGCAGTTGGGGTTAAGTGACTTGCCTAGGGTCACACAGCTGGTAAGTGTCAAGTGTTTAGTCTGAGGGCGGATTTGAACTCCTGTCCTCCTGACTTCAGGGCCGGTGCTCTATCCACTGTGCCACCTAGCTGCCCCCGATTTTCTCCTTTTTAATTACGTTAGCTAAAGGTTTGTCAATTTTATTAGTCTTTTCAGGGAACCAGCTTTTAGTTTTAATTATCTTTCCTTTGTTTTTTTTTGTTTCCAATTTATAATTTCTCCTCTAATTTTAAATTTTCCCTCTTTTGTGCTTGTTTTAGGTTTGTTAATTTGTTGGGTTTCTAATTTTTTAAATCCCTATTATGTTTATTGATCTCTTTTTCTGTTTTGCTAACATATATATGTGTATATATATATATATATATATATATATATATATATGTAAGGACATGATTTCCTTCCTGGGAATTGCTTTAACTGCATCCCAGAAATTTTCATATGTTGTTTTGTCATTATAATTTTATTTTACATAATTAATAATTGTTTCTGTGATTTACTCTTTGACCCATTCATTGTTTAGTATTTCCATGTTAAGTTTTCATTTGGGTTTGGGTCTTTTATTTATAGTCCTTGAGCCAGTTTCTATTTTTATTGCCTTATGGTCCATAAAATATATTAATTTCTGCCTTTATACATTTATTTGCAATATATCTGTACCTCAGCACATGGTCAATTTTTGTGCAAGTCCTATGTGGTACTGAGAAATAACACACCCACACATATAAATATATATATATATATATATATACACACACACACACAGATACGTATATTCTTTTTTGTCCCATTACAAGACACCATAAACCTTTTAACTCTAGTTTTTCTTTTTCTTTTTTCTTTTTTTTTTAAATTTTTAGGCAGTTGGGGTTAAGTGACTTGCCCACGGCCACACAGCTAGTAAGTGTCAAGTGTTTGGTCTGAGGCCAGATTTGAACTCAGGTTGTTCTGACTTCAAGGCCCATGCCCTATCCACTGCGTCACCTAACTGCCCCTTAACTCTAATTTTTCAAGCAAGTTATTCAGTTCCACATTTTCCCTTTTGTTTATCTTTCTATTATACTTAGCCAAAATGGAGAAAGTGATATTAACTTCTGTCCCTTCCTCTCCTCCTCTTCAACTAGTCCTGTTTATTAGTTTTTCAATTTCATTTTTCTACCCCTTTCCAAGAAGAGTTTCTCTCACTGTCTTCATTATCCATCCTCTCTTTTGTTGTGCTCTAGACCCCTATTCTTTGATCCACGATACCCGTAACTATCTGGTCTCTCTCTTTTCTTTGTATTCTCTACATAATCAAAGCTTCCAAGGTATCCTTCCTAGGTTTTCCCATCTAGGAGCTTTCTGACACTGTCTTATAAAGCTTATATGGATTCTCCTTTTCCATTGTTCCTCACTCCCAAAGCAATGCTAATTATTACAGATGTTAGAGAGGACACTGCCACATGGTAGTTCCTCTCCTTCATTTCATTCCTGATTATATAGCTTACTACTAATCTATATTCTTCCTGGTTACCTTTATTCCCCATGTTTGCTTCAAAGTCTTCTCCTGGAGTCCATATTGTCCCATCCACCAGGTGCTAGCTGATACTAGGGGTTTTAACTTCCCCCCGACCGCCATGAAAGATCAGTAGACTTTTCACCAAATTTCCCAGACCACACCCAGCATAAGGCTCCCCATCTCCTTTCACAGCCCATCCTTCTTCACCTGTAAGAGCATTCATGAGTAGAACTGATAAGAGTAAGGCCCCCTTCCTCTCCCCTCTTTTCAAGGTTTACCTGAGACCACAGGGCTCACCTTGCCTTCGTTGCTAGCCATTGTGACCCCAGCACATCACAGATTCCCCTTCCTCATTTATCCTCTCCCTCTCCCATTTCATGTACCCACCTGTGTTGTATTGTAGTCCCACCCAAAAAACACCAGATGATTGATTCATCTGTAAGGCAGGGTGCTAACCGGATTCTATCCACAAGGACCCCCCCGTCTGCCTCTTCACTATTGCGCATACCACATATCTGACTTCATCCCTTCTCCTTCTGTGCATTGAGAAGGTCTCTTACTGATTTCTCTGCTGTCATCTTGTTGCTGTTTCTGTCCTTGACTGTTGCGTTTATTCACTCCATTTCTTTTGTTTGTGATGTTCATGAAGTGAATAATTATTCATTTCTGGTTTTCTTTCTAAAAATCATTCAAACACCTCTTTATTATTAAATTTCATAGTTTTTTATATATAGTTAAGCTCAGATTTATTGGATAGAGTCACCCTGGGCTTCAGCCTGAGTTCTGTTGCTCTTTGGATCACATTATTCCACTCCTTCCTACATTTTCTAGTGGGTGCAAAATCATCTTGTATTATTTCATATTTTCTTCCCTTTGAAGGTCTTTCCCCTGATTTCTTGCAGAAGAAGTTGTTTCTGAATTAAAGTGCTAAATTTAACCACTGTGTGTCTTGGAAGTTTGCAGCCTTGAGGTTTTGTCTTTTTTATTTTTCTGGAGGCAATCTGTGAATTCTTTCAATTGGAACTTCATTTTTTTTATGTTCAGAAGTTCAGGGCAGTTTTCTTCATTATGATGTTATGGGGTTTTTTGGTCCTGTAACATGTTCTTTTTGGAGACCAATAATCTTCAGGTTGTCTCTACATCCTGTTTTTGAGATCAGTATGTTTTGCTCGTATAGTATAGTATAGCTTGTATAGTGAGTGTATTTTATACTTTTAATGTTAAAAGTTTTGCTATTGCTGATACCAGTTTTTGTTCAGCCCATTATTTTTGCTGTGCAGTCCATAAATTCTGCTCTCACAGTTCTCATTTCCTTTTTGAATCACTCAGCAACAGTGTGCTGTGGTTCCATGTTCTCAAATACCACAAGGTTCTTTGTTTTGCAGTATTTATTCATACATGTCTTAACTCGTTTACCAAATCAGGAGATCATAGTACCTTCTCTTATTACTCTTCACTATTGATTTTTCTGCTTATGTTGAAGGTTTTTTAATTTTCTTCTCAAAAATCTTTAGTAATTTGTCCTTTCCCCACCCCCTTATTTTTCCATATAACTCATTTTCTCATTCCTACCCCTCTGATTATGGTTTCCTGGAGGCTTGGATCTCACAGAGTCACAACCTCCTCCCGTGCCATGGTTCACTGGCCTGAGTCTCTGCTCTCAAGTTCCTAGGAGTTTTCATTTTGAAGTTTTTGTTTCAGGAGGTGAGGTGAAATTTTTCTATTTCTACTTTGCACTCTTGGTTATAAGAGATCTGGGCAATTTTCTTTCAAGATTTCTTGAAATAGAATGTGTGGGTCCTTTTTTTGTGTGTGTGGTCATGGCTTTTGCTTAGTCCAAGTGATTCTTAAATTTTTTTCTCCTCTGTTCTCTAGGTCATTCATTTTCTATATGAGATATCTTATATTTTCTTCAATTCTTTTGTCTTTTGACTTTGTTCTAATATTTCTTATTGTCCTATAGAGTTACTGGCTTTTTTTTTTTCATCCTAATTTTCACATTTTATTATTTCAACAAGGTTTTGTATCTCTTGTACCAAGATATTCATTCCTTTTCCATTTTTTTACTCCATAGTTTCCATCTTTTCCCTCTAGCACTTTTGTTTTCATTCATTAAAAAAAAATTATTAAATTCCTTTTTTAGCTCTTGTTTCATCTCTTCTCAGGATTCTAGGTGAATTTGTCCCCAAGCTGTGTTTTTTTGGGGGCTTTGCTTATAGATGTTTTGGAGTTATTCTCTTCTTCTGGATTAGTGTCTTGAATATCCCTGTCATTGTAATAACTTTTAGTGGTGTGTTCTTTTTTTTTGTTTGTTCATTCTTCTAGCCTTCTTCCTGACATCAGAGTTGATGTTAGAACCAGGCTCTTTGTTCGTTTCTGGAGGGAAGGTCTGGACTGATCTTGTTGCTGCCTTCTCAGGGCATTGAATGTTAAATTATTCCAGAATCTTAGGAACAGCTTAGGCTGGGGACCTACACATTTTCAGTGTTCCCAAAGTGATATGATCCTAGGGTAAATTCTAATCACTGCCCCTCTGGTCTGAGTTCTGCAGGTTCCTTACCTGGGTTTGGGTTTAGGCAACAGTAAAGCACTGCTAGATTCAGCCGCACTATCAGCCAGCTGTGTAGATTTGCTGGTCCAGAGTGACTGCCCCAGTTAGTCCTCTGTAGGCTTCAGATTGGCCTAGAAGCTAGGACTGAGATCCTACTCAGCTTTTCCCCAGGTCTGAGCAATATCAGAGTTACTTGCTTTTGAACTTCCATCTTCTTAGGATATAGGCTAAGGCCCAATATGGTTCCTCACCCTGGCATACCACACCTGGGCACAGATCCCCTCTCCATTCTGCCCTGGATCTGTGATCTGGAACTAGGTAGTAGGCAGCAAAGCTGCCAGTTGGCACCTGTTCCTGGATCCTGTACCAGGTCTTCCCCAGTATAGATCTAGACCTTGCCTTGCCTTTCAGCGTTGTTTCTGGGTCTTGGGCTCTGTGCAGTCAGTTCCTAGCCAGATCCTGTCCCCAGTATCCATAAACCTCACTGGTTTATCTTTCTATGCCAACCTTGGCTTAAAATCAATATGATTTTTTTTCTCAGTTTTCCTGATCAGGATTCAGTCTGGTGCATTATTTAGATGTCTGGAGGATTTTAGGGGGACAGGGAGCTCTCTGTACTTCTTTCTGCTGCTCCTGCATCTTAATTTCACCTCCAAAAAGGGAATTCTCTGTCAGTGGCTTCAGTTTTTTCATTGACATAAGAGACACACCTGCCAAGACAAACCCATAAACTATATGAAGACAATTAGAAAACACTTTTCACACAAATAAAGTAAGATCTGAGTAACTGGAAAAATATCAGTTGCTCATGGGTAGGCCATGCTAATATAATGAAAATGACAATCCTATCTAAATTAATTTACTTATTCAATGCCATACCAATCAAACTACCAAAAAGTTATTTTAGAGAGCTAAAAAAAAATAACAAAATTCATCTGGAAGAACAAAAGGTCCAGAATATCAAGGGACTTAATGAAAAGAAATGCAAGGGAAGATGGCCTAGCCATACCAGATCTAAAACTGTATTATAAAGCAGCAGTCATCAAAACTGTACTGGCTAAGAAATAGAGTGGTGTATCAGCAGAATAGGTTAGGTACACAAGACACAGGAGTCAATGACTATAGTAATCTACTGTTTGATAAACCCAAAGACTCTAGCTTCTGGTCTAAGAACTCACTATTTGACAAAAACTGCTGGGAAAACTGGAAAATAATATGGCAGAAACTAGGCATAGACCAACATCTTACACCGTTTACCAAGATAAGGTCAAAATGGGTACATGATTTAGACGTAAAGGGTAATACCATAAGCAAATTAGGAGAGCAAGGAATGGTTTACCTTTCAGATCTATGAAGAAGGGAAAGAATTTATTACCAAAGAAGATATAGAGAACATTATGAAATACAGAATGGTTAATTTTGATTAAATTAAATTAAAAAGGTTTTGTACAAACAAAGCCAGTGCAGCCAAGATTAGAAGGGAAGCAGAAAGCTGGGAAACAATTTTTACAGCCAGTGTCTCTAAGAAAGGCCTCATTTCTAAGATATATAGAGAATATAATGAATGAAAAGTTGATTTAACCTTGAATTATTTAAACAAACTATTGAAAATGAGAAATGAACAACAAAATTTCATTCAGAAGTTAAACCAATGAAAATTAATTGCACTAATACGAGGAAGTACCTTAGTCAGAAAACACTTATTTGCCAAACTAGAGACATGTCTGCCAAAGACAATACATTTTTAGAATGTAAATTAATATATAAAACCTTATGAAGAAAAATATGATGATTTTGAGTAGTATCATCTCATAAAACCAAGAGAAATAATGGAGCGTAAATTCTAGAAAGCTTGGTAAGATGTCCAAGTAAGCAAAATCACCCCAAGGACAATGGAAGAGAGGCTACAAGGAGAAGGAAAATGGAAAAGATCTGCAAAAATCATTTCAATAATCTTTTTTTTTCCATTAAAGATAGTAAAACCATAATACACATAACCCTAAGTTAACAGTTCATGACTATAGTACCTGAGGTACTTACAGAGAAGGTAGAAGTGGCTTTAAAGAGAACAAAAGTGGAAAGGGCCAAATGGAAAATTTCAAGTATGTAGAGAGATTTTTCTTGGAGGTGTTACAGTTCTGAGAGAGTCAGAAGACTGCTATACAGAGAATCTGAAGGACAGGAAGAATATACAAAAAGCATAGAAAAAGAAGTCTTGAAGCTTATTAACAACAAAAAAATGACAAGAGAACATCAATAACTAGTGACCTTTTATACCCACTTTACCCAGGGTTACACAGTCATTATGTGTCAGAGATAGGACTTGAACCCCATATGTTCCTAATTCCCTAAAATCTTTATGAGGTTCATCTATACATGAATTGATATATGTTCATCAAAAATGTTACTGGGAAATTAGGGATGAGTAGAGATTTGAGGATATGAGATGATAATAGAATATTGTCCCTTTCCTATTCAAGACAGATTAAAATCAGATAATGTTTGTGAAGAGTTTTGTAATAATTCTAGGTCTTCTTGGGCATGTTGGTGCATTCCTGTAATCCCTGCTACTAGAGGAGGCTGAGACTGGTGGAGTTCAGGAGTTCTGGAGTTCTGAGCTGTATTAGGACTAAAGTTGATCAGGTGTCTTCTCTAAGTGTGCGACCAATATGATGTTCCTGTAGGAGTGGGTGGATGGCTGCCAGGCTGCCTAAGGAGAAAAAAACCATCCAAGGTCAGAAAAAAACAGAGCATGCTAAAGCTCCCATGTTGATTAGCATTGGGATGGGCCGTGAGTAGCTGTTGCGTTTTCAGCCTGGGCAAAATAGGAAGCTAGTCTCCAAAAAAAGGAAAAAAGAAAAGAAAAAACCCCACAAAACACCAAAACAATAATTCTGTAACATGTGTGACTCATTGTCTCTAAATGCTAAGCATCAGGGAGTTTGCTAGATTCAGCAAATTACTAGAACTGATATCTTAAGTAACTGTTTGATACTAGCTGTAAGATACACTTCTTTTCTTAAGAGGAAAAGAATGGCTCAAAATTCTCCTATTGTGCAAAGGCTCGTTACACTATGTTGTAGCATAATAGAGATTCATACTAAGTCTCTTAGACTTGGTAACTTTGGATAGATAGCGCCAAACTCTCAATCTACTCTCTTCTTCTCCTACCTAAAAATCTGACCTGACAAATCATATTGGCAGCACTATCTTCCCTTAATTTAGGCATTTTGATACTTTCTTTCCTTATAAAATGCATAATGTTCATCAGTGTTCTACTGTCTTTGTTTTTACAAAAATCTTTAAAAGGGGATGGTTTTCTCAGGGTACCTGACTTTATTAAGCCATTTACCTCTTAAGCAACTATTTTGTTGGAGTAAATCCCTAGAAATTATTAAAATTTTTTATAAAATTATAAGGCAGTAGACCCAGATAATTTCATCTTTTAAAAAGAAATTGATTATTTCTGATTAGCAATCATGGCTGAACTTTATTCTAAACTTTAAATAGCTTTCTCCATTTATGTATATTATTTCTTTGGGACTCAACTTGTAATTTAATTTTTATACAAAATTCTCAGTGAGAAAATTACTTACCCAGAATTATATAGTCCTTAATATGTCAGATATGGGACTTGAACCCAGGGGTTCTTGATTCCCAGTCAAGTGGCACACTGGAATAAATCTATGAGAGTGTGTGTGTGTGTGTGTGTGTGTGTGTGTGTGTGTGTGTGTGAGAGAGAGAGAGAGAGAGAGAGAGAGAGAGAGAGAGAGAGAAGAAATAAAGCAGAAGTGGAATGATCTTGGTCTCTTCTAAAATACTTTCCTATCCGAAACTATTAAAATATATAGTATTATCTTTACAGGCATAATTGGTGGCAGTATTGTATACTGAAAGGACACTGGATTGAGATTCAGAAGGCCTAGTTTCAAATCATGGCTTCTCTTATTTTAACTTTGAACTTCACGTCTTTAAACCTCGTTTGTAAAATGTTTCAAATAATAGTCACATTAGCTACCTTAACACGTAACTCTGAGAAAACTACTTTGCAAACTATAAAACTCCATCTAAATGTGATTTAGCATTATTGTTATTGCCAGCAATAATGATGGGGTATGTCCATTATTGAACCAGTACTGCAAATGCTTCCTTACAGCACATGTTATTGGTTGCATTGCTCAATTTTAAATGGCCAGATATATGAATTTTGAAATAAAGTTGGAATCCTCAATATGCCACACATAGGTAAAATAAATATGTGTTTTGGCACCATGCTTTATTATTTCAATACTGAGGAGTTGTAATATCATGGAAAGAGCAGTTAATTAAGGGTAAGGAAACTTTTTTTTGCCTACTTATGTGACCTTGGATGAGTTATTTCATATCTCTGGGATCCCAGTTTCCTTATTTGTATGATTTCCCACTTTTCTTCCAATACCAAATCCTGGGAATCCCTAAGGTTTTAAGCAGTGTAGCGTATTAGAAAGAATACTAAATTTGGAGTTAGAGGACTTGGGTTTGAGGACTCCTATTTCCAGGCATCTGTGTGGCCCAGTGGATAGATTGCTGGACTTGGAGTCAGGAAGGCTCATTTTCCCTAGTTCAAATCTGGCTTCAGACGTGTAATAGCTGTGTGACCCTGGGCAAGTCACTTAACCTTGTTTGCCTCAGTTGCTTATCTGTAAAATGGGCTAGTGAAGGAAATGGAAAACCTCTCCAGTATCTTTGCCAAGAAAACCCCCCATGGGGTCACAAAGAGTCGGACATGACTGGATTGGCTCAACAAGAACAATAAACTCCTATTGCTCTCTGTGTGACCTTTAGCAAGTTTACTTCACTGGACCTTAGTTTGCTCGACTATAAAATAAACGTATTAGACTAGATGATCACTCGTGTCCCTTTGCACTCTATATCTCTGACGTAATATTCATGTAATTTATAACCACAACCTCAGCTTTGCCATATATTCTGATTCTTGTCCAAATCATCAAAAAATTCTCTTTAGAGAATCCATATTAGACTTCACAAAAGATGGAAAATTGTTTAAAGTTAAGTGAGTCATTTTAATAGTTATCCTACTTTCCTGTAAAATGTGCAAATTGTTTAGAAATTCACATAGTGACATTAAAGGTGGTTTTTAGTGGGAAAATTTATGTCCCAGCAACTATTTTTTGGAATATAGAAGCTTCTACAGATGACCCAGACCAGACCAATGGTACTAAAACCTAGAACAGATCTTTATTATAGGTTCATTTAACAACACATAAAGGAAAATATTTAATTTCAGGAGGAGGAGGGGAAAGAATGAAATAGAGAGAGTAGGAAGGGAAGAAAGGGGTAAGGGGGCAGTCAGAATTACATTCACCAGAGGAATAAGATACAACCATGTTTCTAGAGGGACAAAATATATCAACAACTTAATTGTTGTTGTTGTTTGTCCTTTGTCCTTTGTTCTTGAAGAGGACCATGACATCAGGAAGATGATTCCATGACTTGCAAGTGAATTGGGCTTAAGCAAGGGAGGGCTCTGCAAAGTCACCACCCTCACCTTCTTCTCCAGAGCTATCTGGGTCCAGTGGCCAGATATAGATTAGGACAACTGAAGATGACCCAACAACTTAATACAAATTAATACAGTAGACTCTGGGCCTTGGGTGAGATCATCTTGATACCAGAGTAAGAGGAAGAAGAAGAATATGTAAAAATATCTGCCAGTTTTAGCCCTCAGAAATTTTTCAAACTCTATCTACTCCTCATTCAGTTACTATACACTGACTTTAACCCATAGAAACACCCCTGGGTTGACCCACACAACAGGGCAACTTCACAGTATTGTAAGGGAGCCCAGGGTTTAGTAGAAAGGGGGGTTCCATCTGATTTAGATCCATCCAATTGCTTTCTTACCACTGATGTCACAGGTAAGGGAGCATCAGTTTGCAAGGGTATTCATAATTTCCAGCAAGGAAGACTGTATAAGATATCAGAGCTTTTACCAGGTAAGAAGACAAAGGGGGCATCTTGAGTAAATGTAACCTGTCACAAGAAAGACTAACCCCTATCCTTCTTTAACACCCACTCCCCATAAAAAATAGAGGCTTTTTAGCCTAGTGCCGTTAAAGAGGAAATGTTAAAAGTCTGTATAATAATTGTTAAGAGTAGTTTGCTCTGAAAATCTTTCTAAAGCCAGACTCCCTTTGCTTCTTCGATTATTCTGTGAAAACTACAACACACCAGAAGCTGTAATTATATGCTTTTTGGAAATTTCACTGTAGTTAGGGGTTCATATAAGGGTTGCACTGATGACATATTTTCCCAATGCAGTGACTATTGGCATGATATTTGACGGTTAACTAATCCCTAAACTACTGCAATTAGCTTGTTTTCCATAGTGCAAAATTTAACTAAGACAGAGTACAGACTTTGGAAAGAATGTTTGTAAAAATGTATTTTAAATGTACATTGAAAGGCCTAGGGACCCCGTTTCATTTTAAATAAAAAGATGATCATTCCACAGTTCCTTACCTATTGCAGGTATAAGGGTCGAATACAATTCGTTTAAAATGGTTATTAACAGGAACCTTAGAAGTAGTTCATTTCCAGAATATTTTAATCTCCTTCACAAAATGTGTCTACCATTATGGAAATGCCAAATTTTAGCTAATGACTTCCTACATTTTCAGTTCTACAAAATAGTCTGGCTCCACTAACAAAGATAAATATTTTATTAACCTTATTTTCACATCATATATATGTTACGGTGTTTTTGTTAACTAGTATTCTAATACCCCTTATATTTTGCATTAGAAATTGAAGTAGTAAAATATAGTTCATGTATAGCACTTTTATATTTCCAAAGAAGTTCTGTCATAGCACACCTCCTGGAAGAAAGATTTGTTGTTTTTATTTGATTAGACCCATGATTTCATTGATATAGGGAGGTCCCTTTGGAGGAATTTACGAATGCTTTTTTTTGCAGTTTATATTCTAAGGGAGTTGCCTGAGAAACTGAGAGGTTAAGTCACTTGCCCAGGTCATAAAATAGTGTGTGGCAAAGGTAGAACTTGAACCTAGGTGGGGGTGGGGTGAAGATTCTCTACCACGGATACTGCCCTTTTCACATGGGTTGAGGAGAAGGAATAATAAACATCAGAGCCCGAGGAAGCAGCTTCTATTTTTCTGAGTGGCTGAGGCCATATCAGCTATAGAGCAGTTACTATTAACACCAGTCCAGTACAGGCCTGTCCCTGCAGCAGTCCTCCACTTCCATCAGCTACCATCTTACATGTCATAATGATATACTGCTTTTGTATAGTGAATAGTGCCTTGGGGGAGCAGATCATTGTAAAACTTTACTACATCTTGAGGGAGTATTGGGGAAATGAGGGTTTTGCTGATGGGTCAGCATATACAAAGATAGTTTATTGATTATGTTGAAAATTATTCTTTCCAAGGATCAATAAGCTACATATTAAGATATATTCAACAATGTGGTAATTACATAATTTATGTAAAATGCTTTGTTAGTGTTAAAGTGCTATGTAAATGCTAGGTACTACTATTATTTCATAGCTAAAATTATTTTTCATATGTTTCTTATCATCTTTGTAGAGCAAGTTTAATTAAATGACTGAGAAATCTTGAAGCTAACAGGAAACAAAATCAAGAAAAGAATCAGTAGTAAAAATTCATGTCCTCAAATATCAATGGCATGAATGCCCAGAATTTATGCAACAAGTGAGGAATCAGATGGGTCTTAAGGAGCCAAACTTGATCTCATAGGTATCACTGAGACTTGATGGAATGAACTTCTGACTGTACCATGGCTCTAGGTGGAAATATCATATTCAAAAGAAACTCAGTCAGCAAAAGCAGAGGAAGAGTGGAGTGATCTTACTGTTTTTCTCTTTTTTATATTTATGTCCTGAGGATTTAGCACAGTGCTTGGCACTAAATGTTTATTGATTGATTCATAAGATGTACAACAAAGAATATAATCCAAAATTATTGTAAGTGTAACATAAAGATTTATGATACCAACCAAAGCCTTTACAGTTGGTCAGGATGGGGGCGAAATTGAGTCAAGCTAGGTGTATTTGTGCTTGGGAAAAAAAGAGAGTGAGGCAAATATCCACCTCAGTTACACACTTTTTTTGGTCATATCCTTGATCTTGCCTTCACACACAAATGTTTTACCTTCCATGTTCACTAGTTATTCTTTCTTTATCTGATCATAATCTTTTATTTTTCTATCTTTCTTTTTGCCTTAAAAACCTTAATCCCTGTTCTATGTCTTCATCATGACTTCTCATTCCTCATCCCCTCATTCCTTTTTTGTAGGTCAGTGTACCTGCACTGGATGTAGTTCTCCCTTCTTTATCTCAGCCCCTTAACAAATTACTTAAACTCTACACTGTTCCTTGCCCTTGTGTCCTTTCCCACCCCGTCCTTTAGATTATCACAATTTGAGAGTCTTACCATACATATGCTGCTGAATGAAACTAGAGAAAAAAAAAAAAACATGAGAACCACACCGACTGGGTCCACAATACATAATCTCATAATTTCAACTGGGTCCGCACTATAGCAGGATGGTGCTTTGGTACTTCCCAAATCATTTCTCTATCCTGCTCACCCTGGTGGCTATTGCAGAGCTTTCCATGCTTTCTCAGACCTTTCACTGAATCCCCTGCCCCATGATCTTGCTTTAGACTTCACTGAATAAAATGATGCCATTCACCACGAGCTACTTTTTCTTCACCCTTCCTCCTTGTATGCCACTGAGACATCTTCCCCACTATCTCCTCCATCACTTCTGTCTCACACAAAAAGGGGCTCTTCTCCTTGCCAAAGCGAACCCTTTTATAGGCACCCTTAATCCTCCCCCTTTCTCTTTTCTCCTGTAGATTGTCTCCTCTTATCAACCCACTGTCTCTAATAATCTTCAACCTCTCCCTGTTTCATGGCTCCTTCCCTTTTGCCTATAAATATACTCATGTCTTCCCAGCCTTTAAAAAAAAAAACCTCATTTGATCTGACCATCTTCACTAGCTATTGTCATATGTCTTTCCTCCTCTTTTTGACTATATGCTTTGAAAATACCATCTATAATAAGTGCCTCCAATTCTTTCTCTCCTTTCACTCAATTCTAAACCTTTTGCAGTCTGCTTTCTGACTTCACAATTCATCTGAAACTGCACTCTCCAAAATTGCCGGGGATCTCTAATGGTCTTTTCTCCATCCTTATCTTTCTTGACCTATCTTCAAATTTGGCTCTATGATCACACATGTTCCTGGTCACACAGCTACTGTCATAGGTAAGAGTTCATTTACATCCCTTTCTCTCTATTCACACAGCCAACACTAGTTCAAATCCGTATTATCTCTTTCTTTGATTACTGTAGTAGCTTTTAAATTGGTCTTCCAGTTTCATCTGACTTCCCACTTCAATCCTTCCTCCTTTCAGCTGCCAAAGTAATTTTCCTAAATCATAAATTTCACCATTTTTTACCATACACATAATCAATAAATTCTAGTGGCACCCTCTTACCACCAGGATCAAATATAAAATCTTTTTGTCATTCAAAGGTCTTTACAACATGGTTTCTTTGTACCTTTTCAGTCTTCTTAAACTTTATTTAACCTTCTATACACACTGCAACCTACTACACTGGCTTACTTATTACTCATGACACTCCATCTTCTGACTCACACCTTTGATGCTCTCCCTCCTAACTTATTTGAAGATTCATCATTAATGACACCTTCTGCAGGAGACCTTTTCACAATGCTTTTGTCTCTGAGATCACCTTTCACTTACTGTATCAGTGTTTTGTCTGGATATTATTATATCCTGTTGTCTCCCTCTTTAGAATGTGACTTGTTTGATTGGAGAGACGGTTTCTATTTGTGTCCATGGTGCTGGACAAGTAGTTCCATTCCTTCTAGGATATGACATCTTGGATGCCAGGGCACCACACTCCTTGGCCAGTTCAAACATGTCTGCTGTAGACTATCTCTTTCTCAAAGTTAGCTAGATCCTCTAATGACTCTTCAATTTTTCAAGTTCTCACAACATCCCATACCCCATGAGGATGAAGATTAAAAACAGAAGTGGCCTTGTCCCCAGACTCAGGTTTGCTTGGGAATTCATGATTTTACAAACAGATATGGTGGAGAGAATGCCCTCCGCTCCTTCCCAGAGCTTAGACTCATCCTTATTCTTTGTGACCAGAAGGAAGAAAAGACCTATTTCACATGTCCTTTGGTATTACACACTTAGTTACAGCTGAGCGGCCATTTAAAAGGCTTACATAGTGGTCAGCAAACAATCCTGGTATACCTGTACATGCTGTGACTAAGGGACAAAATCCCCCTTTCCCCCACCTGCCATTACATGTTTTCATGCATTTCCAGAAGGAAGCTTAACTCCCCTAAAGGTGTTGCGGACAGAGTATTTTGAGCTTGCACCCAGGACAGGGAACGTTGGCCGATCCCCCAATACATAATATGATGTAAAAGGCAGGGGCTGAAATGGAAAGATCCCTGACCTTGGAATCAGGAGATCCCCAAACAAAGAGATAATGGCTGTTTGATCCTAAAGAAGTCACTTTACCACCTCTGAGCCTTTTGTACAGAAAGTGCATTGTAAACTTTAAAAATATGTAAATGGGAGCTGCTGTTATTTTGAGATTTTTAAAATAAACATAGAATTTAATATTTGCAAAACTAATCAGTTTGTTATTTTCTGCAGTAATTTTGTGTTTGTTTTTTGGGATTCAATGTGAAAGTCTTCATTTGAATTCAATTATATGCCCCAAGATGTAAAACCTGCATTTTGTTTATAGGCATTATACGTATTCTTAATATTAATAGTACCTCTTTGCTGAAATGATGCCCTAAAATTTTTGATTTAGATAACAATTCCAGATTGTAAGATAGCCTTGAGAACTGAGAAATTGAAAGTAGACATAAAATTAATAAATATGCAATAATGATCCATTGCTTCTTAAATTTAAATGTATTTGGTAATACTTTTTAGACTCAAAATCGTACATGGTCACTTTATGAAGATGCTTTTTGAGTCCTGTTTGTTGTATTAAATATCCAGTGAGAGCCAAGACATTTTGTTTTATTACATGTGTCTTTTTCCCTCAGGATTTTATTGTGTCAGAATTTTTATCCATGCTTTTCCTGTTAATGTTTTTTTCAGGAGTATGATGATGGATATGGCACTGCTTATGATGAGCAAAGTTATGACTCCTATGATAACAGCTATAGTACCCCAGCACAAAGGTAAGGAGCAATCCTTACTTACTGTTCCTGATACTGAGTACTGTCCAAACTACATTTTTGTCTAACATGGAAAATAAAGTACTAATCAAACCACAGCATATATAACTTTACCACCAATCTTAGAATTATGATTCCTGTATGCGATTCCCTATAAAATGAAGGTAATTAAACTTGTCCTGCCCCTTTTTATTTTTTTAAAGTATACCAATCTTATCAGTCATTCAACAAAGATTTATTAAGTGTTTACAATATGCCAGGCACTTTTGTAAGGAAAGGCAATAACAATCCCTGCCTGTTGCTAGATCGTAGAAGGTACAGAGGTGACAGTAAATTGAAAGAACACTGGAAAGGTAGAAAGGATCCAGGCCATGAAGAGCTTTAAATACCAAACAAAGGATTTATATTTGATCCTGGAGGCAACAGAGAGACACTGGAATTTGTTCAGTAGGGAAGGGACATGGCCAGATTTACTCTTTAAGAAAATAACTGATAGCTGAAGAAAGAATGGATTGAAGTGAAGAGAAACTTGAATCAAGAAGACCAATTACAAGTCTATTGCAATAGTCCAGACAAGAAGTGATGAGGGCCTGTAATAAGATGGTGGCTTTGTCAGAAAAGAGAAAAGGATATATAGGAGAGATACTGTAAAAGTTGAAATGTAAAGATTTGATAACAGATTGGATATGTTGGGTGAATTCAAAATAGAAGTCAAAAATCACATCTAACTTGTAAGCCTGGATAACTAAGAGAATGGTGGTACCCTTAAATATGAATTCAGAAGAGGGGGTGATTCTCAGAGGAAAAGTAATAACTGGTTTTGTTCTGTTGAGCTTGAGATGCCTGTAAGCATCCAGTTCAAGATGTCTGATGATCAATTGATGATTCAGAACTGGAGTTCAAGAAAGAGACTAAACTAGATAGATAAATCTGGAAATGATCTGCATAAAGAATTCATGGCAACTGATAAGATCACCAAGTGGGAGAATATGTCAAGACTTAATAATTTACTGGAAGTCTTTAAGTAGAAGTTGGATACCCTTATATAGGTATATAGGAGAAGGGGATTTGTACCTTCACTAAGGGTTTGACTGGAAGACTTCTGGGATTCCTTTCAACTCTGTCAGTTTTTTCTTCAATGATTAGTGAGGTTAGTCAGTACACATTTACTAAACACCTGCTATGTGCCAGGTGCTATGCTATGTCCTGAGGATACAAAGAAAGACCAAGGACAGCTCCTGCTCTCAAGGGGCTTATACTCTAATAGGGTAGACAATATACAAAGAACTATGTATAAATAAGCTATTTATGGGATAAATTACAGATAACCCACAAAAGGAAAGCACTAAAATTATGGGAGATTAATTCCAAATGACATGAGAAATTATCAAAATTAATCTGGACCTAAAATACAACACATGGTGTTAAGTGGATAGAGTGCCAGGCCTAGAATCAGGAAGACCCAAATTCAGATCTGGCCTCAGTCACTTCCTAACTGCATGATCCTGGGCAAGTCACTTAACCATATTTGCCTTACTTTCCTTATCTGTAAAATGGTCTGGAGAAGGAAATGGCAAACCACTCCAGTATCTTAGCCAAGAAAACCCCAGATGGGGTCATGAAGAGTTGAACAGGACTGAAATGACTGAACAACAATTAAAATATAAAAATACCCTCCAAGAAGCTCTGCTGCTATGAAGGTATTCTGAATTTTTATCAGATGATCATGTGGGCCAATGAAAATGTTAATGAAATGTTTTGATAAAATATATGTATAGCATTCCCCTTATCTATCATTTTAATCAATCTGGTTAAAAAGAAAAAAAAAAACAGTACTGGTCATTTGGCATGGCCTATCCTTGTTGAAGCCATTCTGGTTCTTTGTGATCACTGCTTCCTTGAGATTGCTGGCCATCTCTTTCTTAGTACAGTCTAGAATTTTGTCAGGAATCATAGGCCTATAATTTGTAGGCTCTTTTCCCTTTTTTGAAAACCAGGACATATACTTATTACTCAACTAAAATATTTGACTTCCTGTTGTCCCTCATGTACAACACTCCCATTTGCTTACTCTCTTCCCCGTGCCTATAATATTCTCCTTAACTCCTACCTTTTGGCTTCCCAGGTTTCCTTCAAGACTAAGTTCAAATTCTGTCTTCTGCAGAAGACTTTTCTGAGTTTATCTCCTCCCTCAGCCTTGCAGCTCTCAGTTCTCATTGCCAGAGCCTTCGCTCTGAGATTACCTTTCATCTACTGTGGATATACATATATATGTATGTATGTATTTGTGTGTGTGTGTGTGTATGTATACACATGTACATGTGTGTATATATATATATATATATATATATATATGTAGTTGTTTGCAGCTTATCTCTCCTATTGGAATTCAAGCACCTTGAAGGCAAAGATAGTTTTGCTTTGCCCCCTTTTTAAATTCCTAGCATTTAGCATAGTACCTGACATATATAAGCACTTTATGTTGACTGACTGAAATTCTTATCTCCTAAATTAACAACAGTCTCTTAATTATCATATTTCATTGTCTTTTCTCAGTCTCCATCCTTCTTAATCTACCTTGCTCCATGTAGCACTGTTGACCACTTTCTCCTCTTACAAACTTTCCTTTCTGGGTTTTTCTGGTAACACTTTCTCCTTGTTCTCTTTCTGCCTGACTGACCACTCTTCAGTTTCCTGGGCTGGATCATTGTCCATATCATGATATCCCTTAGCTGTGGATGTTCCTCAGAGTTCTGTCCTAAATTCTCTTCACTTCTATGCTTTCTCAGTAACTTCTTTAGCTCCCATGGCTTTAATTATTATCTCTCTGCATGTAATAATAATAACGACATCAGCTGGTATTTATGCATCACTTTAAGTTTGAAGAGAGCTTTACATGCATTATGTTAGATGACTCACAGATACACATATCTAGCCTTGGGCTTTCTCTTGAGCTTTAGTCCTGCATCCCAAATTAGACATTTCCAATTGGCTGTCTTCTCAAACTTAACCTGAACTCTGAACCTGAGCTCTTTATCATTTCTTCCACTCTAAACCTTCTCTCTCTCAAATTTCCTTGTGCCTTTCCAAAGCAACACCAGCATCCTAACTTTATAACCTCATTTTTATCCTCTACTCTTCATTCACCCTCACTTTACATCTCCAGTCACTTACCAAATCTTGCTGTTTATACCTGTGCAAAATCTCTCACATCCTATCCATTCACTCCACTCACAGTTACCACCTTAGTTCAGGCTCTCAAGAACTCTAACCTAAATTGTTGCACTGGTCTCCCAAATGGTCTGCTCTCCTCAAATCTTTCTTCATTCTAACCCGTCCTCCTCCATGTCGTTGCCATAATAGTTTTCCTAACATTACTCCCTTCCTCATACAACTCCTGTAGCTCCCAGCTGCCTCTAGGATAAAATATAAACTCTCTTAGGTTTAAAGTCCTTCATGACCCAGACCCAACCTGACTTTCCAGCCTAGATAAATATTACTCTTCCACTCTGTAATCTACTCATATTGGTCTTCATTTTGTTCTTTGCACATGACTCTCCATCTCCTGTCTCTGGACTTTACAATAACTATTGTTCCATTTCTCATGCACTCCCAACCATACCTGGAATGCATTCTCTCATCTTCTACTCAGAATTCCTTTCTTCTTTCTAGATGCTTCTAAAGCATTACCTTCTACAAGAATATCTTTACCTGATTCCCCAAACTGGAGGAAATGTTAGTGTTCTCCCTTTCACACTAATTTGTATTTAATTAATTTGTATTTATTTGCATTCATCCTCCCCATTAATATGTAAGTTCCTTGTAAGAGAAGATTATTTCATTCTTTATATTTATATCTCTGGCTCCTAGTGCAATGACATATTGATTGATTGATTGTTTCCTTTATAGTGAAAAGATCATTTTCCTTTGAAGAGAAAATAAAAGTAAGAATTGAATAAATTTATCTTTTCTCTGTAGTCAGTCATCGTCATCCTTTCTGCCTCCAGCAAAGGTTTTTTTCTGACCATCGTCTTTCTCCCAATAGAGTTTTTAAAAAATTAAAATTAAAAAAGCAAAACCTTTTTGTTATCAGTACCTTTCTTTGACTGCCTCTGCTCATTATGAGCTTTAGTGTTGCTGGCATCATTCTTACCTTACCATGCCAAACTGAACCAGGAAAAAAATGTAACCAAAGACCATAACAATGCAAATGGAGACTGACTGGTATGAAAATAGAATGACAAAACTCAGCCTTGATGAAGAAATATTCCAATATTAGAATGCAGTCTTTCCATTCTTAGCAGAAATGGGAAAATGTTGGGGTAAGATGACACATATACTAAGAGAACTGGTTGATATGACGGTTAGTTTTACCTTAAACTAACTGTTTGTTAGAACTGCTTTTCTTTCCTTTTCTTCTCTTTTTTATTCTTTTTTTCAAAAAGTTTTTAATTCCTTTGAACATAAAAGGGCAATGAAAATTTTTTATAGTTTCGAGGTCTTTAGGTGGACTGTTTTTGGTTGTTTTTTTGTTTTTTAGTGCAAGGGGGAAGGTACTGTCTTTTAAACATGGGAAGTTAGAGCTAGAAGTGATGTTAGAAATCATTTAGTCCAGGACCCTCCTTTTGTATTTGAGGGAATTTAGATTTAATATGGTGACTTATTTGACTTATTCAAGGTCATAGAGCTGTAACTAGAACCCAGGTTTCTTGCCATTTCACTGGCGTTAGTGTGCAAAATGGCCTAAAGAGGATAGAGTGACCCTATGTTCTTAAATCTTATAAAGTAAGCTTGTATTTTTATATCATGTCCTTTTCCAAATATATCTCACCCTCCTCAAACAATCCTGGGTAACAAAGATTAAAAAAGAAAAAAAATGGAAAGCAGTTCAGCCAAACAACCAACACATTAGCTGTGCCTGACTGTATATGCTGTATTCAACAGCCCTACTCCTCTACCTAGGCATCTAAGGTACATGGGACTCAGGAATACCTGAGTTCAAAGCCTGCCTCCCTGCCTCAGACAGCTATATGACCCTGGGCAACTTATCCACTGTCAATTTCAGTTTCCTTTTCTATAAAATGGGATTAGTAATATTACCTACCTTACAAGGTTGTTGTGAGCATCAAATGAGTTAGCATATAATTTGCTTTGCAAATCTTAAAGCCCTATATAAACCTTAACTAGCTATCGTGGCCAAAAAAAAAGAGGGGAAGAAGGTACATTTTCATTACTATTCCTGAGGGTCAAGGTCGGTCATTATAAGTCTTTCCATTCTTTCAAGAATTCTTTATAGTCATCATTTCTCATAGCACAGATATATCCCATTACATTTGTGTGCCCCAGTTTGTTTATCTATTCCCAAAGGGCATCTCATTTATTACCTCTTCTTTATTGCTCTGAAAACTGCATTTATAAACATTTTCATGTAAGAGAACTTTTCTGTTTTTGACTTTTTGAGAATGTGTATGCCTATCAGTGGTATCTAAGCCAGAAGGTATGAACTTTTTAGTTACTTCCTTTAGCATAATTCCTAATTTTGTTTCAAAATAGACCAGTTCATAGTTCCACTAACAGTATTTTAGTGTGCCTATCTTCTCCAAATACCTACAACCAGTCAGTCAACCGACACTTACCAAATATATTGCCAAGTATTAAACTAGGTACTTGCAATACCAAGACCTAAATGAAACAGGTTCTTACCCTCATATTGTTCATTTTGTTAGTATTCAGCATGAGATCTATATGCATATAAGTATGTACAGAATAAATGCAAAGTAGTTTTGTATGACACTAGTTGCTGTGGAGAGCAGGAGGGACCTTCTTAATTCTTTATAGCCATTGTTTATTTTTGTGGTTATATGGTTCAGTTCATTTTGTATCACTCCATACAAGACTTCCCTTGTTTCTTGGAGGTCTTCATATTTACTCTTTCTTAGAAGCCATTAACTACTTCCATCTTTTATCATTTTTGTCATTTGCTAGATATGAAGAAGGTCCTCAGAATTGTTTTGACCTGCATTTCTTTTTTTATTAGTGATTTAGAGCAAACTTCCCCCTACTTATTGCTTTCAAGAAGGAAGGGGAAAGAAAATACTTCAAGAAACCCTTTGACCCAGATCTTTCCTTGGGTCAATTTCAGCCCATTATACTTAAGCTGAAAGCAGTATATGAAATTGAACACTATTATGTCACCAAAAACAGTAGCACAATAAAGTATGACACTGGATTTAATTTATCACATTTGAAAATGCCCCTCTTAAAACTTAAAATAGAATTAGTTTTAAACTCAAGATTTATTTCATTTTATAAAGCATTTAAATTTGCTTCTGAAACTAGTTTTCTAAATGTTTTTAGAGAATTGGGAGCCGTTTTCCCCTAATTTTAAATTATCAACAATAAAGCTAAATTGAGCCAGTCACATAACAAGGGCAAAGAATAACCAGTGGACAAGCTATGTTCCATTTTCTGTCCACACACAGTAGTAGACCTCTTCTGGAGTTAATAGTCAGTAAGCATGTATTTAGTGTCTTATGCCAGGCACTGTGCTAGAGATGCCAAGAAAATCAAGATAGCTGCTATTCAAGTTCTTCTGTTAATGCACATTCATATTTTGTGTTTGAATAGCTCTAAAAATCTTCAAATACTTTCACTTAACTTTGCAAACCCCTTCAGGTTTCAGTGGAAGCCATGTGTTTAGAACTGTGGGCACTATTTTAAAAAATGAGGAAAATATACCACTTAATAGTGCTAGTTTCCAGTTAAAAGTAGTATGTAACACATCATCTTGTTCTGCACAGCCCCATAGAGGAGTAGGAGGAGGATGAAGTCTCTGACATGTGAAGGACATCTGAGGGTTTGCATTTGTTTGCCTTTCAGATTAGTAGCCAAAGGATTAAACTACATAAAATAGAAATTAAGATTATTCAGATTTTTAGCAAGTAAGAGAATTTGAGGAAGGAAAAAAAGGAAAAGAATCTTTATCTTAACTTTGGGAAATTGCAGTATCTGTGACAGTACATAGCACAGTTAAATTTAAGTATGTAATCAGAATAGGATAGAAATTGTCAAGTTATGGTCATTCTTGGTACATTTTAAATGCACAGGGTATGGAAAGCAAAAAGGCTAAAATTGTTGTTATTATGTTATGTGTTTTATTCTACTGGCAGTTTTAGCATTATTTTATTATTAATTGCTTCTTGAAAGCTGTCCTGCATAGGTATGAAAATAATCATATTGTATTCTCTGTTATGTAGAGAATTATGATCTGTTGTTTAATTCAGAATGTTTAAGTTGGTCAAATTTTTTTTTCGGAATTTTAACATAAGTGATGACTTCTTGTACTTTTAAAATAAAAAATCATAAGGTCACATTTATATTGAAACTTAAGGTTCAATATAATTCAAAGTACTTTCCAAACAATTTCCTTATTAGGGTATAAATTAGCATTCCCATTTCATATGTACACTGAGATTCAGAGAAGTTCATTAAAGCATTCGACCCTAATAATACGTTTAATAGATGTCAGAGCCCAGATTTGGATCTAGGTTTCTCCTAATTCCAAGTCAAAGACTATTTTTGGCATACCATTTCACCTCTGTTAAGTTATTGTACTATATCAAGGAATTCCTTGTTAGCATTCATCAAACAAAGATTTTTTTTTTTAACCAGACCTGCCTTTTTGATTTGCAGCTATGTTTATCCATGTGGCAGTTCAATGCTTTCAGGAATCTTTTTTGAAAATAAATTTTGCTTCACCTGATCAGACAACTCCCTAATATTAGAAACTCTGATGCTCCTTTGCAAATGTTAGTGCTGTATAGATATCAAGAGCCCACAATAATTGTTTGACTAAAAACTTCTGTCAGAATGGCTATCATAATTGCTCCTGTGCTTATAGACAAAGCCTTAATTTCCTCTAAAAGTTTTTGAGTAAAAAACTCAGAAATAGTCATTAGAGCTTTTTAATTTTAGAACTGAAATAATTTTATCAGGAAAATACTTGTAATTAATATATCCTATTATATAAAGATAAGGAAAAATATTTCACTGAGGTTTATATCAGGATTCTTTCCTTCAGCAAATATTCTGCTTTATTATGTGCAAGGTACTAGGCTAGGTACTGAGGGGATACTAGACATTACAAAAAAAAAAAAAGTGTGCCTTGTCCACAAGAAGAATTTTGTGTTCTCAGATTGAAATATATTTATTTTTAAAATAAATAGTATTAATTTCCCTAAAAACATTACATAGGAATACTAGGTCTGCTTGTTTTACCATTTGGAATCTTCATGCATGATCTACACAAGTGTTTAGGAAGACAATAATAGGGCAAAGGCAAGTGAGTGCTAATAAATCAATTGCCACTGTCAATTCCCTATTTAATGTTCTCTAGAATACATGGGATTTATCACTAAGGAATTGTAGAATAATGGTAGTATATGGAAACAAAGTCCACCAGGGATGTGTACTACATCATTTGGATTTTAGCGCTACCATCTGCTTAATAGCATCAAGATGACTACAGAGGTACTTATGATCAACCATTCATAGCAGTGACAGATGCTGCCGAGAGTTAACCTGCCAAGGAAAGAGGTTTGTTACCAAAATGCAGATTGTGTGACAAGGTTGCTGAAAAGAGAATTATTTTTTTTTTACCTGTCCAATGCTGAAGGGTTTTTTTTTTTTATTTTCTTTCAAGGCCCTATGTTTAAAGAGTATTTATTGAACCACAGATGTATATTCTTTTCTCTATCAGACTTGAGATCGTTTCTAATTATAAGATGGCACTAAAAGTGTTAGTTCAAACATTTGTCTGTATGGTCTTATCTTCCAAATAGAATGGAAATAACATTTCTGTAATTCCTAACTCTTTAAATGTACTTCTTGCTGGGTCCATAATAGTATAACCTGTGAAGGCTTTCCCTGAGTAATAAGTAATAATTAACCCAGTGAAATCTCACCAACTTAATTAGCATAGTTTGATGTTCCCAGTATACAAATAACTTTTCTAAAATGTAGTATTATTGAGAATTCACTTAGCTTAACAATTTAATTCATAACTTAAAACAGAAAAGGACCTTAGAAGTCATATAGTCAAACCCCATCATTTTACAAATAAACCTGGGGCTCAGAGAGGTAGTCTCACAGTTAATGAGTAGCAGAGCTAGGCTTTGGAACCCAGGTCATCAGATTCCAAATCCAGAAGTCTTTTACTGCCTGTGAGGAACAGGAAGATCACTAGACTTTGGCCCAGGGTTTGATTACCTCTACTACCATTCGCTGTCCCTAAAATGAATGGCAAAGTCATTTAACTTCTCATTAGTATGCTCATCTCATCACAAGTCACAACTTCATGGATTATTTTTAAGACAATGCTTTGTAAACTATAATGTATTATAAGAATACAGTCATTTATTATCCTGAAATCATTTTTTAAAATATTTAAAGGCAGAATAATGGAAGGAAAGGGGCCTAGATCTGGGGTCAGGAGGCCTGGACTTGAGCCTCACCTCTAATATTTAGGAGCTTTATGACATTGGGCAAGTCATTTTACCTGTCAGACTCAATTTTCTCATCTCTCAAATGAGTATAATGTTGCCTTACTACTTATTTTACATTACTTGAGGAGAAAGTTCCATGTGAACCCTAAACCTTGCTGTGTAGTTGTGAATTAATCACTAAAATAGATTATTTAAATGGACTTATGATCTCATATATGTGGGTTTGCTTTCAATTATTATTCATTAATCACCTACTGTGTGCCTGACACTCTTTTAAGCTCTGCTCATACAGAGTCAAAGATGAAATAGCCCTCTAAGAAGCTTACATTCAGTGGGTAGGAGACAATTCGAACATATACAGAGAGATTCAGTAAGTTCAGTAAAACAAAGTAACTTCATGGGGTATGGGGAAAGCACTAACTGGGAGGATCAGAAGAGATCTCCTGAGCTGAGCTTTGAGGGGAATAGCTAGGGAGACAGTGACGCTGGGAGGTAGAGGTGATGGGGGATAGTATTCCAGGTATATGAAGAGCCTTTGGAAATGTAAAGAAGAAGGATTTGTATTTACCTGGAGACAAATGTGAAGTCACTCAAGCTTCTTTATGAGGGGAATGATGTGGTCACATCTGTATTTCAAGAATAGCAAGTTGGTAGCTTTGTGAAACTGAAGTGTGTACAGGGAGACCAAGAAGGAGGTTCTTGAGTAAGCCATTTCAAAGCAGCATGGTTCTACCGGCACAAGTTATAGCCCCTACGTGCCTTTTTGTCCTATAGAATTTTCCCTGGGATAGTCTATAAATCCTTCTCAGAACAGTGGATCTCAGAAGGTTGGCCCTGGTACTTTAATAGATCATCATTTTCACTAGATGTGTCACAAAATTTTAAATGTTATGTTATTGAAGATAAAATATATGCCCTAACCTTAAAACACATGAATATTACATAAGATGAGAACACATGGAAGGGGCTATGATGTGTTGGAATTACCCTCATTCTCAAATAACTCAACAGAAAGTTTCTCTTTGTATAGAAGAGAAACTTACATATACTCAAGTCTCTATGTTCAGTGTACCCCAATTCCTTATAACAAAGGATGCTGCAAAAAAAAGTTTGGGAACCACTACTGTGGAGAATATACCCAATATACTGGAGGCCTTCCTCTGGTTCTTATAATATCTCTAATGTACCAACATGACATTCTGTCTCTGATTCTCATTATATAGAATCACAGAACCATAGTATTTGAGAATAAAAAGGATATCTAGCCCACCCATACATCAAAAGAATCCCTACTAGAAAGTATGAGAATGTACCAGTCTCCATAGAGGTAGAACCCATAACCTCCTGAAACCTTTACCCTTTTGAATAGCTGTATTTGTGAGGAAGTGGTTTTTTGGGGTTTTTTTCCCTCTAACTACTATCCTAAATTTATTGTTGTTCAGTTTTTTGTTTTTTTTTTTTTAGTCATGTCTGACTCTTTGTGACCCCATTTGGGATTTTCTTGGCAAAGATACTGGAGTGGTTTGCCATTTCCTTTTCTAGCTCACTTTACACATGAGGCAACTAAGGCAAACAGTTAAATAACTTGCCTGGTGTCACACAGCTAGTTAGTGTCTGAGGCTGTATTTGAACTCAAGAAGATGAGTCTTCCTGGTTTCAGGCAAGGTTCTCTATTCAATGCACTACCTAGCTGCCCGTCCTAAATTTGCCTCATTGCAACTTTACCCATTGTTCCTGGTTTTGCCCTCTGGGGCAAATCTAATCCTAACCTCCATATGATAGCCCTTCAAATATTTGAAAATAGTTAATCATGTCAATCAACCAACAAATATTAAGTGCCTGTTATGTGTGAAATACTGTCTTAGGTACTACGGATGTAAATATAATGAATGAAACTCCTTGAAAAGAGATTATATTTTAATGGGGAAGACAAATATATCACAAAGTATCTACAGATAAATATAAAGAGATTAAAGACAAATGCAAGATAGTTACACACAAGGTAGTTTTCGAGCAGTTGAAGGAATAAGGGAAAGCTTAGTGTAGAAGATTCTTGAGCTCATCTTGAAGAAAAAAATGTGAGTCTATAAGGCAGATGATGAGGGAGTGCATTTGAGGCATGAGTAACAGCTAGAGCAAAGCCATAGAAACAACATATAGAATATTGTGTGTAACAGAGTTTGACTTCACTAAAAAGAATTTGAAAGGGAGTTATATATGACAAGAATGGGACAGTAGCTTGAGACAAGATTGTGAAAGTAAATGCTGAAGAGGATTTTGTATTTCATCCTAAAGGCAGTAGGAAGGCACTGGAGTTGATAAAATAAGGAAGTAACAAAGAGTCACATCTCTTCCCTTGAGTCTTCTCTAGGGGAAAAAATGCTTAGTTTCTTCAAATAATGCTTGTGACATGAACTCAAGGTCTGTTCCCATCCTGGTTGCTTTTTGCCTACAAAGAAGACTAAAAACAAGTGGTCAGACAAGTAGGAGAAGAACCAGTAGAGAGAAGTGTTCCTAAAACTCAGAAAATAAAGAACATCTAGAAGAGTAGTGCCACATACTTCAGAGAAGTCAAGAAAGATGATGCCTGAGAAAAGCCCATTGGACTAGGCAATTAAGATATCATTGAGAACTTTGTAGAGAGCGGTTTCAGTTGAGTAATGAGGTTAGAAGCCAAACTGCAAAATACTGAGGATGTCAGAGAAAGAAGAAGAATAGAAGTGGTGAATAAGTACAACTCATTCTAGGAGTTTGGCTTTAAAGAGGAAAGTAGACATTGTATGATAGCTTGAGGGGATGTTAGACTTCAATGAGGTTTTTGTTGTTTTTATTAAGAATGGGAGAGAATTCAGATTATATGTAGGCAGCAGGGAAAGAATACGTAAATAAAAATTTCAGGTTAGAGAGTAAGATGGTACATATGTGGTTACAATATGCTGGAGAATATGTGAGGGCATGAGATCAAGAGTAGAAGGTTTGACAGTGACTAACAGGTCATAACAACAACAGCAACAATAATAATAATGATCAGGATAGCCAGCATTTATTTAACACCTACAATAATTGTAGGTGCTAAGCACTTTTACAAATGTTATCTCATTTGAGCCTCACCATAACCCTGGAAGATAGGTGCTTTTATTATCACCATTTTAGGGTTGAGTAACTGAGGCAAACAGGCTCAGTGACTTGCCAAAGTCATATGGCTATTAAGTGTCTAAAGTTGAGTTTGACCTAAGATCTTCCTGACTTCAGGCCCAGCAGCACCTAGCTGCCTCAAGGTCCTCCCTTTTTGTAAGTGACTAGAGTATAGGATGAGAGCATGGAGTGAAGACATTAAAGGGTTTTGAAATGTTGATAAGTGAAAAATAGGGAGGTCCTAGTATGTAGGGATTGGGGAGGATTTTGTTGTTGCTTCCAATAAAGTATAAAACAAGCACCTCAAGTAAGAGGGGGAAGGCTAGAGAAAAAAGAAGAAGAAAAGAAATTTGGAACTGCTTCTGTGAGGAGTGGGATAGAAAATCAGGGGGGAGGGTAGAGTCAGGAAGGTGAAGTAAAAGTAGCATTTTAACAAGCTTTCCTAACTCACACCCTCCAAAACACCCCCCCCCCAAAAATGAGTCAAACTGAATCCTGGACAAGAAAGTGAGTTAAAAGTCTCAGTCCTTTTTCCAGTTCAGAACAACTTGTAAAGACAGAAATAGAGGTCTGCAGATGCTGGGGCAGTTGCTGACTAGTATTGCAGTACTACAGAAAAGGCAACAATGATTGCAACAATATTTGGCTGTCGTTGTCAATGGCAACAGTAGTGGGGAAGGCCCCACTGCAAGGGACAATAAAGGCACTGGACACCTGGTCAGAAGGAGATCTCAGGGATACCTATACTAACACTGGTATGAGGAATGCAGCTCTAGTACCTGTTACCCAATTCTGAATCACAGTTCCAGGACAGAGAGAGGAGAGCCATGAGGGAGGAAGGGCCCTACCTGGGTAAGGATCAGAGCACAGGGCCAGAAATCTCCCCAAGTCACAACAGTTCGGAATCACTGAAGACTTACAAGGTACCCCTCAGACCCCATTGAGCTGTGGAAGCAGCAAAAGGACACAAAAGACAGAAGCTTGGCTAGAAATCCTCCCCACCCTCAGAGGTATGTAGAGGCCAACTCTAATATAAAGTCCAAAGTCAAGAAATAGATTGTAAAGTGAGCAAATGACAAAACAACAAAGAACCTGGCCATAAAAATCTACACTAACAGGAAAGCTCAAGACAGAAACTCAGAAGACAGTGACTTGAAAACATCTAAAAGCAAAGCTTCAAAGAAAATGGTAGATTGGATGCAAACCCAACAACAATTCCTAGGGGAGTTAAAACAAGAGATTTAAAAAAAAAGGAGCCAAAAAATATTTTTAAAAATCAAATAAGAGCAGCAGAGGAAAAGAATTAGAAAATAAATGAGAACTACGTAAGACAATTATGAAGAGAGAATTAACAGCTTGGGAAAAGAGGCACAGAAAGTACTAAAGAAAATAACTCCTTAAAAATCAGAATTGGATAAGTGGAAGTTAACGAATTCATGAGGCATCAAGAAACAATAAAAAAAAATAAAAGAAAATGTGAAATATCACATCAGAGTAAGAGTTGACCTGAAAAATAGATTGAGTAGAAATAATTTAAGAATTACTGGATTATGTGGAAAGCCAATATTTAAAAAAAAAAAGTCTAGACCCGAGGTGGGGAACCTGTGGCCTCGAGGCCACATGTGACCTTCTAGATCATCAGCTGGGGTCCTTTGACTGAATCCAAACTTCACAGAACAAATCCCCTTAACAAAAAGATTTGTTCTATAAAACTTAGACTCAATCAAAAGGCACACCCAAGGACCTAGAAGGTCACAGGTTCTCCACTCCTGGTCTAGACATTACATTTCAAGAAATTTTGTATTGAGGAAAGTTGCCCAAATATCTCAGAAGCAGACAGCAAAGTAGAAATTGAAAAAATTCACCAGTCATCTCCTGAACAGTATCCCAAAGTGAAAACTCACATGAATATTATAGTCATATTCCAGACTCCCAAGTCAAGGAGAAAATACTTTAAGTAAGAAACAATTCAGGGGTCAACTAGGTGGCACAGAGCACTGGCCTTGGAGTCAGGAGGACCTGAGTTCAAATCCGCCCTCAGATACATAATACTTCCTAGCTGTGTGACCCTGGGCAAGTCATTTAACCCCAGTGGCCTCACTTAAAAAAAAGAAAAGAAAAGAAAAGAAACAATTCAAATACAGTGAAGCCATAGTCAGAACCATACATGATTTAGTAGCTATCACTCTCTTAAAGGATGGAGGGCTTAGAATATGATATTCCAGAAGGCAAAGGAGTTAGAATTGAAACCAAGATTAATCTACCCAACAAAACTATAGGGGTTAAAAATAGACATGTAATGAAAGAGAAGACTTCGAGGCATTCAAAATTTGACATTCAAACATGAGATTCAAGAGAAGCATAAAAAGATAAACATGAGTAAGAAATTTTAAGGTACTTAAATAAGGTTAAACTATTTACTTTCCTATATGGAATGATGATAGATGTAACCCCCAAGAATTTAATTATCATTAGGGCAGTTAGAAGGAGTCTTTTTATTCAGTGGGCATGGGTGTAAGTCTCTTATGTTGGAGTGATCTCAAAATAAGAAGGGAAGGATGAGAAAGATGGATGTACCAAGAGAAAAAGGGAAGGGAGAAGAAGAATGGGGGGGGGCACATTCAAGAAAGTTTATACAACTGAGGGGGAATAGGCAATATTTGAACCTTGATCTCATCTGAACTGCTTAAAGGGAGAGAAGGGGAAAAAAAGTATACACACATAGAAAGAATTGGGCACAAAACTTCATCTTACCTAACGGAAATTGGAGGGGAAGGGACTGAGAGAAAAGGGGGGAAGGGGTATGAGTAGGAGTAGATTAAAGGAGGCAGTGTTCAGAAGCAAAACAAACTTTTTATGACAGGATAGGGCAAAAAAAGAAGGATAAAGAGAAGAAAATAGGATAACTGTGACTGTGATTGAGATGACCTCACTCATAAAATGGAAGTGGATAGAAGAATGATTTAGAAACCAGAATCCAAAAATATGTTGTTTATAAGAGATACACTTGAAATAGAAAGAAACACATAGAGTTAAATAAGGGCTAAAGCAAAATGTCATGTTTCACTTGAAGTAGGAAAGACAAGAGTAGCAATTATAGTTTCACACAAAGCAAAAGCAAATGTAGACCTAATTAAAAGAGATGATCACAGAAATTACATTTTGGTAAAAGGTACTACATAGACACTATCATTACTAAATATATGTGCACCAAATGGCTAATCAACCACATACTTAAAGAAAAAGTTAAATCAATTACAGGAGGAAATAAACAGTAAAACTGTACTAGTGGGGGACCTCAGTTTGCCTCTCTCAGACTTAGATAATTCGAAGTTAAGGACATGAATAAAATTTGAAAAACATTAGATATGATAGCCCCTTTAGCACAATGGAAACAAGATAATAACCTTTATTAAGTGCTTTCTGTGTTCCAGATAGTGTTCTAAGGAAGAGTCAAGCAGAATTGGAGTGATATCAGATAATCCTCTCCCTTCTGCCCCTGCCTTTTACCTGGAAAGCACCTTGTCTGGAAACTTAAAATACATACTTGGAACTATTGTATATGAAAACAAATGTATTGCTAGAGATATAGCTGTGATGACTAACACACAAAATATGACCCCCCAAAAAATCAAAAGCTCACTTAAATAAGAATAACATAAGAGGGGTTGTTGGGGGAATGCCATGAGCAATTTGATGAACTCCATAATCAACCTGATGAAAATACTTCTCTCCCACCTACTGTCTCCATGAAGAGTATAGGTAATAAACTCATTGGTACTTTTTTGAAAATTAAGAGGATGGCTTGTATTATTAGAATTTAAAGATCATTTTCTAACCAGGACTCTTAGGAGACCAGATCCTTGTCAAAGGAACCATAAAAGATAGCCAGCAAACTATTCTCACCATTTCATGTCCATTCAGTTCTTTTTACTTTTTCTTGTTTAAAGGGATACCAGAGTATAGCATAGTGGACCTGTGTTCTGGTTTAGGGGTAAGGAGAGATGCTAGGGATGCCTGCATATGTGCACAATCTCCTTAGGAACTGTCACTGTTTGCCTTTGGAGCATAGAAACATGAAGGTTATATGTGTTGTCCCACAGCTTTCTTGTCCCCCCTCAGCCCAGTAGAGGAGTACCTGACACTTAACCTTCCTAGCCTAAAATATGACAGTAGCTGAATCAGTGGTGGAGTATCTTGGTATTCCACATAGAAATATACATTGTGCTTGCCAACCCTACACAAGACGGAGAACTTTGTCATGGACACTGTTCCTTTTAACTTCAACATTTTTTGTTTTTCCTACGTAGTGTGTTCAAACCAGAAAAAGGAGATTTCCTAGGTAGCACCAGCTTATAGGGTGGACCTATGGGGAATCCCAAATATGGTGATCTTGGAATCTAGCCTTTTATACAGAGAAGAGTAATTTATTAGCCACTGACAGCTTTAGGGGCTTGATAATAAACCCAAATTGGAGATTTGGGAACCCACTATTCTAAAGAGAATGTAGTTTCTGAATAGTTTATCTCTCAGAGAAGAATTAGATTGATATCTCCTACATAGCCCCTATAGCCAAAAGAGCAAAGATGGATTGCCACCCCTCACTATTACTATTAGTTATTCATACAATATAGATTGTAAGGGTGTTACGTATCCAACAGTACCAAAATTTGTTTCTCTTCCAGAGGAATCCAAACCATAGGGGCCACTATGAGTTTAGGAGAGGTATATAGGACTATGGGAAAACAATGGCTTCACCAGAATCCATTGTAGTTTTGCCCTGCTGGAGACTGAATTTAATGCTTTCTGAAAAGCAATATTGCAAGTACATTTTATTTTTTATTTTCATGAGATCCTGTGAGTTTGTATCTTTATATTTTTGTATATTCCTTGTATCTTGTGTATTTCCATTGGAGTAAAATGAAGACTGTACTGTGCCTGATATTTGTTATCTTGAGTTCTTATATGGAAGCCAGAGACCCCTGTTCACCACACTTGTAGAAACTTTAAAGTTCTGTTTAGAGATTTTTCCTGGTATAAACTATAATTAGGGGAAATGAGCTAAAGAGCAAAAAAAATCCATCTTGGACTGTGCACATAGGGTCAGCCTCTATAAGTGGATCCAGTCCACCTAAGTCCATAGTCTTGGGGGGGGGGGAGGATGGAGGGATGAACCATGGGTTATAATGGAAAGGTTTTATTTTTCTCTAGGGAGAATAATTAATATAGTAAACTTCAGTGTGTGACATCAAACAAGTTAGATACTCTTGGCCTTTATTTTCTCATTTATCAAATGAGAAGATTGGACTTTGGGTGTTTACCAACCATCAAACAGTCTGTGGTATAGCTGTCTGCCAAAAATTTTTACCAATGTCAAAGATTTTTACTACCCAAAAAACCTTACTTTAGTATATGTAACTTTTTTTAAAATGGACTCTCACTTGATCCTGTGCCCTTCTCCTCCCCAGCATCAGAATGTAGAAGCTTAAGAAACCCTGGGTCACAATACAGTATTTAGATGTTTTACTCATCTGAAATAGTTGGAAACTGTGAACTAGATAACCTGTTAGGCCCCTCTAAAATCGATTAATATTATATAATCCTAACCTCTTACGTTGAATTTGATTTAAAGCCAGCTTGAATTGGTTTTTAAAAAATTAAATTCTAGATTTTTGTACAAGTTTAATACTTGTAAGTATATACGTGAATTGGAATTAGTTTATCCCAGTGCTGCCTAGAAAATGTACAATAATGATGTATAATAATTATTCATGTTCAGTCATTTTCAGTCATATCTAACTCTTTGTGACCCCCTTTGGTGTTTTCTTGGCAAAGAAGTGAAGTGGTTTGCCGTTTCCTTTTCTTCAGCTCATTTTAAAGATGAGGAAACTGAGGCAAATAGGGTTAAGTGACTTGCCCAGGTTCACGTAGCTAGTGTCTGAAGCCAGATTTTAACTTAGGAAGATGTTTTCCTTACTCCAGGCCTGGCACTGTATCTACTGTGCCACCTAGCTGCCCAATATGTAATTAAATTGTAATTAATGTGTAACTAATAATTCTTAATTTATAATAATTTCCTAGGTAAATGGAGAATTGTAAAGCAGTTATAGATGTGTGTACGGTAGCTTGGGACATAGAAGAAATGCTTCTAGCCAATTAATTTTTTTCTTTTAATATTGGTTTGCTTCACTTTTTATGTTAGTTATGTACCTATTTACAGTATTAAACTTTTTAATAAAAAGTATCAGCCAAACATTTCTTTGTAGTATGAAGCTAAAGAAGACTCTTTGATGGAGTCATCTTAAATTCAGAACTAACACGCATGAATTAGTAATTTTTTAATGAATAGAATCAAGCCTTTACTCTGCAAAAGCTCTACTCCAGTGACTCATGTAGAATGCAGTTCCATCAATGCCTTCTCTTTCTATGCTATTCTTATGCACATCTTTCAATAAATTTTCCATAGCAAATCCACCCATTGTGTTTAGAAACCATCCTCTGGTTCTTTTAATCTTTGGGTGTACCAGGGTGCTACTCTGTCCATCCATGTTTTTTGTCTGCCACTCTTGATAAACAGCACATTTCCTTTCCATCTTACATTGTCTATATGTGCAGCCTCCATATGCCACCATGAACCTTTCTCTTTACTTTGTGGTTATTTGTAGTTAGCTTAGATTCTTCCAAGATCTTGGTATATTCTTATATCATCACTAGGAGAATATTGGTGCTGAAGAGATGTGCTTTTGCTAGAGGGGCTAGTCTAGCATCACTGAAATCACTTCACAATTACCCAAATAAAGCTGAACCAAATCTTTCCCTGTTACTGAATTATGGGCCAGGCTCATTGCCCTTACACAATTCATTAACATTTGTTACATATACATATTTTACATTACTTATCTAGCTGCATAAACATTAGGTATATTTTTTACCTTCTCTTTGGTTTTTCAGTATGGAGTGGTTAAACTTTATATTGATATAGATTTTTTTGAGCAGGCTTTGTAGTGATTTGATGATCATTGCAAATATTACAGTGTTATCCACTATGGGGAGCATTTGGGGAACTGTGCCATCAGTAGGAAGCTTTCTATTTAGACTTTCCTCAGAAAATCTTCCTTGACACTGATATTTTACACTTCGCTTCATGTCAATAATTAGTTGATCTTTGAACAAAGATTCAATTCAGTGAATTTCATTATGCATTTACTAAGCACTATTATGTATCTAACACTGTGCTAGTCTGGTGGGATTCCTGCCAACTACACACCCACACAAATGAATTTCCCTACCCTCAAGGAACTTACTTTCTACTGGGGAAAAACTTTACGTATACAAATAAGTTAATGCTGGATGCTTACAAAAAAATACAAATTAAGGGGGGAAGGGAAATACTAAAAACTGAGAAGGATCAGGGAAAGCCTCTTGAGGCTCATGTAGAGAAGGGACTTATTAGAGGAGGATTTTGCAGTAGTCTTGCTGAGAGATGATGAGGGCTTAAATGAGGGTGAGTGGCTGTGTGAATGAAAAAAAAAAGGTACTATGAAGAGGCAAGTTTAGATCTGATAGGTAACAATTAGAACTATTCATAAAAGGAATGAATTCACCCTTATTGGAGGTCTTTAAGCAGAGGGTGGATGGCTACTTGTCAGGGGTATTGCAATGGATATTGGGATATAAGTTGGTTTTAATGTCTGCATAGGCTTCTTCCAACTCTGAAATTCAAAGCATGACCCAAAACCAATAAAATTAAGCAAATGTAATTCAAATAACAAAAAATGTTAATTCTTATTTTTGTCCCCTGCCATGGTGAAGGTCAGTCATGGTGCTATTTTATCTTCAAGGTTGAAGTTAACCACAATAACAAAATAAATAACAATGTAAATATAATAGACTATTCAGATAATTCAGGTTATGAGAAGTTTCAAAACAAATTCTCAAGGTAACGGCTGTTACTCAAAACAGGTGAATCATATTAAAATGCATACGCTTATCCAGATTTTTCTCAAAGGATATACTATTTCTTCAACTTAGTTACTAAATAAGATTCTAAACTGTCCAGGTATGCTAGATTCTTCTTCACTTTAACTTCTCTTGACTAAATTGGAAAAGGAGGTACCTTTTCTTTCTAATCTTTTTCTCTTTTCATCTTCAGGATTCCAGCTTGATACACTGACTTTTGCAACTAATAAACTCCTAAACACTCTTAATCTCATTCTGATGGGGTATAGGCCCAAGCCGAGACCTTCGCCCCTTGCCCCAAAAAGAATTTGGCTCCCATATGTCTGCGGGCCCCAGAAAACCCTTAAATTTTTCTTACTCTAGTCTCAAAGGGTTCCTTATGGACTCCTCTTATCTCCCTTTGAATGCCCTAGCCCCACCTTTGGATCTTATTCAGATACTTTTCAAACTTCCTCCTTCCAGTTCCCTTCATTATCTATTCCCATTGTCTCTTCAATCTCTCAGCCCTTCCAATCGGAATTCTCACCTGGACCCTTTTCCCAGCCCCTCCTCTGGTCACCCAAAATTATATAAGTGTGTATGAGTGTATATAAGATCCACCCTAGCCCCCATTTAAAGGCTGAGACTTTCTCATGCCCGTTCCTCTTATGGGCTTCACTAATGTTCAGATTCCTTAAGAGTCCGACCTGTATGGTTTATCTCTCATAAACTTTTTCTCTGGCTGAAAGAAGACTTGGGTTGAATTCATTCAGGCAGGGCTCGCATGTCATGATCTAGGGATCACAGCACCCCTAAACCTGTAGATCTCATCAATTCCTTTCCATTCAATGGAATTTTTAATTAATAAAATCATTAAAAACTTCAGTGTACAAATAAAGATTACGCTTCTTTACTGAGATTCTCTTCTCTTCTATCTGTCTGTATCATGACTAACCAGCACCTACTCCTCTATGTCCTCTCCCAGTACAATATCTTTCCTAGTTTGCTTCCTAATCCACTATTTGCTTTCCCCATGACACCCCCCCCCCCAAAAAAAAGGGAAAGTACTATATCCAGGTCTTTCCCAGAGGCAATATCTATTTTCTATGTCTCTGTCCTTGGTCCCTCGCATTTTTTATCATAATAAGACAGTACCAACCAGTGTATGCATTATAGAATCATGTGATTTGTAAGTTAGGAAAAAGATCTTAAAGATCATCAGATTCAACCCCTCCTTTTCCTTTTGCAGATAAGTAACCTGAGACATAAAGAAGGTAGGTTACTTCTCCCAAGGGCACATAGGTAATAAGCAAAACCAGGAGTTTAACCTAGGTCCTTCCAATTGCTAAGCCTTATTGTATGTTCTCTTACCCCACAACTTCCTCAGTCTGTGTTCTGTTAGATTTAACATATGAATCAACGTAGTTGCAAGTAGCACAGTTATAGAGTGTATTCCACAGACTTGTGTTGCAGAATGAAAGATGGAAGTTACACACAAAATAAAAGCTTCCTGTCAGAACTGTTAGAATATATTACTAAGATAATTGGAAGTGAATAAACAATTATGTGTGCCAAGATGATTCTTCCTAAAGGATGAGAGATTGGGTAAGATGACCTTTCAAGGTCCTTTTCACACTGAGTCAGAAGAGTAAGGAATAATGCATTTATATACTGTATCAGTACAAGTAAACTTTGTGTATTCCATAATGCAGAAAAGAAAGATCATCCATAAAGAGAGAAAGAGCTCTTTTCTAGCACTAAAATGATATTCTAGTTCAAAAAGTGATAATGTCAACTTGGACATTGTGTTGAGTGAACTTGTACTCAGGAACAGAAGTCCATCTTCTAGAGATTTACATGGTAGGTTAGGAAAGCGTATTCAACCTTTTGAGACCTTATTTTATCTAAAAATGAAAAAGGAAGAATATCAGCTATGTACTTTAAACATGTGCTAATGCTGTAATGAATAAGTGATAATAAAAGATGTTTCTGTTACAGAAATGTTGATAACTTTTCTTTAAATTGTAATACAATAAAATTCTATTTTATAGATTACTTTTAATACCAATGTTAATTTTACAAAATGAAATTGGTGAACAAAATTTAGTATTTGAAATATATGTATGATCATTAGGGATAGAATTTCCAAGTTAGAAAGGACCTTTGAGATCTTCTAATCCTTCCATTCATCTCGACTAACATTTATTAGTCACCTATCATGTATATATCACTCTGCTTTGTTCTAAGGATATAAAGACAGAAATGACATAATCTCTACCTTCAAGAAGCTTACATTTTACTTAAGGGATACAGCATCTATCCAAATAAGTAAATTTAAAATACATACAAAGTAATTTCATGATGGAGAACTGCTAATAACCTGGGGAAAACTAAGGCATAAAAAGGTAAAAGGACTTCCCCGGGATAGCAGCAAATTAGAGGACCAGGGACCTAAAACCAGACCTCCTGCCTCTCACTGCCCCATTTTCTTTCTGCTATGATATAGTGTTTTCTATGACATTCATATTGTTCATGTTAATACTAATTAATAGGGAAAAAAGAAGATTAGTATATTTCCTCTCCCATCATTTTGGGGGGAAAACAATCTCCCTAGTCTTTATATTTTTATCCCTACTGGCCTGCACATTGCCTAGAACTTGTTAGGTGCTTAATAAATGCTTGATTGATGATTAATTTCCATTTTTGTAGAAGAGTATTGACCAGTTCTATAAAACATTTAAAAGTTTTTAAACTTTCAGTTATTTGTAATAATGGAGAAAAAATTATTATTTTTAATATTCATTTAAACTTGCTCTACCCACCAAATATTACATCATTGCGTTGTCATATTCAGATTAATGATTTAAATTTTCTTTTCCTTCCCCTACTAATACTATGATAGAGTTACTAATGAACAGTTAAATATCAGAAACATAGTCAGGATTAAAACAATAAAGCATGCATAGTTTGTAATTTAGAGAGTCATTGTAATAGTTTTCAAGGAGCTTAACCTGTGATTTTGCCCATTCTAAACTGAATATATTTTAACATTACAAAATGCTTGATAAATTTATGTAAATCTTCTAGTTTCTAAGGTGAGTTATCTTTCTACAAGTCAAGTTCGTTATTATTGTTCATAAAATCTTCAGTATAGAAAGAGAAAACAGCAGCAGAAACCTTGAGTTTAAATAAGTTCAGATTTGATTACAAAGACAGGTGTCTGGATTCTTAACAAAAAGCTCAAAATTTCTTTTCATTGAACTTGAAAGATGGATAGCCGAAAGCAGTAAATCAGCCATGTTTCTAGTTTCATTCTGAACTAGTTTGACTGAATCAGGGGGACAGGAAAAGAGAGAATTAAAAAAAATGTCTCCAGTTTATCCAGTTAGGTCAGGGTAGCCTAACTGACAGAGTTTACACTATGTAGGAAACATCTCTGGCAAAAAGTCCTAGAAAAGTAACTCCAAAAAGAGAATAAGAGTAATAGATTTAAAGGCAAAGTAATGACCTGGAAAATTCAGTTCATCCACTCTAGTACTTAAAATTGTCATTAAATCAGCAGACATTTTTAAAAAACAGTTATTATGTGTCATACACTGTGCTAAGGGCTGTATATTGTTTTTGTTGTTTGTTTGTTTGTTTTTAAATAATCCTGTTTCTCAAAGAGCTCACATTCTAATGGGAGAGACAAATATGTAAATGAATAAGCATGTATAAAATATATACAGAGTAGTTGGATGGTAATCTCATAAGGTAAGACTTTTAATTTTTATATTCCCAAGGGACTACTATAATTTATTGAATAAAAATTAGGTAAACTAGGTTCCTGATAAAAATATGTTTAAACATAGTATGAGTAAGCAGTAGTACGTATATTACTTCTATTCAGTATAATGTAACAATTTTTAATAGAAATATTAGAATTGGAAAGGAACCTAGACATCATCCAGTCCTCATTTTAGAGATGAAAACCAGAGATGTTAAGCAACTTTAAACAGTTAAGTAGTTTCAGAACTACAGCTCAGACCACTTTTTTTCCACCTCCAGGTCCAGGCCTATTTCTACTCAGTTATGTTTATTTTAATCAAGGTTATTAATAAAATTGGTTTGCTAAAAAGTTCATTGCACATTCTTTGAATTAGGAAATATAGAAGTCATTTTAAAAGTAAAACCATTAATTATGGGGAAATGGAAATTAAGGACACCTTGTTATAAAACTTTTCTTAAATAGAAAAGAAAAATGGCAAGGAAATACTCCACTAAGACATTGCATTTTGCATTTTGTGATGTTATGATGAGAGATTTTCTTTAGAGAAATAGTACTAGTCATTCAGCAAAGTCATCACAATCTTATTAAACCCAAAGGCTACATAGCTCACTGCTACCTTCAGAAGCTCTTCATTATAGAAGTTGTTATGACCAGATTAACAAGGAATTGATTTTATGCTCCATCCATTGGGACATGGAAAATGGCTTCATGTTTAGAACCCTTTGCAATAATGGGATCCCATTGATCTGCAAATATTTATAGAACAGAATCCTCGATTTGAAGTGGTTTTTTTACTGGTTAATTCACCCAGATTACTCTCTTACTTGTGGTTTAGTTACCTCTTCTACATGAGCCCTGAAAAAAGGACCACTCTCTGCTTGAACACCTCCACTTAATTGAGTAGCAACAATTCACTAATGAACAAGTCTGTTGCATGACTTCTTTGTTCTCCATTGGGGATATAATATTGTAATAGGAAAAACTGGACTGAATGTCCATGTCATATCATTAAATGTTGTTTCCAAGTCTAATAGTTCTCACTTTTTTTTTCCTTTTCTGCTTTAGGACATTTTTTATAAGAGCTTTTTGCTCTTCCCTTGGTCACTAGCTCACTGTATACCTTGGGCCACATCACTTTACCTTTCTTTGAACCAGCTTCCTCATCTATAAGATCATTGCAATGATCTCTAACCAATTTGGATACCTTTATTTTTTTCTCGTTGTTTTTTTTTTAATTGAGATATGAGAGATGTTCATTAAAAGGGATATTAATACACTTTTTATGTAAATCAGTGGGTTCTTCTCCCTTCCCCCCATACAACATATGTTAGGTTTGCAGTTTGTATCTTGGAAGTGTAATGCATCTTTGTTTAATAGACATTGAAAGTCTACGAAATGAAATGCTGCAAAAGCAATTCAGACAGAACTGACAGGTACAAGAATGGGGCTCAGCTGCTCTAAGCTTGCAGACTTGATGACAGTCTTGCAATAAATAATCAGAAACTGGGTGAAATGATAGCAAATGTCAGTTTAAAGTTTTCACTTGTCAAAACTAAGATTGTCTTATCACTAAATTGTTACCAGACCAAATTATGCTGCTTTTATCCTTGAATTTGTTGAGGAGTGGGGTACGGGGAAGGTATGCTCTCAGTTTTTATGTTCTCTGTTCAATGAATATGAAGTTGGAAATTTTCAATATGAATCTACATTAGTTACTTCACAGTTAGTTGCTTGAAATGTTTTATAAAGAAAGCTTGGTTTAGCCAAACAGCAATTGTTGTATTCCCATGTGTTTATTATTCTCAGCACCTGTCATTTACTGTACAGAGTTAAACAATCAGGGGTTGTTTCCAAAGAGACAGATTTACCTTCAATGTTATGAGTAGGTTACGTCATTTGATCTGAAGGGCAAAGATAAAATTCTCAAGAACACTAAAGCTTTATCCAAAGAGCCCTTATGATGAAAGTGTTACACTTTGCTGGGAAGACAGGTTCATTTTCTCTAATACTAGGTTTTCAGGTATTATTTGCTAAATTGTTTTGGCAAAATGCCTTCTAATTTTAACTGTTCTAGGACCAGACACTTTTAGTGAGCCAGTTTTTTGTTTTTTTTTTTTGTTAACATGGTTGTGTTTTGTTGGACAGTATAAAGAATTTTCTTAACATTGAGGGAGAAAAGACAACTCTAATAATCCTTCCTGTAACATCTATCTAACAACCTTTAAGGAGTCATCATTTTATCAGATACTAAGTGAAATGGTAGCAAAAGTCAGTTTAAAGTTTTCACTTGTCAAAACTAAGATTATTTTATCACCAGATTGCGAGACCAAATTAGAATGCATTTAATCCCCTCCCCCCCTTCAGAGGTTGGTATTACAGAGATAGCAAGTCCCCATTTTTATTCTGGCCTGTGTTAAAGAGATCTCCAAAAGGAAATTTTCTTTTTGTACTGATATCATATATAGGTAAATCCTACAGTTTTCCTGGCCTTTTTGACTTGGATAGATCACCTTTTGCACCTTGTATGTAATAGGCAGTTAATAAATGTTGAGTGAATAATTTTTTCTCTGAGTTTCATAGAAGTTTCAAAGGTCCTATGATAATCTTATGTAAAATGGGTCTATGACCTTCCCTGATTTTCCCCTCTGAAATTTTTCTCTCATCATATTTGCCTGGATCATTTGGTCCAGATCTCTCTTTAGTCTCCATCACATATGATTTTAGATTGTATTTAGATTGTCTGTGTGTCTGTCATACTTCCCAGAACAGAAGGTCATCTTCTTAATAACAGTGATTGTCGTTTTTTTTTTTATCTTTGTATGCATAGTGCTTTCTTTGCCAAGAATGATCACTTGATGTTTGGTGAATTGAAGCTAATGAGAGAGGTATCTTAGTATAGTGGAAAGATAAGACTAGGAAGGCAAAGTGATCTGGGTTCAAATCATGCTTCTGACTCTTCCAGGTGTATGACTATAGATGAGTAACTGAATTTTCTGAAATTCAGGAAATTGGGCCTCAGTTTCCTCCCCTGTAAAATGAGGATAACAACCTAATACTTATCCCACAGGGTTATTGTAAGAATAAAATAAACTGATACGTTTTGCAAATCTTAAAATGTTATTCAACAGTCAGTTAACCTAGTGTTTCTTTATTTTTTCATACTCTGATCCACTTACTCCAAGTCATTTATTCAACAAACATCAAAGACCCACTTTGTGTAGTGCTCGGTGTCAAATACAGGATAGCTCAGGGTAGATACAAAAATAAGTAAAACATGGTTCCTGCTGTGAGAACATAGAATCTAGTAGGATATTTGAAGTATGTACACAGAGAAATAGATTGTAGATACATGTAATTAGAATAATCTTTCTTGATCTTGTAAAGTTGAAATAACAATCTAAGTGTATATTTCCATGACAATAGGAAAAAAATATACAAATGCAAGATATTATTTCACTATGAAGTTAAGTAAAGGGGTTTTAAAAAAAATACTGGGAGAGTAGGTGAGTGAAAATACCAGTGTTACCAAATGATAAATCAAAATTACTAACATTATAAAATGATTACATAAAGGCTCCTTATATCTTGCCTTGGTGTTTATTGATTAATATTTGGCATAAATTTGATCTTTTGCTCTAAACAGGACTATGTTTTCAATAGGCCTATACCTTTCACTTAAACTTTGTGGGCAATTTCCTCATCTGCAAAATGGAGTAATACACTACCCCTTGTTTTCCTTTATAAACACAAGGTTTCCAGTGATGATACTGTTAACTTAGATTATTAATTAGTTTTAAAATACCCATCTATGCATTTTATTACCTCATAAGCCCAAATCTTGTGCTGTATGATATTTTACTACTTGTCTGAGATATTCTGAAGAAAGTAAAATGGCTACAAAATAAAAATGAGGTCACTAAAATGGTGTAATAGATAGAGCACTAAATCTAGAGACCCAAGTCCTGAGATCTAGCCCCACCATCTTTTAGGCCCCAGTTCCCTCATCTCTAAAATGGTGATAGTAATCCTTCAACTATCTGCCTCAGGGCAGCATTGGGGAAAGTGCTTTGTAAATTGTAGAACATGATATAAATATTTACTCATGGTATCCTTTGTACTTATAAGTGAGCCCATTTATAAAGTGCCCACAGTATGCACAGCACTATAGTGAGGACTGTGGATTATCAGGGGTTGGGAACGTGCAGCCTCAAGGCCAGATATGACCCTCTAGGTCCTCAAGTGCGGCCCTTTGACTGAATCCAAACTTCATAGAACAAATCCCCTTAATAAAAGGATTTGTGCTACAAAACTTGGACTCAGTGAAAAGGCCATACCCAAGGACCTAGAAGGCCACATGTGGCCTTGAGGCTGCAGGTTCCCCACCCCTGACATAATTAAATATAAGCAGACTTCTAGCTAGGGAGGCTTGCTACCTTCTTTAGCAAAATCTTGAAGTTCAGTATAAAATATTGTACATAAAATTCAGTGAGAACCTATAGTATGACCTCTAGAAATGCACAATGTTAAGGGGTCCCTTGAACTTGTCTTTTTGAGTTGCTATATTTTCCAGAAACACCGGACCCAAAGCATGCAGGAGGCCCTGAATGTGTCAAGGATGAAGTGCCCCTCCTCTCCCTTCCTCGTCCCCACACACAAGATGACATAATTTGTGGTTTGTACCCCAAGCTAGATTCCCTGTATGTGCTTGGGAGGCAAGACAGGCACCAGCCCTTCTGTGCCAGACTGGGGAAAATGCTTGTGTAGCTGAGGACCTTTGCAAATAAGCAGACTCACCTATCGTCGTAGTCTAGCAGTTCCTAGGGGACAAGAATGTGGCTTTTGCCATTGCCTTGCTACTTCCCCTTTGGGAAGGGTTACTGTACCTATCCTTTCCCCTGCTATGCCATGCCCCTTCCTGTTTTCTCTTCCTTTTGTTGTACTGTTATAAATATGCAAACTTCTGTAAGGACTGTGAATTCTTTGGGTTCCACATGCATGTTTATTTCTCTTGTAATGACCTGATTTTCACGGAAGTCTCATTGATGTTGTGATTGCCTGTTGACAATAGTCAGCCAGCCTCTGCCATCAGCAGAAATATCTAGGGATGCCTCTAACCTGCAAGGCACTGTATTCAGAGGCTACAAGAACAGATCTCCCACCCTCTGCAGAGCCCTAGAGTGGAGACTTTCAAAATTCTTAGGAGCAGCAGTGACCACACCATGTAGTGCTGCAATTCTGAGACCTGACCCCTGATGGCCATGGCCCAGCCGATCAGAGCTCCATAACGCTGTTTTTAGACTTGAATATGCAGAGATGAAAAGCTCAGAGTTGGGGGGAGTTATAAAAGGGAGGAGGCTGAAACTCAGAAAATAGATAGATAAGTCAGGCAAATGTGGAAAACTAGAATACACCAAAGAGAAATCAATGGCTCTTTGAGACAGCTATAAATATTAGAACAAAGTCAAAAGATTGAAAACAGAAGAAAATGTAAGATTCTCAATATCAAAAACAACTAACCTGGAAAACAAATCTAACAGAGATAATTTTAGAGTCATTGGAAACCATAATCACATGCCAAAAAAAAAAAGCCTGCACACTGTATTTCAAGAAATGATATATGAAAATTACCCACATCTGTTAGAACCAGAGGGCAAAGTAAAGAGAGAATCTACTAATCACCTCCTGAAAGGAGCACCAAAAGGAAAACTGTCATAAACCAAAATCCAGAGATCTCACATCAAAGAAAAATATATACTGCAAGCATACCAAGGAATTACAGTCAGGATCACATAATATATGGCAGTTTCTTTTAAAAACCAGAGGATATTTCAATATTCCAATAGACTTAAAATCAAGAATTACTTACCTTGCAAATCTGAATGCTATCTATGGAGGGAAGGGGAGAGGAGAACACAGACCTTTTAATAGAATTAATAATTTAATTCACTCAAGAATTTCTGAGGAGAAGACCATAGATGGTCACAAACACTACAGTCCATAAGAACCTTAAAAGTTAAATGTATTTGAGAAATTAGAAGGGGTGTGGGTGTGTACTTGCTTACATTCTGGTAGGGAGAGAGGAAATATGTATCCCTTCAGAATCTTAAACTTTAACTTTAAATGTTTTTGAATGAATTAAATAGGAAAGACAAAGGTCTTGGGGCTTAAGGAGGATTGTTTTTTCCTAAGGTTTGTAAGAGGGGAATGAGAGGGGAGAATAGGAGTAAAGAGAAGAAAAACTTGTTACTTCTCATAATTAGGGTGCATGAGAATATACAAAATAGGGGAAGGGGTGGGTGGAGTGAGCATGAAATAGACCTTACTGTTTTCTGAAATGGACCAGCGAGTATTGAATTTGGTGTGAAAACATCAAACTCAAGAGGAAAAAAAAATGAGGACTAGGCAGGACATGGTTGAGAGGGAAGATAATGTAGGAGAGGAAACAGTCACAAACTAAGCAGACTTCCTGATCCGAAAATGGGGAAAGGAAAAAACTATAATACTAAAGCAGTGTCATCGGTGACCTCTTAGGCAATTGGGATAGAGTTGAACAAATTGTAGCTTGTAAATATAATGGAATATTACGGTACCGTAAGAAATGATGACAAGGACAATTTGAGAAAATCCTGGGTAGTATGAATTGTTGTAGAGTGAAATGAGGAGGACCAGGAGAACAATGTATACCCAGGATAGCATGGTAAAGAAGGAGAAAAACAAAACAAAACTTTGCAATACTCAAGAATTCTGATCAGTGCAGTGACCAGCCATGTTTCCACAGTAAAGGGGATGGACACAAGATGCAGATATATATTGGACATTATCACTATATAGATTTATTTTGCTTTAATATACTTATTTATAAATGGTGGGAAGGAGTGATGGATGCAAAGAAGGCCATTGTAACTTTTTTTTTTTAATCACAGAAGGTCAGAAAGAAGCACAAGCAGGACAATTTTGAAAATATTATGTAGAATTTATTATGTATTTTTATGAAAAAGCAAGTAGCACAAAATGGAGAGTTGCAGTTGTGCGTAGAATATTAAAGTTTATTCTGATTTGTGTATGGAAATAGTCTTTTTGATGTTAAATTTTGAATTTCAAAATAATTAATTTTTAAAAGTATAAGCATAATCTTTACATTCAGAAATAGTGTGATTGGTAGGGAAGTAAAGTAGAAAAAAAAAGCCAAATAAACCCATAGTCAGATCACCATGTGTAAGTCTAGGATATTTGTGTACCCTTAGGAACATGTAAGGATCCTACCTCTTGTGGTTTGTGGTCCACTGGAAGCTTCACTGTAACTCACAGGTTGGCCATATCACAAACTAAATACCATATGCCATGGAGAGAATTTTCAGGCTTTAAAATATGTTCATTTATAAAAATTCATATTAAATAAAAACATTTCTCATGGTTTCTCTAATGTGTTTTGTTTTTTCCCCACTCTTTTCCTTTCTCAGTAACTCTAATCTCTCACTACTCACCATAGTTTTATTTTGCTACCACTCTACTCCCCTCAGAATTTCCCAGACAAGTAATAAAACGTAACAGAGCACAAGATTGCGTTTGCTCTGAGAAAATTTTCAAACTAGGAATAATATAACTGCATAGCACTTTCACAACAAACCTTCTATTTCTAAAAGGTATAAGGGTTAGTATATCAATATCCCTATGCTATGGACATCCTGCTTTGCCTACTCCTAATCCTGGTTCTGATCTACACATAAATAGAGTCAGACAAAGCTTTCTGTGAATTTCTTCTGTAAGATTTATTTGATTACATTTGGGAGAATGAAGAAAGTAGAGTTTAAAAATACCCAAGTCTTGGTGTTCTAGTGTAAGTTCTTTCTCATCTCAACTAGGGAACTCTTTTTTTTTTAATCATCTCCCTTTTATTCCAAGTTTTCTATTGAGTCAGAGTAAATAATTTGCTATACTTAAACATTCTATAAAACAATTTTTACCTATTTTGAACTTTGTTCTTTTTGTGTGTGTGTATGTTTTGTTTTGTTTTTGTTTAATACAGTGGTGCTGATTACTATGATTATGGGCATGGACTTAGTGAAGAGACTTATGATTCATATGGTGAGTAACTTGACAAGATGAGCTATGAGTAGAAAAGGGAAAGACAGTCAAAGAAATCTGTCTTCCAAGAGGAAATCTCTAGCCTGCATTAAAAATAAAAAACAGAGTCTTCTTTGAATTCATTTATGCTTACCTAGATATTTTCACAGAGCCCTTTAATATTAAAGAGGTGACAAAATCTCTTCTAGGTTGTATATGAAATCCTGGCTCATGAAATTCCACAAACATCTTCTTTTGATGCCATAACTTTGCCAGATTTATCAAAGCTCACTGGACTAAAAATATTTAATAGTACAGTTCCTTTGAAGTATCTTTGCCCCTCAACAATAAAAGTGAATTGAGGACATAGAATTAATAGTTTTAGGTTCCTTTTTTTGTTATGGGTTAGAATGTGTGTGTGTGTGTGTGTGTGTGCACGTGCGTGTACACATATACATATATATATATATATATATATATTTTTAAATTTATTTCCCATTTTGGATTCTCAAAAAAGTCACACTGGTAATCATTACATAAAGGTTAAAAACACATTTAGAAAGATAATAGACTTAAGGGTATTGCCATACTGATGTAGAAACAACTAAACAATCCATAGTAAAAAAGCATAATACTGGTGAAGATTATATCTCAGAACCATCTGTAAGTGTAGCAATGACAGGTTTAGTTAAAAGAATCTGTAGTGACAGCAGAATGCCCATTAAAAAAGCACCTTTTCTTTAAACATGAATGTTAAATCTTTGGCTAAAGATCGGAGTACATGAAGTCTTCAATTAGTTGAGAAGCTCAAAAGCCCATGAATTTCTGTACAAGTGAATCAAGATTCCAGCTAATGGATGTTATGACATTTTTCTGAACATAACTGGAAAACCATTTTCTGGCGTTCCTTTTGAAGTGCATTTTGTTGTATCACTTGCCTAAAGTAATGATGACCTCAACTAGGATTTCTGTTTGTTGTAACAAATGCTTATAAAAATACATTGGTTTGCTGAATGCTGTCTACTTAAATTGATGCAAGTTAGCTTGAGGGGATGTAGCTGATTGCATGTTTGTATCAAAAGAAGAGGTCATTCTAGGCATTTTTCCCTCACAGCTTTTTAAATTGGTCTCTGTGGACAGCATAGCTTTTAAATTGCTGTATGTTGCAGCACAGAAGTTAACTCTTTGATAGACAGATCTGGATTCACTAAGGAAATTGTTGAAAGAGGTTCACAAACAACTTGATGGCAAAACCTTCAGTATGACAATGCTTTTAATACTTTTTTCTACTCTGCTTGGTCTGAGAATGTGTAAATGTATAGCATCTCATTAAGCACGTAAATTTCGCTCCAGCAGAACTTTGTTTTCCACATTCATTTATAAAAAGATTGATTAGGGGCAGCAAGGTGGCACAGTGAATAGAGCACCGACCCTGGAGTCAGGAGGACCTGAGTTCAAATCTGGCCTCCGACACATAACACTTATTAGCTGTGTGACTTTAGGCAAGTCACTGAACCCCAATTGCCTCACCAAAAAAAAAAAAGATTGATTAAAAGTGCTGCATTATCCCTTCTCCCTAGATTACCTGCCCATGTCTTTTGCCATTCCATTTTATTTTCTTTGCCCATTCATTGAAGTGGAACTTGATTCTTTTTCTATAATATAACCCATTTATAAAGATAGTGCCAGTGGCTGGAGAACTGGCAAAAGTTTAATTCTTAACATTTAGACTCCTCTTAAATGAGTACTAACGAGTAAGAGTATAGTTGTAGAATGAGTTGGAAAGAGGGAATTTTTTTTTGAGTACTTAAAGTTTTAGTTAATGCATCGTAGCGTGGTAGAAAAGATCCCTGGACTCCCAGTCAGGAAAGTTGGTTGGTTTTAAAGCCTAGCTTTGCCACAGCCATATAACATACATAAATAGGTAACACCCTCCCTTCTGAACCTCACTGTATCTGTTAGATGAGAACATGATGATCTCGTCAAGTCCCTTGCAGCTTCAATGTCTGTGATTCTATTTCCATTGAAATCTTGTTTTAATCTATTGCCATGGAATTTTTCAGTCAACCTAAGCAAACATTTATTTAGCACTATGCTGGGTACTAACAGATAGAAAGATTGGATAAGATAAAATTATTGCTCCTATGGAATTCATGCTGGTACTGTGGGACTGGTTATACACAAAGGATTGTCATGCATTCTTTCCTTCTTTCTTTTATTCATTCAATAAGCACTTACTAAATACTTCCTCCATGCAATGTACTGCGTTTGGTATTCCAAAATGACAACAGTAATTAAACATCTTCAGGGTGAAAAACGTGTGTATATACATACATGCACATGAACATGTATACACATGTACATATAATAGCTAACAATTGTGTAGTGCTTTGAGGCTTACAGTAATTTTACAGATGTTAACTCATTTCATCCCCACAACGATCCTATGAAATGCTGTTATTATCCCTACTTCACAGATGAGAAAACTGATGTTAAGAGAGGTTCAGTGATTTGTCCAAGGGCCACACAGAGCTAGTAAGTGTCTGAGACAAAATTCAAACTTACATCTTCCTGACTCCCAAGTTCTTCAGTCTGTCCACATATACATATTTCAATATAAATCACACAGAAACTAAATTAAAAAAAAAAAAACCCAACAAACACATTCCGGCACAGCAGGGGCTAACAACAAAGGAGAACAGGAGAATCCACGTATTGGTGGTAGCAGTTGAACTAAGCCTTGAAGGAAGGTAGAGGTGGCTGAGAAGGAAGTATATCCCAAGGATGGGGAACAGTAATGCCCACTAAATACATAAGACAGGTACAAACCAGGTGTTTTATAAGGTCTACCAGGAGAAGAGGGACATTAGAGACAGTTTGAATGGAAGCAGTGGCATTTGAGTTGAGCCTTAAAGGACAGATTTACTCTTCAATGGAAAGGCATGTGCAAGATGACATTTATCCATTGGTTCAATGCCAAGCAAGACTCTAAAAAATTAAACCATACTAGCATCAATAACAGTAATCTAATTATGATTAATCTTACCTTTTCTAGGACAAGAAGAGTGGACTAACTCAAGACATAAGGCACCTTCATCCAGGACAACAAAGGGAATCTACAGAGACCAGCCATACGCCAGATACTGATTGTACTGTCTGATGTTGTGAAATATCCAATCTCCACCAGTCCTGTATACTGTTCAAAGTAATTTTTTTCTATGAACAATCCCTTTTTAATAAATCAAAGCGCTTAAAATCTGAATGGATGGACTGAATTTAAACTACTTTGTTCAAACAACAAACTGGGCAGAAAGACATGTAAAACAAGGAACTTTGTTATTGCCAGTCTGTATATGACAAATAGGAGATCAAAAGAAAAAAATAACCTTTGATTAACTAGTGTTAAACAAAAATTAGGTTTACTAAACATGTTAATCCATTCTTTTAACATAAGCCTCACCTTTCCTTTTAAAGGTTGTCCACAGAATTTAGTTCTATCTTTCAACCATATGCTAGTTTTTTCTCTTGCAAAGATGTGTAAAAAGGGAAACCAATTACAAATGCAAATAATGTGGTATTCTTTTGTAACTCAAGTCTTGAAATGTTCTGTAGTGTTAAGCAAAGTCTCTTCTTGCTTGATACTAAATAAACTTTTGAAAGAAAAGCTGTGTGTGTGAGCTAACAATTTTTTTTCTTATAAAAAAAAGCCTTCATAAATAGTAGTAAACAGGGAAAAACATCCTTTAACCATGATTGTCATAAAAGGGTCACACTAAACAATGTACACCGTTTAAAAATGGTATAAAATTAAATGTACAGTCATATACTCACAGTAGGTTTAAATGCTGTTTAAAGACTCCAAATGCTATTGCTCTGCCTGAGTGCCATATTAAAACCAAATCTTGTTTAAAACTGGTTTTAAAATAACTACTGAATTTTCTGAAAAAGATGTGATTAGTTTTCATCTTGTTGAGCATTTTTTCACTAGTGCAACTTTGGAATTTTTATGAGACTTTTGGTACCTTAATGAACACCTCGCTCCGTGCTGGAAGTAATAAACACAAAGCTATTAAAGACATTCTGACTTGACTAATTGAGGTCGCTTTCGTCAGAGGCTGAGGATGTGTAACCCTTAAAACGGTCTTCATTTTCAAAGGTAAATAAATCAAATCAGATTTTAATCTCACTTAATTTATCTTAATATAACTAATAAAACCAGGAAGAATACAACTTAGAAACTTTTATGATCCATTTTAGAAAGTCTTGAAGATCACCTAAATTATCATTTTAAAAAGTTTAATTTGTTTTAGTAATCTAAAAAAAGCCTTAGTTGAGTCCATTTAATTGGGGCAAATTATTCCCTATTAAACAAATGTAAAACCTCATAACTAGTAGTTTGTAATACATTATTTGTTCATAAATTTTAGTAACTGAGGACAGTACTTAAAAATTACAACTGTTTGATATTTTTTATTTTTTCATTCAGTTTATCTTTTTTTGCTATAGATTTATAACATGAGATGTTTAAATTTTGGCTTCTTTTGTTTCTTTATTCCATTTAAGTAAAAAGGTCTTTTCTTTTGTTAGGAAATGCCAACTATCTTGAGGAGTAAGAAGAACCCCTCGCAAACCTGATGAAAACAATGGTATGTAATCTGTTTGTTCCCATGTTTTTGACACTTAATGGAAGATGAAAATAATTTCATGCTCATCTAAAGCCGAGTGGAAAATTTCCCATGATGTTTTCTTATTATCAAAGCTAGTGATTATAGCAAATTAGCTCCTAAGGTCAGAAAGAGAGCCTCTGAAATGTAAACAAGTCAAAGTTAGCAAGCATTATTATAATCTCTATTGATGGAAGGCTCATTCATCCCAGTAGATTTTCATGTTTTGATTGTGGTAAAAGTTGCAGTTTAATAGGTTTTAATATAGAATATCTAAATATCTCTGAGAGAAAGATACTATAATATTGATCTAATTTTCTTCCATTTACATGTATTTTGTTAAGGAGCACCAAATAACTACCTTGTCAGGTTTGATCAGCAATCTTAAAAATCTAAAAATAGTTAACAAAATATCATGTATAAAGTACTTTAAGGTTTTCAAAACACTTTATATGTTATTGCATTTGATCTTCAAAAGATTACAACCACATTTTAAAGGTACTATGGTTTCAGAACACCGAGATACAATTTAGAGAATTTCATTAAATATAGTTAATCTATTCATTTAGCAGGGACTTATAATGTTCTTACACTGTTTTCTATCCATAGCATCATAGTATTTACAGTATCATTAGGGAGAAAAAAAGATGAACTGGAGTGTGTCCAAAGGAAAATGACAAAGATGATGCGGGGAACTAGAGATACAAAATATGGTCTGAAGGAACTCAGGATGTTTAGCCTAGAGAACACAGGGTAGGGAAATGATAGCTGTCTCTAGGCAGTAGACTGTCATCTCAAGGAGGAAAAAAGAAGTAAAAGGATAAACATTGGTGTACTGCCTTCTTTGTGCCAGGCACTGTGCTGAGTACTTCACAATCGTTATCTCTTTTGATCTCACAACACTATATAAGTAGATGCTATCATTATCCAATTTTACAGTTGAAGAAACTGAGGTGGACAGAGGTTAAATGACTTGCCCAGTGTCCCACAGGTAGTAAGTGTATGATGCCACATTTCAACTCAGATCTTCCTGACTTCAGGCCCAGGGCTCTATCCACTAGAGTAGACATTTTTTACTTGACCCCAACAGATGAAAGTCACAGGGAAGAAAGTTTCACCTGCATCCCAACCGTCAAAGCTCTCCAAAAGCAACAAGGGATGTTTTAGGAGGTGGTGAATTCATCTTCACTATACTAGGAAGAGACTGGATGACTATTTATCAAATAATTCTTATTCAGATACAGGTCCACTGAGATCATTTCCAATTCTCAGATTCTGTTGAGAACATAGATGATCATGGAACTTCGGAAGTGGAACAGACCTTGTTGCTTGTCTTTCATTTTCAAAAAGGACCAATGACATTATGGGATGATGTCTTGAGTTGCACGTGAATTGGATTTAAGTGAGGCAGAGTTGCTCAGTCCTCATTCTCACTTTTTCTTCCTGAGTCATCCAAGTCCACTGGCAGGACAAAAGTCAGGATGGCTGGTGATGGCTCAGGGTAAATGACCTTAGTGTCTTTGATATCTGATCAAGTTCTAAGCGCATCACAGGGCCTATACTTCTGCCACCTTCATGGCTGTTGGAACAAATTGTTCTCATACACTCATCCCACCAGGGGAAGTCTTCACATACTTTGGATAGACATCCCTTTAACTCGCCAATGGATTTGAGACCTCTTGGTTACTCTCAACCTGGTTTAGCCCTTCTGCAAAGATAGTTTACCAGGGTGTAGACATGGAGCTACGGTGGGAGTTGGCTGAAGGTAGACACCAAAGGTGAATGAGCAGCCCTGAAAAGGGCTCAGGAAACCATCACACCAGAGGTACTAGTCCTCCTGAACACCTCATATACCCTGGACTTCAGATGCATGTAAAGCCTTTCATAATCTGGCTTCAGTCAATTATCCTGGATGGATTTTACATGACTTCCCTTCATTCATTCTTCTTTCCACCAACTGACCTTCATCCTGTTCTCCAGATTTGGCATTTAATTTCCTGTCTGCCCTTTCCTCAGATTGTGTCTTACGTCTCAAGTAAACTTATTCCTCCCCTTTGCCTTTTGGAATCTTTATATTTTTTCAAGGTTCAACTTAGGCACTACTTTGTAGCCAAGGTTATTAACTAATCTTTTGTGTCATGGATTCTTTTGGCAGTCTTGGTGAAGGCTTATAAGTGTCTGAGGCCAGATTTGAACTTGGGAGGATGAGTTGTCCGGACTCCAGACCCTGTATTCTATCTACTGTGCCACATAGCTGTCCACATTCTCTTCCCTGCTCTTTCCCTTATGTTTTTCCCCCCACTTAGTATTTTATTTTTTCCAGTTACGTGTAAAAGCAATTTATACCATTTTTTAAAATTTTGAGCTCCATGTTCTCTCCCTTCCTCTCTCTCATCCCCCCTCCCTGGGACAGCAAGAAATTTGCTGTAAGTTATACATGTGCAGTCCTGCAAAACATACTTCCATATTAGTCATATTGGGAAAGAAAGCATGGACAAAAAATACAAAAAAAAATAAAGTAAAAATAGCATGCTTTGATCTGCATTGAGTCTCCATCATTTCTTTATCTGGAGGTGTACAGCATTTTTCATCATAAGTCCTTCAGAATTGTCTTGGATGTTTGTATTGCTGAGAAAAGCTAAGTTATTCACAGTTGATCATCATATAATATTCGTGTTACTGTGTATAATGTGCCTCTGCTTCTTCTCACTTCACTTTGCATTAATTCATGTAAGTCTTTCCAGGTTTTTCTGAAAGCATCCTGCTCATCATTTTTAGTAGCACATCGTATACCATCTCAATCATAAACCAAAATTTGTTCAGCCTTTCCCCGATTAATGGGCATCCCCTTGATTTCCAATTCTTTGCCACCACACAAAGAGTGGCTATAAATATTTTTGTGCGTATAGGTTCTTTTTTTTTTAATCTTTTTGGGATTACAGATCTAGTGGTGCTATTGTTGGATCAAAGGGTATATATAGTTTTATAGTCCTTTAGGCATAGCTTCAAATTTCTCTTCAGAATGGTTGGATCAGTTTCCAATTCCCCCAAATGTTTGCTAATGTCTCAGTTTTCCCACATGCCCTCCAACATTTGTCATTTTCCTTTTCTATTAGCCAATCTGATAGGTATGAGATGGTACCTCAGAGTTGTTTTAATTTGCATTTTTTATATTCAGAACATTTTTTTCACATGACTATAGATAGCTTTGATTTCTTCATCTGCAAACTTCTTGTTCATATCTGTTGATGATTTATTAATTGTGGAATGATTCATATTCTCATAAATTTGTGTTCTCTATATATTTGAGAAATGAGGCCTTTATCAGAGAAACTTGCTGTATAAACTTTTTTCCCAGTGTTCTGTTTTCCTTCCGGTCTTGATTGCATTAGTTTTGTTTGTGTAAAAACAAATTTTAAGTTCATGTAATCAAAATTATCCTTTTTACTTTTTGTAATGCTCTCTGTCTCTTATTTTGTCATAAATTCTTCCCTTATCCATAGATCTGACAGCTAAACTATTCCATGCTCTCCTAATTTGCTTATGGTATCACCCAGTCTGTCTAAATCATGTACCCATTTTGACCTTATCTTGGTATATGGTATGAGATGTTAGTCTTTACCTAGTATTGGCTCAACTGCTTTCCAGTTTTCCTAGCAGTTTTTGTCCAATAGTGAATTCTTGTCCCAAAAGCTAAGATCGTTGTATTTATTCAACACTATATTACTGTGGTCATTTCCTACTATTTATTTTATGTCCAGAGTGTATTAGGTGATTAAGGGGCATTAGTACCTTTGGTATGAGGACTTGCTGAGTCCTTCTTAGGACTACTCCTCTACCTTTGGTGTCTACCTGGCATTCAGTGCTTACTTGTGGCTCCAAGAAGCTGTAGCATGCACAGTGGCCGCACCCTGGTAAACAGTCTCAGCTGACAGGCTAAACCAGGTTGAGGGTAACTGATGGGCTTCAAACCCAAGCATCTGAACACTTCTGCACAGAATGAACTGATGAGAACAATTTTTTCCATTTACCATGAGTGTGACTGAAGTAGGTGCTATGGAGTGCTTAGAACTTAGGCATGAAAGATGCCATGGTCATCTACTGCTTCCTAGGCCATCGCCAATCCTGACTTTAGTCTTGCCACTGGGCTTTAGTGACTCTGGGAGAGCTCACATCTTTTTGGCAACTCTGCTGTAATCTCCTTGCTAATATTTTATTTTAAATGTTTGCGTCAATATTCATTAGAGAAATTGGTCTGTAGTGTCCAGTGTTGTCTTTCTGTTTATGCTCTTCCTGGTTTAGGCATGAGCCCCATATTTGTATCATGAAAGGAATTTGGTAGGACTCCTTTGTCTGTTTTTTTCAAATAGTTTATATAACATTGGAATTAATTGTTGTTTTAAATGTTTGGTAGAATTCACTTGTGAATCCATCTGATCATGGGGATTTTTCCTTAGTGAATTCATTGATGACTTGTTCAATATCTTTTCCTAAAATGGGATTATTTAAGTATTCTATGTCCTCTTCTGTTAATCCGGGCAATTTATATTGTTGTAAATATTCATAGATTCATAGACAATCATAGATTGTCAGATTTATTGGCATAAAATTGGGCAAAAAATCTATTAATTGTTTTCATTTTCTCATAATTGATGGTGAATTCATGCTTTTAATTTTTGATATTGGTTAATTTGGTTTTCTTTCTTTTTTAATAAAATTAACCAATGATTTATCTATTTCATTGTTGTTGTTATTGTTTTTTTATAAAACTAGCTCTGTTTTACTTACCACTTCAGTGGTTTTCTTACTTTCCATTTTATTATCTCCCCTTTGATTTTCAATATTTCCAGTTTTGCATTTAATTGGGGATTTTTAAGTTGTTCTTTTTCAGTTTCTTTAACTGCATGCCCAATTCATTGATCTGATCTTTCTCTATTTTATTGATATAAGTAGTTAGAGATATAAATTTTCCACTAAATATGCTTTGCCTTGGTTACATCCTTTAAATTTTGGTTACCTAACTGTTGTCATTCCCTTTAATGAAATTGTTTCTATGATTTTTTTCTTAGACTCACTTGTTCTTTAGGATTAGATTATTTAGTTTCTAATAAATGTTTAATCTATCTTTACTGGGCACTTTATAGAATTAAATTTTATTGAATCTTGATCTGAAAATGATGCATTTAAAATTTCTGCTTTTCTGCATTTGGTTGTGAGGTTTTTATATCCTAATACATGATCATTTTTGTGTAAGTGCCATATACAGCTGAGAAAAGGGCATATTCCTTTCTATTCCCATTCAGTATTCTCTAGAGGGCTATCATTTCTAATTTTTCTAAAATTCTATTTGTCTCCTTAACTTCTTCTTTATTTTTGGTTAGATTTGTCTAGTTTTAGGAGGGGAAAGTTGAGGTCCCCACACTAGTTTAGTTTTATTGCGTATTTCCTGCTTTAACTCATTTAACTTTTCCTTTAAGAATTTGGATGCTATATCATTTGTTGCATATATATTTAGTATTGATATTACTTCATTGTTTTAGCAAGACTTAGATCTTAACAAGATATAATTTCCTTGCTTATCTTTTTTGATTAATTCTGTTCTTGCTTTTGCTTTGTCTGAGATCCTGATTATTACCCCTGCTTTTAAGAGATAATAGATTCTTCTCCCCACCCCCTTACTTTTACTCTCTGTGTGTTTCCTCTGCTGCAAGTGTGTTTCTTATGAACTACATAATGTGAGATTCTGGTTTTTAATCCACTCTGCTGTCTGCTTCCATTTTATTGGTTAGTTTATCCCATTCACATTTACACTTATGATTATTAACTGTGCATTTCCCTCCATTCTGTTTTTTTACCTGTTTATCCTTCTCTCTCTCTCTCTCTCTCTCTCTCTCTCTCTCTCTCTCTCTCTCTCTCTCTCTCTCTCTCTGTCTCTTCCTCTCTCTCCCCCTCTTCCCCATCAAAGGTAGTTGCTTCTGACCACCACCTCCCTCAATCCTCCCTCCCTTCTGTGAGCCCCACCTCTTCTCTTATTCCCCTCCTCTCTTACTTCCCTATAGCATAAAATAGATTAATCTACCCAACCAAGTCTGTATGTTATTCCCTGTTTCATCCAATTCCAATGAGAATAAGGTTCAAGTGTTGCCCACCATCACCACCTCCATCTTCCACACCACTGTAAAAGCTCTTTCACAAGTCTTTTATGTAAAATCATTTGGCCCATTCTACCTCTCCATTCCCCTTTCTTCCAAAGCATCCTTTTCTTACCCCGTAAGTTTGATTTTTATGGAAATCATCCCATCATAATCAGCTCACACTCATGCCCTCTGTCTATGTATACTTCTTCTAACTGCCCTAAAAATGATGAAGTTCTTAGGAGTTACAAGTGTCATCTTCTCATGTAGGAAAGTAAACAGTTGACCTTATTGATTTCTTTGTGATTTTTCTTTCCTGTTTACCTTTTTATGTTTTTCTTAAATCTTGTATTTTAAAATCGTATTTTGTGTTCAGCTCTGGTCTTTTCATCGAGAATGCTTAAAAGTTCTCAATTTCATTAAATGTCTGTTTTTCTCCGAAGGATTATACTCAGTTTTGCTCAGTAGGTGATTCTTGTTTGTAGTCCTAGTTCCTTTTCCCTCTGGCTATCATATTCCAAGCCCGCCACTCTTTTAACATGGAAGCTGCTAAATTCTGTGTTATCCTGACTTTGGATCCACAATATTTGAATTGTTTCTTTCTGGCTGCTTGCAGTATTTTCTCCTTTACCTGGAAGTTTAGGAATTTGGCCAAAATATTCTTGGCAGTTTTCATTTGGGGCTTTCTTTTAGGTGATAATTGTGGATTCTTTGCATTTCTATTTTACCCTCTAGTTCTAGGATATTAAGGCAGTTTTTCTTAATAATTTCTTGAAATATTTCTGGCCTCTTTTTTTTATTTTGCCTTTGAGATAGTCCAGTAATTCTTAAATTTTTTCTCTTTGATCTGTTTTCCTGGTCATTTTTTCTAATTAGATATTTCATATTTTCTTCTATTTTTTTCTTTCTTTTGATTTTGTTTGATTGTTTCTTGTTGTCTTACAGAGTAATTAGCTTCCACTTGCCCAATTTTACTTTTTAAGAGATTGTTTTCTTCAGTGAATTTTTAGATATCTTTCAACTTTTTTGTGCTTCCTTTTCTTGCATCACTCTCATTTCTTTTCCTAATTTTTCTTTTACCTCCCTCATTTGATTTTTAAAATATTTTTTGAGCTCTTCCAGTAATTCTTTTAGGGCCTAATGCTATTTCATATTTTTTCTTTGACACTTTGCATGTAGCCATTTTGACATTATTGTTCTCTTCTGAGTTTGTGTTTTAATCTTACCTGTCACCATAGTAAGTTTATATGGTCAGGTTCTTTTTGGTTTGTTTGTTTGCTCATTTTCCCAGACTATTTCTTGACTTTTAACTTCACATTAAAGTTGAGCTCTGCTCATGAGGTGGAGGGAACACTGTCCCAAGCTTCAGGTTTTTCATGCTGCTATTTTCAGAGCTAATTCAGGTGGTATGGTCTAAGAAGAGGTGTGTTTACTGCTCTCCTGACCTGTGCTCTGCTCTGTGAATGACTAAAAGCTTCCTTTTCCACCCTGGAACTGTGACCCTAGGACTTGACATGGGCCTGCAACCTGAACCCTTGTTTGGGCAGTGCAACACAGTCCCACACCCAATACCAGCAGAGCATCCCCAGTAATCTGCTTCTGACCAGTAGTCCAGTCCCCTTACCATCTGTGGGCTGAGAGCTCTAGACATCACCATTGCCAATTCAGTCACCCCCAAGGCCTGTGCTGGCTTGCTGAGGCACTGCCTGCACTGATTTTTGCTCCACTCTCACCCCAGTGAGATAGACATTTGCTGTTGACTTTCTGAATTGTCTTGAGCTGGAAAATTGTTTCAATCTGTCCTTTTGTTGGTTCTGCCACTACAGAATTCATTTTTGAGGTGTTATTTTTACATTTTTGGGAGGGGAATCCAGTATTCTACTTGGCTCTGCCTCCTCTTTCACTTATCTTAAATCTCTCCCATTTTCTCTTTTGCTTCCCTGCTATATACAAGCATTTCCTTGTCTCCCTCATCCTCCCTTGACTTGATCCATGTATCCCATCTTGTCCCATATCACTCCTCCCTTTTGTGGGTAAATTCCTAGAGGCCTCCTACAGTAGGCTCCTCCATTTCCTTTCCTCACTCTCTTCTTAAACCTCTTCAGTCTGACTTCTGACCTCATCATCCAACCAAACTGCTTTCACCAAAGTTAACTTGGTAACTTGGTTAATGATCTCTTAATTGCCAAATCTAATGGTCTTTTCTCAGTCTTCATCCTTCTTGCCCTTGATTGCAGTGGATGCTTTTAATCACATTCTTCCACTTAATACTCTTTTTTTTCTCATTTTAATGACACTGCTCTCTCTTAGTTTTCCTCCTAGTAGTCTGACCACTCCTCATTCTCCTTTGTTGGATCTCCATCCAGGTTATGCTTGCTAAATGAACATATCCCCAAGGCTCTGTCCTAAGCCCTCTTTCCCTCTATACTGTTTCCCCTGGTGATCTCACCAGCTCCTATGATTCAGTTGTCATCTCTATGCAGACAATTCTCAGATGTATTTCTCCAGCCCTAACCTCTCTCCTATCAAGTCTAATATCTCCCATGTGAGGTAATCTCTGTTTTGTTTTGTTTGTTTGTTTTTAACAGGGTTGTTTGATTCTTATCTCATTTATTAGACAGTGAAGGCAGGGCCTGATTTTGTTTTTGTTTTGTTTTGGGCAAAAAAGGAAATAAAAGAGGAGTTTAAGAAAGAGATCACTGGGCAGCAAGGTGGCACAGTGGATAGAGCATTGGCCCTGAAGTCAGGAGGACCTGAGTTCTAATCTGGCCTCAGACACATAACACTTACTAGCTGTGTGAACCTGGGCAAGTCATTTAGCCCCATTGCCTAGGCAAAAAAAAAAAAAGAAAGAAAGAAAAGAAAGAAAGAAAGAGATCACAAGCCAGGCACACAGAACAAGAACCCTCTCTCTAACAAAAGCTGAGTAAATAATAAATCCTTACATTGCTGCAATAATAAATTCTCCTTAAAAAAGGTAGAAGAATCACCAAAGGAAAATTCTATTCTTTGTGTTTCTGTTGTATGGGGTATTTACAAGTCAAATATTCTGCCCATATCTAGAGGTTTTTTTTGTTTGTTTGTTTTTGTTTTTGTTTTTACAGAAAATACAAATCCTTCCCTTTTTGGATGGCCATCTTTTTCATTGCTTAAGCTGAGATTTATAGGGTTTGCACTTTGGGTTGCATTTTGAGTTCCTTTGCTTTTCAAAATATGTTATTCCATCCCTCATGTAGTTTCAAGGGATGCAACATGTCATTTGAATTTTCTTCCCTTTATAGTTGAAGTTCTTTTCCCTGACAAGTTACAGCATTTGTTGTCCATCATTAGAATTGCTAAATTTTCAACACTATGTGCATTGGAATTTGAAGCATATGTCCATCCCTTCCTCCCCCACTTCCCCCAGATATTTTAGTTAGTATTGTTTTCTGCATTTAGAAATTCTAGAAAATTTTCTTTCTAGTTAAGAAGTATCTCTGGAGAGACTGTAGAGACTCACAACTATAGTTTTTCTGCTCTGCTAATTATTTATGCACCACAGACTAGGAGTGGTATTATTTCTCTTTTGACTTTTTCTTTTATATTTTTCATTTGTCTTTTGAACCATTATGGGATCTTTTAATGTCCTATCTTTTTGAAATCCCACAGAGTTCTGTATACCATTAAGAATTGTTGCAATTTCCTTTGATATATAATATTTATTTAAAGAATCATATAATTTTTTGAGGTTTTAATAATCATCCTTCTAATTTTAGTATCCCTCTGTTGATTTATTTGCTTGTGCTCTTGGTTTTTAATTGAATTTTCTTCCTTTAGTATTCTTAGGTGTCTTTAATCTTTTTTTTCCCCCTTCTACTCCCTTGTTATTCACTTTCTAACTCTTCCCTTTCTCCCCTCATCCCTGACTTGGAATGTACCAACAACTATGGATTATAAAGCTGCCTTAGCCTGCTCCCACATTGGGAAATTTACATTTCATTCACAATAGTCTCTGCCCTAAGTCTTCTGGTAAGACAAGACTGGTCCCACCTCTCTTTCAGTTCCCTTTCCTTCAGATGCAGTACAGTCACTCAAACTGGCTCCCTGGATGATGTTTTTTCTCTCAATGTGCTAATTAAGCTTTTGCAACTTTTTCCAGAGAGGGAGACATGAGTAGTCTGGGCAAAGACTCTATAGTTTTGTGATTACCTAGCCTAGGGGCTACTCCAGGTAAAGGATGCCTGAGTTCCTCCCGTCTGATACCACCATACCTGCTGTTACTGGGCAGAATCAATGCCAGTTTGCTTATTGTAATGAAGTAAAGATAGGCAAAGAGTCAGTGAGCCAACAGAATCTGCCACTTGAGGGAAATTCCTGGATGAGACACAAGCCCTTGGCTTGGTTTATGTCTTCTACTAGAGCATAGAGGCTGGTGGAGGAAGAGTACTAAGTAAGTATCTTAAGGATTAGAATTCTCCAGTATTAATCTTGTGGGGCTTTTTTGTCGTATGAATTCAGCCATAGCTGCTAGTACTGGTGCTGTTTTGGGAGGTTAGAGGTGGTTTGAGAGTTAAGGGGACTGGAGAAAAATTCTAATCTGCCATTATGTTAGTCCCGTTTTAGACAGACATTCTATCCTTGATTTGATTCTCACTATAGCAAGCCTTTATTAAGCTCTTACTTTATTCCAGATACTCTGCTAAGAGTGCTGAGATAAGGGGGAAGAGTGTCAAGAAAAATCCCATAAACTAACAATTCTATGATGCAAGTCAGGCCAGGAGAAATAGGGAATTCTTGAGAATGAAATTCTGAAGACAGAAAGGTAAAGACTGAAGGAGAAAAATAAGTGGTCTGAAGAGATCAATATGAATAAACAAGGAATTAACCAAACAATTTTTATTTTTTTTAATAACTTGGGTGTGAGCTGAATGAGGGGGAAGGAGTATATATATGTGAGTTAGAACATGGTATAGTACTCTAAAATTATTGTCAGTGGTATTAAATCTCAAAATGAACTAAGGCTGATGAAGAAAGCTAAGTATAATCAAAAAAATTGGGGGTTTATTTATTTTGGAGGGGAGGAGAGGTGTCATTAAAGAAGGATACTAGTACCTAGGATGGATAGAAAGATAATAACTGACAACGAGAACATAGTTGCCTGATTCTTATGTGGTTCTTTTTTATCTGCCAACTAAATGACCTTTACCAGGGGTGGGGAACCTGTGGCCTCAAGGCCACATGTGGCCCTCTAGGTCCTCAAGTGTGGCCCTTTGACTGCATTCAAACTTCACAGAACAATTCCCCTTAATAAAAGGATTTGTTCCATAAAACTTGGACTCAGTCAAAAGACCTCACCTAAGGACCTAGAGGGCCACATGTGACTTTGAGGCCACAGGTTCCCCATCCCTGAAAATGACAACAAAAATAGTTGACAAGGAGTTGTTATCCAAGATGACAAAGAAGATAAAAGAACACCTCGTTGTGCTTGACCAGTTCAAGTCACCTAATCCAAATGAGTTACATGCTCATGTGCTAAAAAAACTAGTGGATGTGATTACTGAGTCATTGTCATAGTAGTATCTGAAACATCCTGGTAAAGCAGAGGTACCACAGCACTGGAGGACAGATATCATCCTGAGCTTCCAAAAAGGGAACAAATATAAAAAGAAATATTACAAAGACCTACCATGTCTTCATTGTGAACTTATCATGCCAGTCCAACCTTATTTCAATGACGTTACTCAGGGTAATGCTGTAAATACAGGTTAACCTGATTTGAGCAAAATAGGTGATAAAGTATCTAATTATAATTTTGTGAAAAAGTTGGAGAAATATAGACTAGAAAGTAGAGACAAAGACATGGCTTCAGAATTTGTTAAATGACTGAACTCAAAGACCAGTTAATAACGGTTGATTCTAGCTTTGCAGAGATCTCAAGGAAAGGGCCCAGGGGATAGATGCTTGACTCTGTATTATTTATTTAACATTTTTTGTCACTCAACAAGCATTTATCAAATGCCTATTTTGTGCCAATCACTATATTAGGTACTGGAAATAGACAAATGAATTGGTTCTTTAAGCACCATACATCCTAGTAGAAACAAAATGTGTGCATAGAAAATATAGTATGAAAACTGTATAGAAAATACAGTATGATTTTGGAGTAGGGATATATATTGGCAGCTTTGTGGATCAGGAAAGACCTCCTCTTAGTAGGCAATTCTTGAACTGAAAGAAAGGGATTCTAAGAAAATGTATTAGTGTGGAGAAACAAGCAGTCAAGTGAGGAACTGGGAAAACATCCTATGCAAAGGTCCAGAAAAAAAGCAATGCAATATCCTATATGAAAGTCCAGTTTGGATGAACTATATTAAGTGAAAAGGAATCATATCCAAGAAGTCTGGAAAGGTAGGCTGGAGCCACTGGTGCTCTTTGAGTAGGAGACTGGTGTGGTCAGATTTGCATTCTGCGAATATCAACTTGGTGCTATGAAGGAAGAGGCCCAGGCCCCAATCAGAAAACTATTAAAGTAGTCCAGGCAACTTGTGTTGATGTAGCATCCATGTGAATGGAGCTAAAGGGATGAATATGAGATCTTTTGGAGGTAGAATTGGCAAGGGTTGATGACTGATTATGGGGATGAGAGAAACTAAAGAGGAGAGGATGAATCTGAGGCTGTAAACCTGGATGACTGAAAGATAGTTGTTCCCTCAACAGCAATGGTGAAGGAAGGAACAAAAATGTTTTTGAGGGAAAAGATGAATCCTGTTTTGTGTCAGATGAGTTTGAGATATCTAAGAGACATCCAATTAGAAATGCCAAATAGGCTGTTGGTAATGTGGAGTTGGTGCTATGGAGAGAGACTGCAGATGGATATATAGATCTGGGAATTCTATTCATAAAAGATAATTGAACCCAAGAGACCTGATGAAATCAGTTACTTAGACAAAAGCATAGATGGGAAGCATATCAAATTTTCAGTTGACACAAAACTTAGAGTAGTAACTAGTTAAATACTTTCTACACATAAACCCTAAATGACCAAGTTGAAATCTGAAAAGATCTTAACAAGGTTGAGCATTGGACTGAATCTGAGAAGATGATATTTAACAGGAATAGAGATAAGGACTTATGCTTAGATTCAAAAGAGACGCTTCACAAATATGATATAAGGGAGACATGGTTAAATATCAGTGTCCAGGAAAGATCAATGACTTCAGTATCCTGCAGGCTCCATATGACTTGGAGCAACCAAAAAAGAGAATTAATGTTGGCTCAGGATGTATTTTAAAAGACATAGCTTCCCAAAATAAGGAGGCAATAATTCCTCTGTACTCTGCCCAGGTTAGCCCACACCTGGACTATTATGTTCAGTTCTGGATTCCCACTGATATGTTAAAGAGCTTCCAGTGGAGGGCAGTCACAATGGCGAAGGTCCTTGGCTCCATATCTTATGAGGATAATATTAAATAAATGAGTTTCAGGGGACATGGTAGTTGTGCTTAGGAGTGTGAGGGATTGTCATGTGCAGAGATTGTTTGGCCCCAGAGGACAAACAATAAGGGAGGAAGTGTCAGAGTCAAGTTGAGACTTGATGTAAGAAATTATTTTCCTAACACTAGAGTTAGACATAAGTATGATGGGCTGCCTTGGATAGGACATAAGTTCTACCTCAGACCTCTTCAAGAAGGTGATAGATAGCCACCAAATTCCCTTCTCACTCTAAAATTCCATGATTCTGTGTTTGCGTAATCTGAAACTTAGGGTTGAGGGAGATAATAGAAATGGATAGAGAGATTTTGGCATCATCTACCTGTAGGCAATTTTTGAACTTGTGGGACCTGATAAGATCACCAAAAAAAAGAGTAGAGAGAGAAAGAAAAGAAAAATACCTACAATAGAGCCTTGAAGGATGCTCATACTTAGTGGGAGGGAACAGGATGACAATCCAGCAAGGGAGACTCGAAAAAGAATGATTAGACATGTAGGAGAGAACAAAGAGAACTGTGGATAGAAGTCAAGTGAAGAATGAGTGAATATCCAAGAGGAGTAAGTATTCAGTGGTGTCCAAAACCACACAGAGATAAAATAGAACAAAGCCTGAGTTTAAAACGGCCATTGCATTTAGCAGTTGAAACTATTTGTAAGTTTGGATAGAACAGACCCACTTGAGGGATGGGATCATTAGTCAGAATGCAAAGGATTAAGAAGAAAATGTGAGATAAGAAAATGGCTTCAACATATTTATATGACACTTTCCAAGATTTTGGCTATGAAAAGAAAGAGAGCTATAGAACAAGAGTTTGGGGGTAGAAAAGGGTCAACTGAAAGTTTTTTTGCTATGTTTCTAGGTAACAGGGAAAGAAACCCTTGTTGGATTCAAAGAAGAGAGAGAGAGAATCATTGAGGTTGTAAGGGAGTAGAGAAGATGGGATGGAGATGAGAGCAGAAGTGAAGGGGCTGACGTTAGAAAGGAGAAGGATCACGTAATTAAAAAAGGATTAAGGAGATGGTGTAAAGGGCTTTTCAGCTATATAATGTGATAGGGTGGCTTCTCAGAGTAGAAAACTTAGTATTCTGAGGAAATTTTAGAAGAGAGGAGGTTTGGAATAGCTATTGTGCAAAGTATGATATTCGGAGAAAACTAAAAAGATTATTATGTAGTAGTGATGGTTCAAATAACATAAATGTAATGGACCCAGTTGGCAAGCTTGTATAACTTTATTCAGAAGCATTCAGCCAACACATCAGTAGTTAACAGAGAACGCAGGGGAGGTTGGAGAGACATGAATCAAGGTAAGAATAAAGAGTAGGTTTAGGAGCAGTTGTGATCAGAAGGTTTTTTTTGTTTGTTTGGTTGGTTTTTTTTGTTTTGTTTTTTGGACAATAGGGACAAAACATTTATGGACCTTGGTGAGATCCAGGCTATGACCATCCCTGCTATGGATAGGGTTGATGATATAAAGGTGGAGGTCGTGGGAATTTAGTAGATTGATAAACTCTTGTTTGAGGAACACATCACTGTGTATGTTGAAGTACTCAAGTTTATATCAGACAAAGGTTCTCACTCTTAATCTGGATCCATGGATACCTACTCCCCCACCGCACATACACAGCCCACCCACCACGGATATCCATGGATAGACTTCAAGGCATCTGTGAACTTGCAGAAGGAAAAAAATTACATTTTTATTTCTACCAACCTTCTAACCTGCTTTGTAATACTGTGTATTTTATGCATTTAAAAATATTATTCACAGAAGGATCTGTAGGCTTCACCAGACTACCAAAGAGGGCTCCATGACAAAAAAGTTAAGAAGCCCCTGTTAATATAAGGGATGGACTTAGAATGAAGAGGAAATCTGTAAGACAAGTCCTAAATTCCTTGAAAGAAGAGGGAGAGTGACATTGAGTCTTAACAAATGGATTTTTTCTAGGTGATAGATTAATGGAATAAACGTCACAGGTTAAAATGTGATTGAGTGATGATAACAGACAATCCAGAAATGACACCTTAGCTTTTTTACCAGATTGCAAAAACTTCAACTTTTTATCCCCTTTTTTACATCCCTTATTTTTATTATTGCTTTCTTTTTCAAATATTGTTATTTTTCATGAGTTCCCCACCATTGTCTCTATATCCTCTTCAAAATATAGGGCCCCAAACCAAAGTTCTTTAAGAAGGCCCTGTGTACTGTATTTACTACTATTTTCTTTATTAGTAAAGGACTTCTGAAAAAATTAATTCACCTTAAAAAGAAAAAATATTCTTCAGTCTCATAACCAAAATTCATCTCACATTTCTGTCTTTGTTTAAATTGCATGTGAATTGATAAATCTCTAATGAAAATTCTATAAATTTTACAGACACTTGTATTTCTTCAGTGTTTTATATATAATTTAAAAGAAATAAAAAATTAGTAGTAGCTAACAACCTTATTTTGTAGCTCCTGCCTGACTTTAAAGGCCTTTACTTCTACATGTAAGTGTACATGTAGAACATAGCTCTTGATTTAAGAAGCTAATAATCTAGTAAAGGAGCTAAGATATACACATGTATGTGTATATACCTATCTAGGGTATGCATATATGTATATACACATACAAATTGGGATATGATAATGTATCAGAGGGAAAGGGGCACTAATTTATTTTTCTTTACATAAGTAACTGCATTTAAAAATTAGTCCCCATTTCAGTATAAAAGAAGTCACATCCAACCCTTATATTTTGCATTCTTTTACTCCAGATTTTGAACAAGGCCTACCAAAAGACAGGTTTCTCCCTGTCTTGAACCCTTGAGGCCAACAATAGACTAACATATTAGGAATTTTCTGCCCCACCCCCAGCACAACAAACTCTACCCTTAGCCTATGGCTGATCAGTTGTGAACTGATACATTTTCGATATAGTATATGTGTCTTTAGGAGGTGACTCATCTTCAGAAGCCTCCTGCCCAGGTGTGAACTACATTCTTGTATACTCCAAAAAAAAAAAATGACAAAATGTGATTGCTAAACCGTTGTCAATGATATCTGAATATCATGGAAAATAAGAGAGGTACTACAGGACAGGAAAAGGGCAAATATTACCCCAGTTATCAAAAAAGGGAAGAAAATAACATCTCTAACTACATAGACCTATAAGCTTAAATTCAATTATGGGGAAAAAAATTTAAAGCAGATCATTAAAGACATAGTTACTGAACATGTAGAAAAGGGAGCATTAATTACAAAGAACCTACATAGTTTTAAGAAGAGATCATGCCAAACTAACCTATTTCCTTTTTTGACCAGGCTACTAACTAGTAAATAAAGGAAATGCTATAGATGTTTTACCTAGATCTTATCAAAGCGATTCATGAAATGATTGATACTGTTATTTTGGAAAAGATGAAAAGATGTGTACTAATAAATAATAATTAGTTGGGTTCTGAACTTGTTAAATAGCTGAATTCAAATATTCGTTAGTGGTTCAGTGTTAAAATGGCCATCAGATTTTAGTGATGCGTTCCTGGGAACTATGCTTGACCTTGTACTAATCATTTAACATTTTTATCAATTGCTTGAATAAAGGTACTGATGGCATGCTCATCAAATTTGCAGTTGTCACTAAAGCGGGAGGTATAATTAATAAACTAGATGGCAGAGTCAGAATCCGAAATTATCTACATATACTAGACTATTGGGTTAAACTTACAATGAAATTCAGTAAGGATAAAAGACTTACATTTGGGTTCTAAAAATAAATTTCACAAGCATAGGACTTGGGATCTAAGCCTCCAAGCCTAAAATTAATCAACCATGTGATGTGGCAGTTGAGAAAACTAATGTCATCTTGGGCTATATTAAGAGACATAGTTTCCAATAATAAGGAGGTGGTAAATCCCTCTGTCCTCTACTATATTCAGACCACATGTAGACTATTGTGTTCAGTTGTAGACACCATAGTGTAAGAAGGCCTTCAGTAAGATGAAGATGTCTAGAAGAGAGAAACAAGAATGATGAAGAGCCTTGGGTCTATGTCTCATCAGCTTCAGTTAAAGGGAATTATGTTTAGCCCAGAAAAGAGAATACTCAGTGAACACAATAATTGTGCCTATATTTTTGAAGGATTTCTGTAAGAAAGAGGAATTATATTTATATTTGTCCTCCAAAGGCAGAATTTGGAGGAATAGGTGGAAATGTCAGAGAAAAATTATATTTGATGTCTGAAGAAAAAACTTCCTAGTAATTATCTATCCAAAAACAGAATGGGCTGCTGTAAGAGTGGATTTCCCATCACTACAAGTCTTCACTAAAGACTATTAGGTGACCATTTGTTAAGTCCATTATAGTGAGGATTGCTCTTCTGCATGGGTTGACTGTCAAATCTGCTGAGGTCCCTTCTAACTCAAATTTTATGATTCTGTAACATCAATACTCTAATGATTCAGATCACAGTCCATATTTGTTTGCTTATCTTATATAACTCTTTAATAATGATGATGATGATGATGATGATAGTTCACATATATGTGTGTGTGTGTACATCTGTAAACTTATGTATTATGTATGTAAACTATATAGTTCATATATATGTGAACTATATTATATGTGTGTATGTATATGTCATCACTGTAAAATTTACAAGCATTTTACATATCTCACTTGATCCTCATAATAACTCTGTGAGGTAGATGCTCTTATCTCTGTCCTCTCAGAGGTTTGTAGTAGGGCTACTCACATACTGAGGACTTTACTTAAAAGTCCTCAACATTGTAGGGATAACAATGAAGCAATCAGACTATTCATTGGTTACTCCATGGCTACTACATGAACAACTCACCTTCTTTTTCACTTACATATGTCTTTGATGACATTCTTTATGTTCTTTTCCTTTGTAATTTGTTGATTTTTATTTATTAGAGCCTGCTCACACTCACAACATGCCCCTACGTTGTCCTTGGAGTAATCTTTAACTTAAAATTCCTTGGAGACACAAATGCTGTATGATTCATAGTCATACAATGTTACCAGAAGAATATTGTTATTAAACAGATGGGCCTTTGTTTCATGGAGAAACATGGGGTCATTAAAAGAACTTTGCAGCTTCCCAAAGGTAATTCAGCCCTCTGTCCTCCTCTTGTCCAATTCAAGGCACAACTCATTGTCCATTTGCATATATTTCCTTTGAGGATAGTTAGTCCAAACTGTTTTGTGTGATTATATATCTCATTTAGAAGACTTGGCAGTTCTCCCAAGCTTGATGCAAGTAGCATAATGTCCTACACAAACAGGACCTCAGTATTCCTCTTAAACTTGGATTTTTTGCTGGATCTCCTCCAAAATTGGAAAATAACTTTGTCCAACATATTTCTTTCTATTTTGTTCTTCATTTGATAGCAATCATGAGAGGGTCATCAAATGGCGTTCTCTGTTAGATCTTTCAAGGAATCCTTTATAATTTTAACATAAGCATGAAAGACGCCTTGCAGAAGATCAGTTAAGGTGATGTTTTGTTCTAACAAATGTTTTATAGTCAACAAAGGATAAGCATTCTGGGTAGTTATATTTTCTCTACATCTTTTATGCAATTGGGTCAGAGTAAAGATATGATCAACTGAAATATTGCTTGTGAAAGCCTGACTATAATATCCTCATTAAGGATGCTCTCAGAGCATGCATAGAATATTCTCATAAAAATATAGAGATGGGAAAGTAGGCTTATGGATCAGTAGTTATTGATGCTTATTTGCACATTTTTTTGGAAAAAGATCTGAGACTTTTTCAAAGTACCTTTTAAATCTTGCCTTCCTTTCAGACAGCTTGAGAATCTTTCAATGCCCTCAAAATTTAATGGCCTCCTACACCATCTTCCTCTGCCTAGACCTGGTCTAGTTCCCCCATTTTCCCTGTTTTCTTCAGCATCATTTCTCTTTCCTTTCTAAGCATATACAGAGATATGCCTTAGGTTAAATAAAAGTCTGTAATATTAAGTTACAAATGTTGTGGCTCCACTAGCCTTTATGGTGAAAAGGGTTTGTTGTAAAAATCTTTGCAGATCACTTCCATTTTTTATCATTTTATGGTCTCCCTTTCAATTATATAGCCTCAAGATGACTATTTAGCTGGACAACTCACTGAGCAGTTTCTTCTTTCACTGCTTCTCATTTTGTGAGGTAGTACTACACATAATTTTCCATCATCTATTAGAATTTACAAAAGAATGCACTTTAAAACTCATGTTGCTTGTCAGTATCATCTCCTTGCTTGGCAACTAGGGTCAAGTGTTTGCTAATTAAGGAAAATTTTTAGAGTTTTTTGGTCTTCTTATAGCAATGGATTTGTTTTAGTTGAACTTTTGTATGAAGTTGACATAATTAGTGTTGATGTCCTTAAGTATATTCACTTCACCTTTTTTTTCTGACAACTTTTTAAATACTTAGTTGAATGTCTTTTAATTTCTTTTTCTTCTTGTTTCATATTTTTATGTTTACTCTGTCAAGCTAATGATCTAAAAGTATACTGAGAACTGATTCAGGAATGACTCCCACATCAGTTGTTTCCTGTTATAATTTAAACAGTTGCATTTTTTGTCAGACAGAATCAGTGAATGTTTATTAAGTATCTACTATGTTTAAGGCACTTTGCAAAGCTCTGGGGATACAAAGAAAGACAAAAACACTCCCTAGCCTCAAGGAGCTTATGATATAGTCAAGGAGACAACATGCAAATTAAGATATACACTTGGAGATATTCTCAGAGGGAAGTCACTAGCATTAAGGGAGACCCAGAAAATCTTCTTATAGAGGTGGGATTTTAGCTGAAACTGGAAGCAAGCCAGAGAAGCCGAGGTTGAAATGAATTTATTAATATAAACAGCGTTTTGAAATTTTTTTAATTTACATTTTTAAATTCTTTTCTCCAAGTACACATGGTGCTTCAGCTTGAGGCTTCTGGACAGTTTACAGATCTTGAATATTTTTCATTCCTAGCTCCTAAACCATATTTTTCAACATACTTTCCTTGGCTTCCTATATTCACCTTTTCATTGAAGTCACTGAGTATCAAAGTTTTAATATTTATTTCCTTTGGAGAATCAAAACAAGTTCTTCAAAAAATTTTGCTACCCCTCTATTCTCTGCAATAGATTGCATAAGCTACGGTTATTTTTGTTTTGGTCTTTTTGCAAAGATGATCAGCACTGAAAGATGATCAGATGTTTTGTGAAATGATGTTTATTCTTGCCTCGTGTGCATGATAAAAGCAAGTCCACCATCTCCTTTATTTTCCTCTCCAAAGAGGAAAATTCCATTCATCTTCAACTTGTTTCTCGTAGTTTCACTTACAGTAAAATGTCAAGATTGATGAAAATCCATTCCTCCAGTAGTGTGTGTACTTGTTGACCATTAGATAAGGATCTCACAGTAAGAATACTAATAGCTAAGTTATTATTTATAGATGATTCTAAAGCCCTTGTGATTTATAGAACCTTCTGCAGAAGGGAACCACATAGGACTGAGAGCAATGATGAATTTTTCTTTGTTTTATGGGTTACCATGGTCAAAGAATTTATCCTTATATGGTTAATTTACTGGCAATTAAGCCTTTTTGTACTTAACTGGATTTATTTTTGAAAAGATGACACAGTCTGTTCCAGGGATCATACTTTTGAAGTATGGTTTGAAGTATTTGAAGCCCTCCAGAGGTTATGCTAAGACTTTGAGAACCAAGGGTCATAACCATGACATGATGAGGCATCAGAGTAGCACTTCTTTGAGGACCCCCAGCACATGCAAAATAAAAATAAAGTTAAACCAGAATTCAAGACATTTCAGACAGGGAACATGATGTATATTACTCACAAAATATAAGCCTCGACATATTAATTTCCCTTAAACCTTGTCTTCCCTCCCCTTTCCCCACAATTGCTGTTGAAAATTGAATACCAAATTTACTGAGCAGATTTCATTATCCCATGTAATCACAACAGAATTTTCCCCTTAATAATATGTTTAACTCCAATACAAAGGATAGTAAGTATTTTCATCATTTATTGAAAGAGGCTGTGAGTTTTTAAAACTGAGTTTCTAAAATGAACCAGTTGAAAATAAAAGTGAACCTGTTTCCTGGGAATGATTACTGTTATAAGAATTTTACAACTTTTAACTGTTTGGTCTTAGACTATTTTCAATGATTAACATAAATTGATGGCACTGTTTTTCAGATTTTTAAGTAAGGCATGCAAAGGTTAGTTTTTTGTTTGTTTTTTAATGGAACATCAAGCATGAAATTTAGAGCCACAAAGAAGGTAAAAATAGAGCATCTATGCCCATACCAGGTAAAATCTAAGCAAGTTAAATACATTCCAAACTTGTTGTATGGTTGCTTAACCTTTCTAATTTGTACAATTCGAAAGTGAATGTGATCTTCCAATTAACTTGTCTAATTAAGTGTATTAGTATATTATTATTGTATTAATTTGCATTTAGTATATTATTGGCTTAATTTGCATTAGTGTATTAAGGAAAAAATAGAAGTATTTAGAAAACATATCTCTTAAAAGCCACTATTTTCCAGATATGAAAAATGGATATGTTCCTTAATGGTAAAATGCTTTGTAGCATATGTATCAAAATATTTGAACTCTCAGTGAAAACTAAATATCTCAGTCCTTGTACTAGTGCAAAGGAAAGAATAAAAGCTGCCAAGGCCCATGATTGGCCTCGCAGAAGGAGTGCTTCACAACCAGCATCTGCATTCATGAACCCTCAAAGTAGCTCTAGTCCCTGAAAGATTAAATACAATCTCAACTTCGCTGTTTCAATCAGACTTTGTTGAAGAAAGCAGCCACTTCATTCAGCAAATATTTACTATGCCATCTAGTTGCTTCTGAATTTGGCCTTTAAACTTCTCTATTTCTGTTTTAGAATGCCACCAATTCCAAGTCATCCAGGTTTATAATGTCAGAGTTCCCTTTTAATCTTACCTCTCCTTCACCTTCTCTCCTCCCATAGCCAGTCAGTTGGCAAATCCTATTGATTCCACTCCCCCAATATCTCTTGCAGCCTCCCCTTCTCTCTACTTGAAGGTCCCTAATTCAGGCCCTCATCTCCAAATTAGTCTTCCTGTCTCTGATCTGTCTCTCCAAGCCATCCTCCACAAAACTGCCAAAAATCACCTGCCTAAAACTGCAGTCTCTGCTCAGAAACCTCCACTGGTTCCCTAATGACTCAAGTATAAAATACAGATTCTTTAGCCTGCCATTGAAGGTTCTCTAGAATCAGTTCCCCACTTACCTTTCCAGCCTTATTTCACATAATTCCCTTTCACATTCCACCACTTAGTACAGTACCTGTCACATAGTAAGCACTTGGTAAGTGCTTGTTGACTTCACATACACCATTACACCCAAAATGGACCACTAGGCATTCCCTGAATTCAATAGTCAGTCTCCCATTTCTGTTCATTTGCATGAGTTAACCCGCTTCCCTCTCACCACAACCTGTCAGAAGATTAATTTTCCTTCAAAGTCAGTTCAGATTTCACCTCATCCATGATGCCTTCCCTGATATTCCTAGTTGCTAATGCCTTCTCTTCAAGTTATCCCCATTATCTTTATCTGTGTATCTATTGTAAGATGTTAGCTTCTTGAGCACAAGAACTTTTTTCATTTTTGTATTTGTATGCCTACTATCTAGAACATTGTTTTGCATATTTATTTTTGGCAAGTATAAGGGCTCAGGACCTGTGATATTGACAGTTTGGGAAACTCTTGATGTGGAGACTTCCTTCGATTATGGGCAATTCATCTATAATTTATAATCTTAAAATGTTCTCTAAGGTCACAGAGAGGTAAATCATTTACCCAGGGATACATAGCCAGTATGTCAGATGCTGGATTTGAACCTCAGTCTTCGTAATTCTAAAACTAGCCCTCCATCCACCATCCATACACCATGTTGCCTCTAAACGTCCTTAAATGTTTGATGAATTGAAGTAGATACAAAGGAAACATGTAAGAAGACTCATGAAAACAATTTACAAGAGAGGGCTTCACCTGATGGAGTTGGAAGAGGCTTCATGGAAGATGTAGCATTGGCCTGCCACATCAGTCTCTTCCTTCTCTTAACTCCTACAGTATCCTTTGTTAGTAGGACTAATTTTCCCTTTATTTGTCATCTCAGATGTATTGCTCTTTTCATGTATACCTGTCTTATCTCCCTAACTCAGTTTCCTCTTCAAAATGAAGAGCTTGGATTATACTGTTTCTAAATATCCTTTCAGCTCTAATCCCTTTGATTCTATTAATTGTATTGCAGATTCATTGAAAAGTCTTTACATTTTGTATCCCCCACAGTACGTTAAATGCTATTATATATAAGTACTCATTTTACTAAAATGGAACTTTGATTATTTAACTAATTACTATATTGCCTGTCATGAGATCAGCAGTGTAGCTTTTCTTTTTTTATTTCACTTCCATATATCTTTAAAAGCCCAGAGCAGTATGCTACAAGATATCAGAGACTTGTAGAATCTTAGTTGGAAGAGGCCTCAGGAATAATACCATTTATCCTCTACCTGGACAGGATTTTCCTACTACAACATCAATCTCTTAAGAAAACATATCAAAGAAGGTATTTTGAGTGTTAATTATTTCAATGACATCCTAAATGCTTACCTGTGGAAAAATCCCAGCACATCAAGTGGACTTCAGAAATACCTGGAAAGACTTGTATGGACTGATGTTGAGCGAAGTGAGCAGAACCAGGAGAACATTGTACACAGTAACAGCCACATTGTATGATGACTTACTTTCTTTTCAGCAGTGCAAGGATCTCAGACATCTCCAAAAGTCTCATGATGGAAAATGCTATCCACATCCAGAGAAAGAATTATGGGGAGTCTGAATGCAGATCAAAGCATATTTTCTCTTTTTTTCTTCTGTTTTATTTTATTTCTTTCTTGTGATTTCTCCTATTGGTTCTAATTCTTCTTTACAATGTGACTAATGTCAAAATATGTTTAATAGGAATGTGTATGTAGAGCCTATATCAGATTGTAAGCCATGTTGGGGAGGGAGTAGTGGAGAGATGGGAAGAAAATTTAGAACTCAAAATCTTATGGAAGTGAATGTTGAAAACTATTTTTTTTTAAATTCTAGCTCATACTGGAGAGTTATATGGCTAGGTCAATTTGGGCCTAACTTTGTATTTTGATATTAGATGTACCATGGGCAAAGAAAGTTTCATTGCTCTTTTGGATTTTCTCTGGAATCAAGCCTATAAATATCCCACTGAATAATCTATCACTTGCTGATTAATTACATAACTATGAATTTGTCTTTACTGAAAACAAATATTTTTACTATGTGTGTATTTAAACAGTTAACCTTTTTTTGCATTTTCTTTAAATTCACATTAATCTATTGTTTCTTTAATTGCCATGTTCTTGCCTGTTATCAGCCAATCCCAAATGTTTCATAATAATTATTCATTTCCAGATATATAAATATTTTTCACTTTCTTCTTTTCCAGAGACTTCTTGTTCATTGTGGACTATTTATAAGTGTTACTGGAGTGCCTGGGCAGCAATGAAATTCATTTTGGAGCTCTACGACTTCTGTTGTTGGGGTCTTTCTGTTTTATTAAGCATTTTGTAAAATGAAATGGTTCTTATTTAAAACCACATTAGAAAAGCCCTTGTTTTAAGTTTCTGACTGATAATTAATAAAATATGTCTATCTAAAGTTACATTAAATAAACAAAAAAAGGTTATTGTGCTTTCTCTTCTGTCAATTTTGCCCCGATTGTCACCTTATGCAAGATACAAACCACTGCATAATGTCACAATTCTCTCTTTCCTCCAATTCTGAAAATGATTTATCTGTCTTATGTTATGGACTGATAAATATGACAACCTTTGGCTAAAATGATTCTGTCATGCAAAAGGTTAATTGTAAACTCTTCTGCCTGAAGCAGGTATTACTGGCAGAAAGAATAGAAACCTGATTTTCATTTCTTTCTGTAATTTGTTGTAGAATATAAAGGTCATAATCCCCATGGACCATATTACACTGTCATTCTCTTTTCATCATTTCCTAGTGCATTGTGGTTTTAATTTAATAAGCCCTGGGAGGCTGTGTTTTATTTCTTTGGATAGGAGCTCACAAAACATGTTTTCCAACCTTGGAATTTCAAGACAGGTTTTATGCATTGTTAAATTGTCACTTTTATACCTCTAATACAATGTTTCCTGAAGCATTCACATTTTTCCACCGTACCCTGTTTTAGGAAATTGTGTTAACCACAAAAATAATTTCTGATAGTTTTAGTTTGTTCTTATCCTCTTATGATGTGGCCTGAAAACACAGTTTTCTGCTCCCACAGTTCATAAATTCAGTTTTATCCAAAATACATCCTTAGTTGGGGAAACTTAGAAAGTGTCTACATGGTATTTTATGATACATATGATAAAAATATATCGGGGGAAAAATCCATCTATTGCAAATTCAGATAATCTTTTTATGCTGACAATGATCTAATTGTGGCATTTTTAGCTTAAATTTGGCTTTTATTAATCTATCAATTGTTTGTTTATTTATGGAATGTGAATTTTTTATCTGTTATCCAAGGACCAGCCTAGCAAAATCAGGGCAGGGGTTCATTACCAAAACATTGGCCACAAGAAGTCAGGAAACTAATAAGGCGAAGAAGTGGGTAGAGTACCCACATGGATGAAATCAAAGAAATTTGAACCTTGAATTACTGAAGTATGAATTTGGTGCCATAATTTAGATTTTGGGTCAAAGTCTAATCTTGAAATTTTGTGATTCTAATAGCAAATGATGCCATCTTATCCAATAGCATTATTAGCTATACCTTGGTTCATGATAAATCACACCTCTTGTACTTGAAGCATTCTATAGGGGCTTTATGTACCAGAGGCAGCTGGTGGAGCAGTGGATAGAGTGATGGGCCTGGAGTCAGGAAGACTTGAATTCCAATCCAGCCTCAGACACTTATCAGCTGTAACGCTGAAAAACTCAACCTCTGCCTGCCTTGGTTTCCTCAACTGTAAAATGAAGATAATGCCAGCATCTACCTTAAATGAAATAATATTTGTAGAATACCTAGCTTCTAGTTGACATTATATGAATGCATTTCCCCTTCGTCTTGGGGGCTGGAAATACAGCAGCAACCATTTGAAATTTCGATTTTATTTTTGAGTAGTTAAAGCTAATGACAGCTGTTACTGAAGGAAATGGTGGTCTCTAACTTGATCCCACCAGCTTTTAGACCATAGTGACCATGAAATAATCATCCTGCTGTTTGATTTTTTTAAAAGTCCAGATGACACTTTTGTTTCAAAAAATTGCACTATGTGATTAGGTTTCAGTGTATTTAGCAAGAGGAGACTCCCCAGGCTACTTTCAGTGTGAGTCCTTCAATGCATTATCAGAATTGTGGTCGCTACAGAGTCAAAGGATGCTTTGTCTCTCCAATGGATAAACTGTCATTCTCCCTACTCTGTTTAAAATCTGCTGCTTTGCAGCCCAAATGGTGTAGCAAAAGTTAATTATTTTACATGAACAACTGGGAGCATTGGCAAAATAATGCCTCAAAGAAGAAGAAAAATAGCTTACATTATAGAGGATATTTTGCTTACACAGCCATGATCACATTTGATATTCACAACTGAGGCACATGGGACAAAGATTATTATTCTCATTTTGTAGTTGAAATGTAAGTGAAGAAATCCAAAATTAAACTGCTAGTAAGTGAAAGAGGGCAGAAGTAGGACCTCAACATGAGAGAAAACTTATGTGTTCAAACATTTATGAAAAATGATCTGTAGCACACTGTTTGGTACTCGGGATACTCGAATCAACTCATCATAGTTCAGTATTTAGGTGCTTAAGGCATTTAGCGTAGTCAAGTGGGTTAGACAAGCACACAAAAATGACCCAATGAGGAGCAAGATAAATACAAAATGAGGCTCATGGAAAATGCTAAGAAAATTTTCAGGAAAAAAAATGTTTCCTGTGTTAGGAGCAGGGGGAGAAGTTGTCAAACATTTCCTGGCGAGGTAACTTCAGGGTTGAGCCTTGATTGAAGTGTGGAGAGTACAAGATAGGGACTGGGGAATCCAGATATGGAGGACTTCATGAGCAAAGGCATAGAGGTAGAAGAGCAAGATGAGAAAGGGAAACTAAGTGAAACCTGGCCCAACTAGCTTGGCGACTACATCTATCTCAACATTTATTCAACTATGGGATGAAATGCTCTGGGTGCGAGTAAAATTGTTGTCACTGGATATTTTCAAGGACAAATTGTAAAAGGGATTAATTCACAATATACAAGTGGGATAAAGTGACCCCTGAGACTTCTTTTGAGCAAACAGTTCTATGATCATCTCCACTGGCCATCACAGAAATCTATTTAGAGGTTTTCTGGAATTTAATATAGGCTGCTAATATTCATCATATTTTCACATCAGTAGTAATAAAGGCCTTACCTAGATTCTTCTCAAAATATTAATGAACAGCAATATGATTTTAGGTCTTGAGAAAATGGCTGGTGAGCTGAATAGCAATACTTAAACACTAGAAATGTACCCCCCACAAACATGATATAGTGGAAAACACTGAATTTGAAGTGAGAACCTGGGTTTAAATCTCAGCTCAACTGCTGTGTGCCCTGGGAAGTCGCTAACCTAGTTCCTAATCCCTATTCCATGAGGCAATGTAATAACTAAAGACCTTACCCACAGAATCTTGGAGGCCATCTGTACTAATCTACACCTGAAAAATAGTCTTTTCTACAACATCCTTAACAAGTATTGACCCATTCGTTAGTGAGTGACTCAACACTGTGGGAACTTGGGAACTTTGAACGTGACATACTTCCTGGCTTTTTTCTGCCAGTCCTATGTAACTAAGCATATAGGATGATAAAGCATAAGCTTGTGACCCAATGGGATTTTTAGAAGGTTAGTAACCTTTCAAATTCTCTTTTCCTCTAACTTTCACACTGTGATAGCACTCTTTCATGACACTTCCTATGAGGAGTGGAAGAATGTTGCCTGCACTATCCCCCAGTCACCAGCATATGGCTGTGAAAACATGGCAGCTAGAGCCCATGATTTAGGCAAGTCTGATCCTGGGTTTGGCATTGCCTCTTCTGTGTTGGCTTTTTCCTGAATTTTAGGCAAATGAGTATTGATTCAGAGCTAGATGCCATGCTTAGAGGCCATCTTATGAGTTTGAAAGGTTCAATGGCCCTAAGACCCTTGATTGGAACTGACTGATGATCCTTGCCCATTTTTCCAGAAGACTTGGACTGGTAGTTGTTTAGACAGTGCAGAATCAATGTGAAATGTGGAATCTTTTTTAGTGGCCTTATAAAATGTTTTATGTTCTAATCTGTTGTCAGGATTCTTCTTCCAAGTATTTAACAGTATGTAGTTAGAAGCTAAGTTACTGAAACCTGTTTTAAGTCATCCTATCAATATATATTGTGAAGACTTGGACTTTTTAGCATTTCTTTTGTAAGAAAGAGACATTTTATTCATATACATTTAGTACCTTTCTAGTCCCCCATTCTGGGGAGACCTTTGAAATTATCCAAAACCTAATATTTTAAATAATTTGAATATATTTATGTTGAGGGTCATAATGAGTCAAAGTATACAAGAAAATAGAGCTTAACCTTTCTTATTAGAAGACAGGCTCCCTTCTAGGACAAAAGCTGGTTCAGATAGCATATGTGGGTCAGGAACAGAGGGGTCCCAAAAAGTAAAGGAGTGAATTTAGGGCCCCAGGCCTTTGGGAACAAAGGGCTATTTAACATTAGATGATTAGTATGTAGACCTAACTCCCTTTAGAAGTCATGTGTGAAGAATAGCAACATTATTGGACCTAATTTCTTTCATGGCTGCTGAGTCAAAGACTTTTCTAACAGGAAGAGAAATCGGTATTTATTTCTGGCAATTCTTCCCCTCTTTTCCCACCTCACATTCCTTTAATCTACTCCCTTCCTTTTTATATCCAAAGATGCTAATATACACTACTACTTTGCCTTCTAACTGGCCTCCCTATCTGAATCTTTTAACCCAGTCAAGTATAGCTCTTAGTATAATCATAGCTATTATACGATGTTGGCAAAAGCACTGAACTGGGGTTAAGGAGACCTGGTTTCTAGTCATGATTCTCCACTAACTGTGATTCTGAGCAAGTTACTTTACTAAGTCATTTCTTCGAAACAAATTAATGAGGCAGGCAAAACAACATTATTCCCATTTTGCAGATGAAGGAACTAAGGTACAGAATGACTTACTTGACAACACACGGAAAGCAAATGACAGAGCCAGAAATAGAGTTCAGTCCATCGAATCTAATGCTCTTGCCATTGCACTGAGCATCGTCTCATCGAAGGTACTTCCTGGCTCTAGGATTCTCTTAGTCCATGAGATTGTAAAATGAGCTGTGGACCATGACTATTGTCCTTTACTTCTTAAACGTGAGATAGCCTCATGCTGTCTTACTCGAACATTGACTGCCTTTCATTCTTTTCTTGATTTCATACTTTCTCTTTCTTGGGGTCACTGACTATATAAAAACATCAAAACCCATTATTTTTAAGGTCAATCTTCCCATGCCTTTAACACTAAAGGAGCAAGTCTCATCACCTTCATCAAGATGGCTATTTTTTGCTTAACACAAGAAATCACATGAGAAAGTCTCATCGATTTCCCTTAGGGAGCTGAAGGTGCCAGCTGTATAAAGGGGCCAAACATATGAACTTCAGAGCTCTAAGATAAACTGAGTATCTGTAATGAGTTTAAAAAAGAAAAAGAAAAATCCTCAAACCCTCATCCATGAATCAGACTCACAGGATTTTAGAGATGGAATGGATCTCAGGAATCATCTGGTCAAAACCCACATCCCAAAGGAATTCTTATTATCACTATATAACTTACTATAACATGTCATGTAGGAGGTCATCCAGCCTCTGGCTAAAGTCCTTCAATAAGGAAGAATCAAGTATTCCCAAGGTAATCAAGTCCACTTTCAGATAACGTTAATTATTAAAAAATTGTGTGTGTGTTTTTTTTTACTTGACGTCTTTATTTCCTCCTTTGCATCTTCCACCTACAGCTTCTGGTTTGGTCCAAGGAGGCCAAGAACAAGTCTAATCTCTATTCCATATGACAACTCATCAAATACTCAAAGACATGAACTAGCTGTGTAACTCAGGTCAATGTACTTAGCCTCCCTAGGCCTCAGTTTCCCCATCTTTAAAATAAGAGGGTTGGAATAAATAGTCCTTTCCAGCACTAGATTAACTACTATGACTATGAGCTATCACAATCTCTGTCTTCTCTTCTCCAGGCTAAACATGACTATTTTCTTCAAAGTGATCCTGATATAACAGGACTCAAGGCCCTTCATCAGTCCTGGTTGCCTTCCTCTGGGTACCCTCCAACTTATCAATATCTTTCTAACATTACCCTAAATAGCCCATATTTGGAATCAACATCTTGGATTGAAAGATGTAGAACAGTGGTTCTCAAGCTATTGAATTTGCCTCATTAGATATTAAAAAACAAAATTTTAAAATATTTATCCATTTAAAATAATAAACCTATTACATGTTAATATAAATAATCCATTTATGAAAAGTAAATACATTTTCTAGATTTAAAATATAGCAAGAAGAGTGGCATGGTTTTGTGTATTTTTGCAAATCTCTTTAATGTCTGGCTTAAAAGAAAACAGTTGGATTCCCCTATCTACTTCTGCATTCAGTCTATTGCAATATGTTGTTTTGGTTGAAATATATGGAGAAAATCTTGCCTCACATATATGTAATTGGAAAAGGAAGGAGTATTTTAATAGGCAAATAATATCTTAGCATTTTTATGGAAATAGTTTTAAGCTCATAAACATCATGAAAGTGTCTTGAGGACCTCTAGAAGTCTGTGGAACACACATTGAGTACTGTTAATGTTGAAATATAAAATTATAATGGTAAACTAAACAGTGTTTGATAGTCTTGACCAATGTCCTGAGTTTTATAACCATTACTTAGCCCCTGGATGACAGCTACTTTTGTCCTGGAGCAGTATACACTGAAGGAGCCTCACCCAACCGCTTGCTGTCTATCCTGGAAGAAGATAAATGTGAGACACCTACCCAAGGACATCATTTTTGAGGAAAATCTGGGCATAGTGGAGCCACAAGTTGATTCTGTCAAAGCAGAGGTGGTGATGAAGAGCAAATATGCTTTTCCTAGAAACTTTCACTCATTCACCATCAATTTTATGGAACATGTTTGCTTTCAACCTACTGTATATCCAGTTGTATGTGTGTGCGTGTGTGTATTCTTCCCTCCTTTGAATAATTCAGATGAAACTCAGGTTCAATTCTCACCTACCATCCTCTCCCCTTCATTGTATCCTCACCCTCACTTTGGCACTCCCTATCACAACCCCTAGTATATTCCCTCCCCCTGTGCTTCTATCTTTTAAGATCACCAAAGTTTAAAACAAAACAAAACAAAACAAAACAAAACAAAACCAACATCATTGCAGGCTCTCTGTCTTATTAGACTCCTTTTATGATGCTTAACAATGATAGGATTATGAAGAGCTATCATCTATCTATCTATCTATCTATCTATCTATCTGTCCGTCTATCTAAATATATAATTTTCTTATATTGGAATGTAAACGTTCTCATATTAAGACATTACTTAGTCTCTTATGATTGTTTTATAATATTTAACTTTTTAACTTTCTCTTGATTTCTGTATTTTGTTTGTATTTCAGAGTTTCTACACAGCTCTGATGTTTTCATTAGGAATGCTTAAAAGTCTTCTTAGAAATCCTGCATTAAAGGTCTACCCACTCCCCTCCCACCACCCAAGAGTTATACTCAGTTTTTTTTTCTGGATAAATTATTCTTGCTTGTAAGCCTATATATAGGCTTGTTTTGTATAATATTACATATACATACACATATATATATAAAATGTGTATGTTTGTAGCATATTTTATATATATATATACATAGCCTATATGTGTATATATGAATATGTATATACACACATGCTTGTATAGACTTTATAAATATACATATACATACATTTATAGGTACAATGGATACAGTGCTGGGCTAGAGTCAGGAAGATCTGAGTTCAAATCCAGCCTCAGACATTTACTAATTGTGTCACCCTGAGCAAGTCACTTAACCTCTGCTTGCCTCAGTTTCCTCATCTATAAAATGGGGATAATATAACACCTACCTCCCAGGGTTGTTGTAAAGATTACATAAGGTAATAATTATAAAGCAGTTAGCACAGTGCCTGGCACAAAGTAAGTACTATATAAATGCTAGTAATTATAATTATAATCACGTATATACCCAAACATATGTATATATTGCCTTCTAGAATATCATATATTCAGTTTTGCTGGGTAAGTTTTCTTGCTTATAAGCCTATATATAGGCTTGGGGTATGTGTGTGTATGTTCACATATAAACATATGTGTATTGCCTTCTGGAATATCATATTCTAAACAACTCTCCACTCCTTTGTTGAATTGGCTGCTAAATTTTGTGTGATCCTGACTATTGCTCCTTCATACATTAATTTATTCTTTTAACTTGATATATTTTTCCTTTGACCTGAACACTCTAATGTGGAATATAATTTTCCTTGGAGTTTTTATTTTGAAGTTTCTTTCGGGAGGTTACTGGTGGATTCTATTTTCATTTTGCCCTTTGAATCTAAGGAATCTCAGAGGTTTTATGATTTCTTAAAATATAAACATCTAGGCCCTTTCTTTTGGTTGTGGCATTAATGTAGCCAAACAATTCTTAAATTATCTCTCTTTCATCTATTTACTAGGTTGGTTGTTTTTGTTAGGAGATACTTTATACTTTTTTTTATTTATTTCAATCTTTTAACTTTCATGTTTCTTGGTTAGTGAATTCATTAACTTCTATTTGGTCCATCCTTAGTTCAAGGAGTCAGCTGCTTGAATAAAGAAGTAACCCATTTGTATCAATCTAATAATTCTGTTTCATGGTCATTCTTCCACAACTCTCATTTCCTTTCCAGTTTTCCCCCTAGTACTTTCATTCCTTTTCCAGTTGTTTTGTCCATCACTCTCATTTCAGCTATAAAACCATTTTAAGGTTTGTTTGTTTTTTTATAGTCTTGGTTTCTTTTTTTCTTCTTCTAGAAATTCTAGTTGAACTTGTGTCCAAGGTGTGTTTTTCTTTGAGGTGTTGCTTGTGGATGTTTTGGATTCCTTCTCTTCTTCTGGATTTGTTTCTTGAATATTCCTATCACTATAATAACTCCTTATGATGGGATGGTTTTTAATTTTTGTTGTTGTTTGCTCATTCTTTCAGCTTTACTTTCTGACTTCAGACTTATTGTTAGGATCAGGCTCTACAGAATTCTGAAGGGAATGTCTAGGCCATACATGGTCCTATTTTGTATTCTCTTGGGTCTTTCTGCTTTCTAAGAGGATTTACAGTTATGCTATTCCAGAATCTCAGGAACATATTAGGCTGGAAATCTGCAAGCTATCAGTGTATCCAAAGTGATCTGATCCAAGGCAAAATCTGAGTACTGCCCTCTGTAAGTTTCTGATTTGACATGGGCCAAATAAAACCAATATAACACACTTGTAGGATTGCCCAGGGTTAGAGTACCAGTAGACTGCTACTAGATTCAGCCACTGTCAACCATTTGGAAAGTCCTTCAGGTTCAGAGTGATAGAATTGCATATTACCCTTTGATCTGGCCTTCTGGCCCTCATCATTCTGCTGCAAGCTTCACACTGGGCTAGGGGCTAGATCTGAGACCTCATTCAGTTCCTGGAGTCAGAACCGTACAGATGCCACTTGCTTCTATGTTTGCTACTTGCCCAGTACACAGCCTACAGCCCTCTTCCATTCTTCACCCTACCACCCAGATCTCTTCCTCAGCCCACGTGTGTGTGTGTGTGTGTGTGTGTGTGTGTATTTTTTTCAAAAAATTCTCATTTCAGGGAGACTGCCTATATTTAGTTCAGGTCAATAAGACTTTAGGTGGCACAGTAAATAGAGCCTTGAATATTTACTAGATGTGTGACCATGGGACAATTACTTAAATTTTCTCAGCCTCAGTTTCCTCATCTGTAAAACAAGGAGGTTGGGTGAAAGGGTCTCTACATTTTCCCCCAGCTATGATTCTATGATATCTTCAGTGTAGATATTCCCTGACTCAGCATTCCAGAAGGTGCAGATCACAAATTATCTGCATCTTTAAGATAAATAGTTCTTTATGAATCTGTGTGAACAAAAACCAAAGCAATAACAATAAAAACCTTCATCATCTACTGGGCAACCTTCTGATAATGAATGTTTTCCTATTTATTTGAGCTATTTAGGCAACAGATTCATAGTCAATAGTCTATAATCAAGCCTATATTTAAAGACCCTCAAGACCCTAGAGCTTAATGCAATCCAATTCAATAAACATTTATTAAGCACCTACTTTGGCCCAGGAATCGTGCTAAGTACTGAGGATACAAATAATAATAAGACAGTCCTTGCTCTCAAGGAGATTATAATCTAATGGGGGAAAACAACACACAAAAGAAAGCTGGAAAGGAGAGGGGCAGCAAGAGAGTACCAGATGCAGCTAGGAAGAGCTGCTGATGAAAAGTGAAGAGTGAGCAAAAAGTTTAGATTCCAGCCTTCTCTAAAGGAAAACTTCAAGAGGAACTTAGTGTTCCATTTTCCAGGCTTCCAATCAGAGGAGAGAGGAGGCTGAGGGAAACAGGAAATTCTTGAGTATCTAATCAGCATGATGAAGAAATTTCAGGTGATCGGTTTATCGTAGGGGAAGGGTTTCATATTCTGTGGAGTCCAAACTAAGAAGACAAATATAATGGAGACTTTCTGCTTCTTGACCTTCCTTCAGTTATACCCTTTCCTAATCCTGAATCACCTTCATTATCTATTGTCTGTACTTCTGCCTTCTGGTCTCAGAAAAGAGTCCAAGAAAGATGCCAATCCCGCAGGAGGCATTTGATTCCTTTCTTATGGGCCCAGTGGCAAATGCCCCACAGCAGCTATTCCAGACAGTGTCCGCCAGTCACCCCAACTCCCTTCTCCACCCTTAGCAATGGAATCCATCTCCTTCTTCATTGGTGCTAAACCCAGCAAGTACCAACTCTTCATTGGGGTACTGTAGAAATGAAAGAAGATAATTGTACAATACATTGCAAAACTTAGAGTGTTATGTAAAATCAGATATTGAGTAGAATGTTAAGTTCCTGGAAAGTAAAGATTACTTCATTTTTGTCTTTGTAGTCTCAATGCCTAGCACAGTGCATTACACACAATAATCATACCAATAGCTAGCATTTAGATAGGCTTTAAGGTTTGGAAAGCTCTATATAGGTGCTATCTCACTTAATAGTATATACTTAATAAATGCTTGTTGAATTAGACTAAATTTAACTCCTATTTTCATTCATATATCAGGGTATTGAGGACAGGAGATCAAATAAATTCTGTATTTCCCTCACTCTTATCTGGGCACAGTTGGTGATTAATAAATGTTTGTTGAATGAATGAATAAATGAACAAAAAATTAATATTAATTTTCTTTTTCCATTAGAGAGAACAATACTCTATGCACATTATACATTATAGTGATTGTTCAATATATATCTGTTGAACAAATGAATGAATGAATGGATGAATGGACCAATACATCGCTGTCTTTAGAACTAATCTCTCATCTTCTCCTTTAGACAGGGGCCAGAAAAGAGCTTACAGTCTTCCTGATATCAGAAGTGACTAAGCAGAAACTGGATGACCACCCATCAGATTATCATAGAGGGGATTACTGAATAGAAAACAACAGCAACAACAATAATAATGATTGCTAGCACACACATGGCATTTAGGTTTTCAGAGCACTTTACAAATATTATCTCATTTGATCCTCATAAAAATCCTAGAAGGTGAGTGGTATTATTATCCCCATTTTAAAGATGAAAAACTGAGGCAGACAGTGGTTAAATGGCTCACCTAGGGTCATAATGTCTGAGGCTAGAATGAAACTACTGCACCACCTACCTGCAACAGAGGTGAGTTGTGAATCTGGGAGGGATGCTTAACACACTGGATAATAGAATTCTAACCAAAAAAATACTTATATGGGCTATAATCCAACAAAATGAAATTTAAGAGGACCTCAATGGAAAGGCCTTCCTTTAGGTTAAAAAAATAAATTGTATAAATATTGATATAATATCTGTAGTAGATTAGTATGGAGATAGTATTGAGTTTTATATGCATAAGTAGTTAGAAAAATTAAGAAGGTTCAGGATTATGAAGTTGTGGCAGAAAGAGCTTGAGTGTTACATAAAAGAACACATGTGTACATGGTAGATAGCCTAGCATTCTACCTGAAGGGCTTCTGCTTCTAAATTCAATATTCCCTTCCATTGTACCACAATTGTCTCTATACTTGCCATATTCAAGTGACTATAAAAATGACAGGGAGGTTTAGGGTGGGGATGGACTCAAGTTGGGGGTAGGGGTGGGGTAGATTTCAATTTGACAGAAGAACAACTGTCTAAGTATAATTAGAAGTGAGATCAATAGAACAAGCTGTTCTGGGATGACTGAGTTCCCCCAATAGGAAGAATTTAAGCAGAGAACCATGATATTGTAAAAAAAAAAAGTTATGATTTTGTCAGGATCGATTGGACCAGCAGACTTTCCAAGTTCTTTTTCAACTCTGAGATTCTCTAACTCCATGATTTTGGGGGCTTCTTTGGCGGGGAGAGGGTTGAAATTGAGGAAGAAAGAAAGAAAACAGAAATTGTGCTCAGACCTCACGGCATAAACTCAGACACCTGTCTGATCCATAATAGCTTTCTATTTTTAGATGGCAGGTCTCTCTGTTTGTGACCTAGTTTGTAAATAGATGCTTTGCAGAAATAGATTGGAGAAAAGAGAGGGGGAAGGGAAAGGAAGGGGAAAGAGAAAGGGGAATGAATGGGGGTGAGAAAACTGATTAAGTTTCTTTCTTTTTTTACTTGAACAAAAAAACAAACCAAGTGAACACCTGCATTGACAAATGAACCTTTGAGTAGAAGGGAGGCTTCCAATGTTTTGCCCTTTTCACTGCCAACCCATGAAAATTACATGCAGAGAAGTTGTCTGTATTTAAGTAAATGAAGGGTGCAAGAAGTGCATGGTTAGAGGAGGAGGATAAAGGTACTAGAGAGAGATAGAGAGTGGTGGTGGCCATCTCTGTAGCACAGTAGAAAGAACACTGAAAGTACTGGTGTTGGGGGGAAGGGTTAGGCTACAAAAGACCTGTGTCAGCATCACATCAGCATCCGTTATTACTACAGACAAGAAAATAGGATGAATATCAGAGGCCTGGGTTATATTCCAAAAATCCTCTGAAGAGGTATCTATCGATGGCCAATGGAGATCATCAAAGAATCATTTACTTGGAAGGTGCTTTAGAGGCCTCTTTGTCTCACCTCTCTATAGCACATTAATCCTTTTAACAACTTGTACTTGAATATTTCCAGTGATAAGGAATTCATTGGCTCCCAAAGTGATACATTCCATTGTTGAATAAGATAGATGTATTCACCAGCATCCTGGGTTGGATGGATTATGTCCAAGACATCCTCTAGATCTGTTTTAACATTTTGAATGAAGGTTTCCAGACCTATGCAATTCAATTTAATTTGTTGAGCATTTATTAAGTGCCTACTGCATACCTGGCATTGTGTGAGATGCTAGGGATATAAACACAAAATGAAGACAATCCTTGTGCTCCAAGACCTTGGGGGAGGGGGAAATGGACAACATGGCACCTATGTAAGTAATACAAAATATAGACAAAGAAACATGAGGGATTAGGGATGGAGGCTTAGGATAAGAACAGGTTCAGGAAAGGTCATAATAACTGCCACTTGAACTGAGTCTTGACTCAATTCCAAAAATCTAGAAAGAGAGTATTCCAGGAATATAGGACAACCTGTTCTAAGTAAAGCTGACAAGGTGTGGCAACTGCTTGTTCATGGGGGCGGGGTGAGAGAATGTAAAGGATCTAGAATGACTACAAAGCAATGAACCAGTGGGATCAGAGATATGGTGATGTCCTCAACAGAATCAGAGGTGTTTGAGGAGGGGTGGGACTCTTTGAGGGTGCAGGGAAGATGAAAAAATAAATTGTTTTTTGAATGTATTTTGTCTTGGATATCATTACAGGACACCCAAGTGGACATCTCCAACAAGTAATTCTAATATTCTATTTTCTGTGTTCAAAAATCCTTTCTGGTTGGGACAATCCATGTTCTATGTGAAATAGCTAAAATAAAAAACTAAAAACCCAGAAGCAGAAAAATAAAACCCCAAACTCGGCATAATATGACTCATAAATAGAAAGCAATCAGCTCCTGTGGTAAAGATATTTGCTGTAATCAATACAATATTGGCTTATTTGACAATTTTAACTCTCTATGTTATTATATGTTTTAACGCTTTTTCCCACTTTAGTATTCCATGTTCAAAATGTTGTGTTGTAAGATAGATTTGGGAGGAGGACTTTCTAAATACATAAACATGGCTCAAGAGTGGCACAGACAGATAAGACCTGGAATTTGGTCTGCCTTTGCAAAGGGTAGCAGGAGGACCTGGCTGGTGTTGCCAACAGTTGAGCTGGGTGGAGGGGCAGGAGAAGAGGCAAGAAGGATCCAGGACGTTCCTCCTCCAGTCTCCAAGAGGGGAATCAGAAATATATTTGCCACCCCTCAAATATTTCTCACCTATGGGTACAATATTTTGGGGTTCAGAATGAAAGCTGCTTCCCTGATTTCTTTTGAGGGGGAGGGTAGCACTTAGTTTGCACTTTATTATTTAGAGTGTTTTTATTATCCCCATTTTACAGATGAGGAAACTGAGGCAAAGAGAGGCTAAAGGTCGCACTTAGCTTACATTCACCAACTTAGCTCTTCCCACCAAATGATGGTTACATAAGAGGCTATTAGGAATAGCTAACAAACTTCTTTATCGAAGAAAGCAGCAGGCAAAAATCAGTGGAGATACACAAACTAGGTTAGACCCAAAACCACACAATAGTAAAGGCTCTCTTCAACCAAGAGTAAAATGAAACACCTTTTCTCAATCAAAGATAGAGTTCGTTATAGGTAGTCTGTTCTCTGAGGTTGTGAGCCCAAAAGTCAAGGGGCATGATTGGGGCAAGCTTCCCCGTGGTTTGGACCTTGCCTCTCTCGATTGGGCTCTCCCTCTCTAAAGAGAGGATCGCCAAGTATACCTCTGATCTATGGAAATCAGTTTAGTTTCCCTCTTGACTGTTCCTCAGGGGGAAAAAAATGTCTCCGGGCTTGAATGGAAGCAGAGTTTTACTGTATTCTAAGGTCCCTTACAGCTTTAACACTCTTAAGACTTTTTGATTCTATGACATAGAGCCTGGTCACTTCTTCCTTGTAACAATTTGCAGCAGAAGGGAGAGAAGATACCAGCTGTGGTGGTTCCTAATAAGCAAAATAAAACAGAAGTATAAAATCAGCAGGACAGAAATCAAATAGCTTCTTGGTAAACAAAGGTGCTTGCTAATCGTGGCTCTAAGTCTTTTGTTTGGTGGGGCTGCAGCTAAGGAAAAGGTTGCATTTCCAATTATACACTAGCCCAGATTCTCTAATAGGTTTTCAGCCTTATTTAAGAAGAGGGGTGGAATGGTGGAGGGGGAGCTGACTGCAATTTATTATTTGCTTCTCCTAAATACCAGGAGCGCTTTACATTCTATAAGTAACAGAGAACCACTTGGTGTTATTTCATACCTGGAGAAATGTATTGTTCCTATTAGCTCAGCGTAATGGGCTTTAAAAATCAGTTTGGTTTTCCTTACCTCAGCTCTGTGGAAAAGGCCTCAGGGGTTGTTCCCTTGAGACTGATAATATTAGGTAAAGTCTTGTTTGAGCCCACTGTAGCCTGGTGAGTGAACAAGACCCAGGTCTGAGAAGGTAACCAGGGTAAAGGTGAAAGGGCAGCATCTGTCCCATCTCTTTGGTTTTCTGGCTTAGGAAGGGAAAACCAGAGGTGGTGATGGGGATTTTTTCAGAGCAAGGTTTTAGTCTGGGTTTTTAAATAGTAAACTCTTACCAGAAAGACAGTATAGTTTGTTTAGAGGCAACTTAATTTTGAGTGAAAGAAAGGTAGGGATAGACGAGATCTTAGATGGCAGAATGTTAGAAAATAAAATATAAGAGCTGAAAGGAACCTGAGGACAAAGAATAATGCTAATAATGATGATAATGATAGTAACAATAATAGCTTGTATAGCATTTGCTATGTGCCAGGCAGCATGCTAAGCGCTTTACAAATATTATCTCATTTGATCCTCACAACAACTCTGGGAGGTAGGTGCTAGTATTATCTCCATTTTATTGATGAGGAAATTGATGCCAACAGAGATTAAGTGACTTACCTAAGATCAGACAGTTAGGAAGTGACTGGGGCTGCATTTGAACTCAGGTTTTCTTGACTCCACGCCCAGCTGCTCTATCTAATGTTCTACCTAGCTGATGATAATAGTAATAGCAATAATAATAATAATAATAATAATAATAATAATAATAAATGTTCATTAGTACATCAAGGTTTTCAAACACTTTACTTGTATTTTTATTTGATCCTTACAACTAACCTAGGAAGTATGTGCTATTATTATATAGATTTTATAGATTAGGAAACTGAGACTGAGAGAGAGATTAAGCGACTTGTCTAGGCTCACATAGTAAGTAAGTGTCCTAGCCAATATCTGAACTCAGGTTTTCCTGACTGCAAGTCCACGACTGTACCACCTGGCTGCTGAATTCTGGACACTGAATTCTGGAACTGAAAGAAACTTCAGTGCTCATCTCATCCAACCATCCCATTTTACAGATCAGGAAACTAAAGCCTGGCAAAGCAAAGTGACTCACCCGAGATGAATTGTAATCTATTTTAATTATTATACAAGTTCATTCAGGAAGAGTCTCAGCCAATTGTGAGCTCATTCTTTGAATTTCTCTAGCTCTTAGAGATACCCAAATCAAAATTTAAAATGAACAAACAAAAGACTATAGCCATAGCATGACAGGTTAGTAAATCGTTACCAACTTCTGTAATAACATACCAGGTACCTCTAGGCACTCACCAGCTGTATAACCTTGAACAAGTCACATAACTTCTGTTTGCCTCAGTTTTCTCATTCATAAAATGGGAATAATAATACCTCTCTCAGGGTTGTTGTGAAGATCAAATGAGTTGATATTTGTAAAGTGCTTAGTATAGTGCCTGGCACATAGTAAATTCTATATAAACGTTAGCTATTGCTGTTGTTATCATTATTATCATCATTATTCTATGCCCTAAGGTTTCCTTTCAGCTCTTATATTTTATGTTCTAATGTTCTACCATCTAAGATCTCTTCCATTCCTACTTTTCTTTGACTCTTAAAACTATATTGTTTTGACAGTGGATGGAGCACCTGCCCTGGAGTCAGGAGGACCTGAGTTCAAATCCGGCCTCAGACACATAACACTTATTAGTTGTGTGACCCTGGGCAAGTCACTTAACCCCATTGCCTAACCAAACAACAAAACAAAACAAAACAAAAACAAAAACAACTATATTGTTTTGAAACAAATAAACAAACTATAATGTCTTTCTGGTAAGAGTCTTCCCCTGCTGGGGGGCTCTTAGGGTAGCTTCCTCTGTCTCTCTTGTGGTCTGACTTTGAGCTTTGTCCTCTGCCATGGCTTGTCCTTGCTGGGCCCCTTTTCTGCTCTTGTCTGGGTGGGTTCCAACTCTTTCTCTTGTCTTCATCATTTTGGCCATGAAGGGAAATGTAAATCTAGGGTGGGCCAGGTGCAGGCGTGGGGTTTGATGCTCCTTTCTGCCTATGTAGTAACATTCCTACAAATACACTGAGATAGGAAGTATGATGCTGGGAGATGGGATAGAGTTCATTAAGGGGAGGCATTCGGGATAAATTTGGAGAGGAAGGTTGGAGTTAGATCGCACAGAGCCTTGAATTCCAAGTATAAAAGTGGCTACCCTAGACCCTACTTCCTACAGGGAAGATATGTTACATTTCACTCCTCTATCAGGCTTCTCCAGGGCCTTTTAGGAGGTTGGAGGGTATCTTTGCCATTGCCTCAAGCCCCCACTGATGATTCTCCCAATTTTAGGGGTGCCTTACATCTCATTTCACTCCAGTTCCATTTAACCTTTTTTTTTTGAAAGTAGCTTTTACAAAGGAGTATTTACTTTAAAGGTATAACAAGAATAAACATACAAACATCATCCCACTCAACACCTGGGGAAGGTAAAAATCTCCCCTTACAACACCTCAATAGTGGGAGCAGGGTAGAAGATTCATAATTTACCTCGTTTCACATATGTATTGCATAGTTTCACCAAGTTCCAAGTCTAAAGCCCCCGTGGGCTCAAGGCCTGGATGTCCTGGCTTCTCAAGGATTCCTTGCTAGGCTGGCAACAACATCTGCCTGGAATCCTGTCTTCAGGGTCATCATGGTTCCAACTTCCAGGTCCAGGGTCTCCATTGCCCATGTTTAGAACTGAAAGGGACAGATAAAACAGCCTCAAACCCTAAGCCAGATTCTTAGGGCCACAGAACCTAAAAGGGAGCAAGGGGGAAAGTAGCTCTTCCTGTCACCCAGCTTTGTTCATGGTGCCTGTGCTGTGAGTAAACAGATTCTTTACTTTCCAGACACTGCCTGAAAAAGAGAGAGACAGAGAGAGACAAAGACATAGAGAAGAGAGCCAGAGAGGTAGAGACAGAGAGAGAGAGAGAGACAGAGAGAGAGAGAGAGAGACAGAGAGAGGCAGAGACAGAGAGACAGAGACAGAGAGACAGAGAGAGAGAAAAAGAGAGAGGGAGAGAGAGATGGAGAGAGAGACAGAGAAAGACACAGAAAGAGGAGAGAGACAGAGAAAAACAGAGAAGGAGAGAGAGACAGAGAGACAGAGAAAGGGAGGCAGAGAGAGAGACAGAGACACAGAAAGACACAGACACAGAGAAGAGAGACAGAAAGAAAGACAGAGACAGATAAACAGAGAGGGAGGGAGACAGAGAGAGACAGAAGCAGAGAGAGATAAAGACACAAAGAAGAGAGACAGAGAGGGAAAGAGACAGAGAGAGTCTCTGCTGGCAGTTTTAAAGGTACAACCTGTTCCAGCTACACAGCCAATGAATAGAGAGACTGCTCAGAATGTCTTCTCCCAGAAGCAGGTGTTGGCATCTCCCACATGATTGCCTCCATCTTAGACAATTGGGCATGCACAAAAGTCCTGTTACATCCATCATTAATTTTATATTTGATCCTGGAGGCAACGAGGACCTACATGGTTAAACATGGACCTTAGGGAATATATATTTGGCAGGATGGAGAATGAATTGAAGAGATGAGAGAAGTGACCAAGGAGGCCAGTCAGGGAGTTTGCTCATCTGGAAGTCTACTATAAAAATGAAATCAGGAGTAGTGGGGCAGGGGAGGGGGGAGCAGAGCCAAGATGGCCAAGCCAAGATGGCAGAGTAAAAGCAGTGATTTGCTTGAGCTCTCCCCCAAACCCTTCCAAATACCTATAAAAATGGCTCTAAACAAATTCAGAACCCACAAAAAGACAAAGTGAAACAAATTTCAAGCCCAAGACAACCTGGATGGTTGATTGGAAAGGTCTATTGCCCCAAGTAGGGAGAGGAGAGCAGTTCGTTGTGGGCATGTAGGCAAAACATGTCTCAGCAAACCTGGAGCAGGCCTCAGAGGACTGAATCATGGGCAGCTGTGGTGGTTGGAGGGAAAAAAATTATATGTATGTATGTATAGATAGATAGATAGATAGATAGATAGATAGATAGATAGATAGGTAGGTAGGTAGAATGATAGAGAGCACAGAATGACATGAAGATGAAGGAGTGATATCTGGAGAATAAAATTAAGGAGTGAGAGAGGATTTTACTGGGAGAAGGAGAAAGCAAGAGGTAGAATGGGGTAAATTATCTCACATTAAACAGACAAGAAAAGTGGAGGAGAAACGGGGGAAGGTGAGAGGGAATGAGTGAATCTTATTCTCATAGGATTTGGCTTAAGGATGGAATAACACACACACACTCAATTGGGTATGGAAATCTATCTTACCCTACAGGAAAATAGGGGGGGAAGGGGACAAGAGAGCAGGGGGATGATACAGGGAAGGACAGATTGGGGTAGGGGGTAATCAGAAGCAACCACTTCTGAGAAGGGATAGGGTCAAAAGAGAGAATAGAATAAATGGGGGGCGGGATAGGATGAAGGGAAACATAGTTAATTTTCCACAGCCTGAATACTATGGAAATATTTTGCATGACTACACATGTATAACCTGTATCGAGATGCTTGCCTTTTCTATGAGGGTGGGTGGGGAAGGAGGAAGGGAGAAAATTTGTAACCCAAAGTTTTAAAAACACATGTTAAAAAAATTGCTTTCACATGCAACTGGGAAATAAGAAATACAGGAAATGGGGTATAGAAATCTATCCTGCCCTACAGGAAAATAGAGGGGGAAATGGATAAGAAAAGGGGGGGGAGAGATAGAAGGGAGGGCAGATTAAGGGAAAGGGAGTACAGAATGCATGCCGTCTTGGGGTGGGGGGAGAGATCGGGGGGAATTTTGAACTCAAAATCTTGTGGTAGTGAATGTTGAAAATTAAAAATACATAAATTTTTAAAAAATGAAATCAGTCCAGTCCAAATCCTATCTTATTACAAAAATCATTTTTGGCATCACATTGTTGTTGTGTCATTTCAGTCATGTCCAATTCTTCATGACCCCATTTGGGGTTTTCTTGGCAAAGATACTGGACTGGTTTGCCATTTCCTTCTACATCTCATTTTAATTGATGAGGAAACTGAGACAAACAGGGTAAAGTGACTTGCCGGATTTGAACTGAAAAAGTTGAGTCTTCTTGACTCCTGCCCTAGCACACTATCCACTGTGCCACATAGCTGCCCCATGGAATCATGAGCCAACCCTTACTCAAACTGCTTTACATAACCTCCCTTTAACTCAGAGACCTATGTTTGAAACAATACCCTTGTTCTCGGCCTCTTCCTCAGAGCTAGTAATGGCCAGTGATTAGGCCATTTGGGCAGATGTTTCAACCTACAAGGGAGTCAGGAGGCAAGAGATAAAAGACCCCTGATGAAAACCTGGAAGAGCAGAAAACCCTTCCTGAACTCAATACAGAACTGCTTGGCATTCTCATTTCACTACTCTGCCATCTCTTCTAACAGTTGCCCAGTTTAGAAACCAAGTCTTGAAGGACTTATCCCTTTTGTCTCCAGAACTCTCACCCTGGACACTGAAGTCCTCATTGGTGGTGGCCTCAGTTGCCCCCTATCCAGCCATGCTTCACCCCCAAGCCCTTAACCCTGTTTTCCAGTTCTGGAACCATAATCAAATCAACTCTTATTGCTCCTGGAAAGTGTACGTCAATCTGCTCTGAGTCTACTCACCATCCCTGTAACTTTCCAAAAACAAAATGCCCTTCCTTGAACCCCACTCCGCTTTATGTGCTGCCTTTTCCTACTTTCTTTGAAGGCTCCTTGAAGGCATGGACTATTTTTGCTTTTGCCCTTGTATCCCTGGCACTGAACACAGTGCATGACACATAGGAAGTGCTTAATAAATACTTTTCCATTCATTTCATTTATTCATCCACTCAGACTGCTGCTTCAGTCAATCATTAATTTGTTCATTCAATCAGTCAGTTTTTTCATTCACTTATTTATTAATTCTTGCATTTATTCAACAAACATTGAAGTGCTTATCAAAGGCAATTACTCATGTGTTTCCCCTCCAGCCTCACCAAGGCAGAATTTTGCCTAAATTCCTTCACCTAAAATCATATCTCTAGGCTGCTGTTACTGCAGAAAACAGCCAACTTTTTATGTAAAGGCCAGAGGTCCTGAGAGACACCTAGAAACAGGTGCATGGCTAAGGTTGAAAAGCTTGACACTTGGCTAAGGTCTGGGGAATGTTTCAGCAGAACAGATAAATGAATGAAAAAAACAAACAAAAAACAAAAAAACAAAAAAACAAAAAAAAAAAAAAAGCAGAACAACTCCACTACATCCAAAGGCCTGAATAGTGATAGAGTGGAAAAGTCAGGACTGATATAGGATGTAGTTAACAAGTAAGATGAGACAGAAGAAAGTTAAAGACCAAATGAATGTGATTATCAAAGTAATGTAGAAATATAGGGACATTATCCCACATAGGGCCCCCTAAAATTGTCTACTCCTTACCTCATTTCTCTTTGGATTATTTACATGGGAAAGACAAATTATTAAAACCTTTCCCAACAACCACCACCACTTCCTCTACTCAGAACATACACTTATGTTCTTCTCAGAACATAAGTACAGTCAAGCAAAACAAACATTTGCCTGTGTCTGAAAATATACCCTTCATTTTTTACCTAGAATCTATCATCTTTCTGTTAAGAAGCAGGAGATGTATTTCCCTGTTGGGCCTTTGAAATCACAAGATGGGACTGGGGGAGATAAAGGACCTCTGCCTCCTCCACACCCCTCTTGAACCCCCTTGACCAGTGTAGGAAATTATAAACTTTGATAAGTCAGAGGATGTGAATTTCTCCTTAGTGTTCTATTGGTGTCTTCAGCTGATGGCAGTTTCTGCATCAGAAGCTGGAGGATGACTACACACTCTGAGGAAAGGCAGCTTGAAGAATCTATAAGGAACCAGGAAAACAAATGCTATCCCATGACTATGAAGGCTCCATGAAGGAGAGGGAAAAAAAAGACTTCCAGCAAAAACACATGTAGGAGTTCACTTGGAAAAACTCTGCAACTTAAATGGATTGCAATTGACAAAGCTGGTGGAAAGGTTGGTGCCACCCTCCCAGATTGGAGAATTTAAACAAAGTTGATTGACATGTGAAACATTAGAAGGAAAGAATACCATTTGCCTTTCCTCTACTCAAAGATAGCCAAGTCCTTGGGAGCTTTTGAAAGAGCATGTCTGCAACCTTCTCACTCTAGAAGATCTCACCAGCCTTATGACTCTTTCTTCTGACGGGTCAGTTCCAGAACCTCCATTTTATGGCAATTCCCAGGCCAGTCAATTTCACTTCTTCATTCCTCTCTGGGCTCCCCTCCTAAGTCTCAGGACTTCTTTCTCCATTGTGCCCTTTCTCAGGTACCTTCTCTCCCCATCTTTTCAGCTTTCTTTCATTGTTGGTTATCTTCCCCTATTAGAATGTAAACTCCTTGAGGGCAGAGATTGTCTGTCTTTTTGTTTATACTTGTATTCCTAGCTCTTAGCACAGTGTCTGGTAGTAGGATGAGCTTAATAAATGCTTGTTGACTTGATGTGATTTGACCTGTTGATCACTGCCTTGATCAAAATGTGACCCCGTTCTTTCTGATTCCAAGTGAAGTGTTCTACCATTATACCATGCCACCTCAGTTAACACACTAATTATAAGTAACCTTCATAGAGAGGTTAGAACAAGGCCATTTGTATTTAATGGTTTCAAATATAAATTCTTCAGCCACTTTGCTGTTTCTGATTGTGTATTTCACCTTCCTATCTCTTTAGGAAAAGGCCTAGTCTGACTAGACTGCCTCAGGATTCTGTGTTAGTATCCTCATTTTATAGATTTGATTGCATGTTTTGTTGCTCTATTTTTACAAACAATGGTGGAAAGTGGGAAGTGCCCTGATTTCTATTCCCAACATTTTAAGGTGTCCAAGAACAATTTTTGTCGTTTCATTCATACAAAGGTATTGAATATGGCCCTGTACAGATAACAATTGCTCTTAAGAATTCAGGGGAGGGAGAGATAGATATGGAGTAGGGTAGAGGAGGAGGCTTCCTGGCAAATATGAAACTTCTATCTTGAAGCATGGCTACTTAATCAGTCAGTTAATACACATTTATTGAGCACCTACTATGTATCAGGCACTGTACTAAATGCTACGGATACAAATATGAAAAAAGATAGTCCTTGCCCCCAGGAGCTTACAAGCTAATGAGAGAAGACAACACATAAAAGGAAGCTGAAAAGGGGGGAGGGAGAAAGCACCCAGGCATCCTCTTTAAATGTAGGCTTTGGGAAGAGCTTCTCATTCTGCCCTCCAATCAGAGGAGTCCCACACATGAGGTGTGAGGACCAAGGCTAATGTAATCTTTCAGGATGATGAGGTTCCTATAGGCATGATGGAGAAATCCAAAGGAATGTCACTGGGTGGGAGAGGATTTGAATTGGGGTAAATGAGCAGATGCTTAGCCTCAGTGATGCACTCTTGAAAATTCCAGGTACCAGGAAGTACTTGGTCCATCTCCAGAGCAGTCCACATATGACAATCTAGGAATGCTGTTTTCTAGATCCAGAAAGAAGAGTCTTATAAATGCTAGCTACTCTCTATTTCAGTGTGAATGATAGCTCTACTTAGAAAGCTCTGTGGGTTTTTTTTCATACTGTGACATTAGTCTAATTTCAGTAAACATTCAGCTACACCATTAGATAGATATTTCTGACTCTACCTTAGTCCTATCATAGGGTTTGATACTGAGTTGTAGAGGATAGTGGATCAGTTAATTAATGGAAATTAGTTGTGAATCTTTGATTCAATTTATTTGAACATCTAGTGGGTACATAATATGTGGAAAAGTCAATAGATACAAGGATGATTCATAGATGACTCTCAGATTGGGGGAAACCTTAATGTGCCAAGAGTTTAGCCTGTACTCAAAAAGGAATTCTACTACAATGTGCTTGACAATTTGTTATTCCATTTGGCCTTGCCTTGAAGACCTAGAGATAAGGAAAATCCATTCTTTCCTATGATAGCTCATTCTACTTTTGAACAATTGAAAATTTTCCAGAAGAAAAGAAGTGTGCTTTTTGAAGATTTACTGCTCACTTTGAAGAGTTTCCAATCAATTTGACAGGATTATAGGAAGGAATGAAGGGCCACCTCCCTGAAGAAATAGAGACATTGCTTTGGGTGCCATATTGATAAGACATAGGAAACTCATTATTAGCTAACTGAGATGACCCTCAGGGGAATGGACTCCCATCAAAGGGATTGCTACTTCCCATGAAATATAGAAGCCCAAACTGAGGAATTGCTAAGTTTAAAAATTCACAGGATCAGACCATTTAAAGAGGTTTTCTTGGCATACCACACTTAGAAGAAAGAAGATCCTTTATATACTTTCTGCATAGCATCCTACTTGGTTAGCAAAGACACACACACTCCTTGGAGAAAAGATGATTCTCTATATAGTTTCCATGTAGCAGCCTATATGTATAGCAAAGCCAAAGGGTTCTTCAGACAATGAAAATCCAACGGGAAGGGGATTACTTGTTTAGCTGCTTCCAAAGCATTTTTTATCTTCTAGTGGATGTCTAAATCACAGAGTGATATCATGTGTCTTGGGGGGAATATTTATGACCCTATGGAGAATATTTATGACCCTGTGGAGAAGAGGGATTTCACTAGAATGTCAGGGTGTTGGCCTAATTACAACCTTCAAGTTCAATTCTGTTTAAGGGAAATAATTGAGTGCTTTATGCATTTCCGTATCTGTTTGAAGGATTCTGTGAGGCCTCTGTGACTTCTATATTTCATGAGATGAAAAAAAAAAGTCTGTCCTATATTTACTATGCATTTGGTACCTTCAGTTATCATAAAGGATTTGAGAACCATTTTATGTGTGTTTGAGTAAACACAGGCCCAAACAAATATCCTGAGTAGACTAGAATATTTTCTTGGATTGACTCCCAGTTGAATCAATGAATCAAAGAGAGAAACTAACTCTCTTGGAGTTAGTTGCCCAGGATCAGATATAGTCTGTGGGACCCTAGAATTTTTTGGTGAAGTGTGGGCTTTGGGTTACTCTTAAAATTGAGCCTGTCTGCCTTCTTTCCTGTAACTTACATCCATCACTCCTATTTCCATTCCCTCTGGGACCAAACAAAAAAAAAGCCTAATCTGTTTTCTGATCTGCTTTTCCTTCATGAAGATTAAAATACCTACTATCCAAAATTTTTGTTTTTTTCTTGACTAAATAACCACCCTTTCCCTTAATTAGTTCTTCTATGTCATGGCCTCCAGTCCCCTTACCATTCTCCTCACTTATCTAGAAACATTCCAGCTTTTCAATCTTCTATACTCCAGATATACTCAATCTTCACTATAATCCAGATGGGGGTCTGTCCAGAAGACCATCTTCTCCTTTGTTGGCTGTCACGGAATAAAAAAGACACTGTCCCATCTCTCAAGAAGTTTAGTCTTGAGGGATTTGAGATGTACAAGAATAAAGATGATGAATCACAGGATGTGATCAAAGCACAGCTGAAATCCAGATAAAATCCTATAAGAAAATCTGAGGTAGAAAAGAATACTTTTAGCAAGTGGAGCAAACCATTTCTAGTCTAATAACAATTCCTCACACTTACACATTTTGAAATGTGCTTTTTACCCATCATTTCATTTGCTATCTACAACAACCTTATGTGATAGTCAGGATAGGCCTTATTATCCCCATTTCACAAATAAGAACTGTAACAAGTTGCCCATGAATACATAGTGAGTAAAAAAAGCCAAAAGGACTAGAGCCAAGGTCTCCTGATATATAATGCTCGTCTCTCTATAACAAAATGTTTCCGTAAGGATAAAAAGTAGGTGCTAAGAAATGATCAACTTGTATGGTCAAACTGGTTAACTATATGGTCAAGACTGGTAAAGGGAGGAAAGAGTTTGGAGTAGACAAAGGTAATAAACTGGGAGAGCAAAAAGGGCTTGTGTATCTGGAGATTAGGGTGTATAAGAATAGGTTTTGGAGTGAAGCAGTCACTTTCCACTCAACACCAATAGGGGACTGGAGGGGACTTTGATTTTGTAGAAACTAAGCATTAACGGGAGGGAGTAAGATGGTGGCTGACCAAGCATTTGTTAAGTCCCTACTATGTGCAAGGAATTGTGCTAGATTCTGGGGATGCAAAGGCAAGAACAAGACAGTCTCTGACCTCAAAGTACCTTAATATGAGTATATGGGAAGGGGAGGGAAGGCAACAAACATTTATATAGCACCTCCTTGTGCCAGGTACTGTGCTAAATGTTTTTGTAAATATTGTCTTATTTGATCCTCACAACAATATTATATATATTATTATAATATGGTATATTAATTATAATTAATAATATTTATAATTAATATTATCCCCTTTTTAAAGTTGAGAGAACTGAGGCAAATAGAGGTTAAGTGTCTTGACCAAGGTTATACAGCTAGTAAGTATTCAAGGATAGATTTGAACTCATGTTTTCCTGACTTCAGGCCCAGTGTGCAAACCACTGCATTACAAGCTACCTCTAATACACAGACACACACAGACACACACACACACACACACCCCACCACCACCACCACCATCACCACCACCACCACCACCAGCTACCTCTAATACACACACATATATACACATATACATACATATATGTACATTACATATATTATGCAAACTATTTTTGTGGGGTAGAAAGCACTAACAGGTGGAGGGATCAGGAAATGCTTCATTAGAAGGCAGCACTTGAGTTTTGAAGGAAACCCGGGAGTCTAAGGAGCAGAAGTGAAGATGGAATGCATTTACAAGGCACACAGTCCATGGAAGGTCATGAATACAGAAAAAGGAGTGCGATGTACGTGGAAAAGTGAGAAGGCCAATTCAGTTGGACTGGAGAGTAGGGGAAGGGAAGTGAAAGGTTTTAAATGCCTAAAAGAGGAGTTTATATTGGAATCCCAGAGGTAACAAGGAACGACTGGAGTTTCTCGAGAAAAAGAGTGACATACTCAGTCAGCTGTAAATATCTGGGGCTTCTATATATAAATATAAGAGGACTCTCTCTGGAGTATCAGCACATTTATGTAATAGTTGGTGCCCAGAAAGAGATCCCTGAGCTGGGAAGTTTTTTGGGGGGCAGGGCAATTGGGGTTAAGTGACTTGCCCAGAATCACACAGCTAGTAAGTGTTCTGTGCCTGAGGCTGGATTTGAACTTAGGTCCTCCTGACTCCAGGGCCACTGCTCTATCCCCTGTACCACCCAGCTGCCCCTGAGGTGGAAAGTTGATGGGGAAGCCTGGAAGGAGGAATTAAGAGAAAGAAAATACTCACTCTTTATGACACCAACTTTTAGACATCAGCACGATAGGATGGTGGCAAGTGAAAGAGGTTCCCCTGCTTCTGCTGATTCTGGACTTTGGATGGGATGCGGTTGTGTTCTGCCATCCAAGGGGAACAACGTGCCTCTTTTGGAATGGCAGGGGCATCTATAGATTACTGAAGATAGCATTCTTAGTGCAACGTACAGAAGTGGAGACTAAAACATTCCCATGATAATGGTCAAGACTGGAATGTCATTTCCCTTCTCCTAAGGTGAATTCCAGCCTTTTAAATAGAGGCACAAGACTGGGTTCCTAGCCATAGTATGAGGACCTAGCTGGACTTGTAATATTCAGTTCTAGGGGATAGGAGATGGATTGCTTTGTTAAAGAGTTAGAAAGAGTGGGGGAGTGTTTGCTGCTTATTATAATTCTCCTGTTATTTACCCTGCAATCCACTTTAAGTAAATAATCCTTATGCACCACTACAATGTATGCAGTGTGAAAATTATCAACTTGTTATTGGCATAATAAGAGGAAACTATTTAGAGAGGTAAAGTAATGAGACCCAGAACAATAATTGGAATATCTATGAAGGTAAATTGGAGTACAAATATCAAAAGCCAATGGGGGGAGTACCTGGTATATAAGGGTGAAGTTGCATTTCAAAGTACACTCTCTTTAGCACAGAGAGGGGTTCAAATATCCTAGCCTACTGCATCCCCTCCCACAACCCTGAACCCAAAGCCATCCAAGGAAACCACAGGAATCAATATCCAAGAGAGTAGTGCTATGGATTCATTTAATTATCCCAGTTACATCGGAGAACTCACTTTAAACATGGTCACTCAATATCACTTAGCAAAATATGAGCAGAGGACAAGAGAAGGTTATAAACCCTCTGCTGCACTCAGCCACAAAGAAAACTACATAGAGGAGTAGTCAACCTGATTTATGAGTTGGTAGCAATCAAGACAGGTAGGCCCAGAGGCCTGTTCCTATTTCCTTTTGTCTAAATATTGCATTCCCATTAATAAATGTGTAATTGGAGAGGGAGTGAACATTTTGATTTGAGCAACGTCTATAGAATGTCAGGCCTAGCACACAATCGAAAGTTGTAGAAGAAAGCTTTGGAACACTGAATTTGAGAGCTGCAATGGACCTTTAAGTGTAGAGTATAAAATGCAAGTTTATGACTGGGATTTCATTAAGACAGCCAATTATCCCACTCAATTTTGTTCTACTACCTGTATGGTATTAGGTAGCAACACACCCTCCTTGAATAAATCAATCAGAGGTGAGAACTAGGTGCTATAGAAAGTCTGCACAGATTGGTTGAGTGACTTGGTCATACCCTACAGGCTTGTATAAAACCAGTAGAGAACAGTTCTAGTTAAGACCCTATGAAGGAATCACCTGAGAAGGGAGGATAAAAGCCTTGGACCAAGTCTCCTTCCTCACCCCACTCCATGGAGCAGAGCAGATTCTTAAGGATCTTGGAAGGTGGAGAACTTTTCTTATTAACATCCTAGTCCAAGTAGCACACCTAGACCAGTGGATGCAATGTCTGCTTTGGGAGACAAGGCCAAATTAGACCCATTGTAGAAATGCATACAAGATTCTCCAAGGATCCCAGCAGAGAAGTTGCACCCATGTCTAAGGGGAACTTAATGTGCACCCCACAAAGGGGGATAAGAACACTTCTAGTAATAATAAACTATGAGTAATTCCTTTGCCATATGTACTCTCTAAATATGAGTCCACTTTCCCTCAGACTTCATATATACTGCCAGGAGAGTGTGTCGTAAACTTTTAGGGAATGTATTACACCAGTTATACCAACTATATTAATATACTCATATAAATTAGCATTCTAATTGTACCACTATAGTAAATAGTGATACCTACAAGCTAACTAACTCTGACTGGCTAATTGATATCAACTGATAACCATGGACAGAAGCACATTAGTTGGGGTTCATGAGCTATAATAAATGAAAGATGACCTTATACCTCTCAGGGTTAACCTTAGACTTCTGAGGAAAGATATAGTGCCTATCCTGTAGTCTGTGCAAATGGGAATTGGAAGGATAACTCGAGTCTATACATGCTACATTAGTTCATCCAGGGATGCTGCTGACCAAGTACTTGACCACATTCAGCAGTCAGGGCCCTAAGCTGGCATCCCCTCCATTCACCCTGAGGTTATGTGCTTTACCCCACACCAGAAGATGGTTGGTGTAACACCTAGCTTTCCATGATTTTCAGACAGATGGCTACCTGTGTTCATTAGCTCTACCAATTTGAGGATGAAAATACTAAAATTATTAATATGGACATGTGCTATGTGTTGATTTATCTGATTAGACTTATAGCTCACAGTCTAACAAATGGAAAAAACTCTATTCTTTGCCTTTACATTATACATTTTCAGTACCACTCAATCATATCTCCATGGCTTAGCTATATAATTCTTTACAAAGTTTTTGATAGGGTGCCTATGGCTCCTCATGGACCAAGCAGCAAAAAGTCCTTTTCTTCATTAGGCAAGCCAACTCAATTAGCATATTTTAGTTGCATAGGGTCAAACTTTCCAATCCCAGAAGGCTGAAAGAAAAATGAATCAGACTTAGAAGGGACCTCAGTCATCTAGCCAAACTTACACATGAAAACAATCTCCATTATAACCAATTTGGCAAGTATTCTTGAAAATGCCCAAGGAGGAGGAACTCATCATTTCTAGAGGCTGCCCATTTTTGTAAAGTCTTACCTATTAGGAAGTTTTTCATGATATCAAGCCTAAAGTGACTTCTAACATAACAAGTCTAACTCCTCTTCCACATGACAGTCTTTCAAATACTTGAAGACAACTATGATGTCACCTCCCCATTCTGAATCTTTTCTTTTCCATGGCTAATCAGGCAAAGTAAAGTCAAAAAGCATTTATTAAGTTTCTACTATATGTTGGATACTGTGCTAAGTGCTGGGACACAAGGAAAGGCAAAAAACAAACAAACAAACAAATAAACCAGTACCTACTCTCAAGTTGCCCATGGTCTACTGGGAAGATAATATACAATCATGTACAAATGAGATATATGCAGGTAAACTGGAGATAACCTCAGAGGGAAGATATTAAAGGACATTGGGAAAGGCTTCTTGCAGAAGACAAGATTTTAACCAACTTGAAGAAAGCCAGAGAAGGCTGGAGATGAGGAGCATTCCAGGTATGGGGCAGTGGCAGTTCTCAAATCAGGAGATGGAGTGGCTTGTGCAAGTAATAGCAACCAACTTCAGTTCCCTCAACTGATCCTCCCATGACTTGAACTCAACACCCCTCATCATTGTGGTTGACAATCTCTTGACACTCACTAGCACATATCCAGCTAATAACTCCTATATTTAAGTTAACTATTTGGCCAACATGATGAAATACTATTAGACTCTAAGAAAATATGAAGGGGATGGTTTCAGAGAAACTTGGGAATACTTGTATGAACTAATGCAGAATGAAATGAGCAGAACTAGGAGAACAATTTATACGATAACAGCAATTTGGGTAAAGCCAAGTAACTTTGAAGGTCTTAGGGACTCTGATCAAGACAATGACCAAGTGCAATTCCAAAGGACTCATGATGAAGTGATAATAGTAACAACCAGCACTTCGAGCTTTGCAAATTAGTTTATAAATGCCATTCCATTTGATCTTCACAATGACCCTGAGAAATAAATGCTATTAATATCCCCATCTTAGAGTTGAGGAAACTGAGACAGACAAAGGTTGAGTAACTTGCCCAAGGTCAAACAGTTAGTAAGTGTCTGAGGCCAGATTTGAACTCAGGTCTTCCTGCTTCCAGGCCCAGCAGTCTATCTACTCCACCAATTAGTCATATGAAATATACCATCTACCTCCATGATAGAGAGGGGATGAATTCAGAGTACAAATTGAAGCATATGTATATGCATATATATTTGTTTTGTTTGACTGCACCTTCTTGTAACATATTTCATTTTTCTTATTTTCTCAATGTGTGGGGAAGGGGGAAAATGAGAGGGAAAGAATTTGGAACTAAAAACAAAATAAAATTGAATTAAATGAGGAAAATTCATGCACTGGTTGTATGTTGTATGTCATTTCTGCTTTGGGCAGATCCTCTACGCTTCTACCCTTTCTTCCATGAAGACTTCCCTTTCAGCTATGACCTGCCCCTACCATAGACCCAAACATTGTGTAGTTTCTTATTTGTATTTCTTCAATGTATATGACAGCTATTACATTTACCTGTGTCTTGTCCCTATATGTGTACTAGACTGTAAACTCTACAAGGACAGGGATTGTGTCCTACAAATTTCTTACTTCCCACCATACCTAACAGGATGTTTTGCATACAGAAGGTCTTTGATAAATGAGTGTGGAAGTTGAAGTTGACCATGTCCAACTTGACCTCAACAGTAGATCAAATTCCCTTGGCAAAGCAAATGCAGGGGTTCAAATCAGAGTGCTAGGGAGGAGAAGGGAATGGATTTTTAAAGTTATCAGGTGATACATGAGAGAAAGAAGAGAGAATGAATTAATGAGGTGGAGCATAAGCTAAATGATGGTCCTCCAAGTGCCTACAATATTGACCTCTTCATTTAAAGCAGGCTTTAACAAGACAACTGAAGGAAAAATATGAGGACAATTAGGAGGCAATGAAGACTTGTAAACACTCTCTCAATGGTTGTCAAGTGAGGGAATCTCTGGGAGATTTGAGCGGTATGTAAATCAGCAGAATGAGCTATTATTAGGCATTCAGATGGGGAAAGTCAGTTAATCAACAAGCATTTCTCAAGCATTTACTGTGTGCCAGGCACTGTGCTTCTGAACTAATAAATGGCCTTTATCCCATTTGAGGAGCCCAATCACAGAATCAGAGAAGTGTCGGATCCCAAGGTCATAAGATTTAAGAATTGAAAGGAACAGATATCACTTAGTCCAATTCTCACATCTCTTACTCCCATGAGCAGCTTGAGTTCCCAGCTGACTGCTGCTCCCCTTAGGTTTCTAGGGGACAACTCTAAGGAGGTGGGGTCTCTAACACTCTTACTCAGAAGTTCCCATCTGGTATGTATCCCAATATTGATTAACCAGTAAACATCTCATAGAAGGATTGACTGGAGGACCTGGGAATGTTTAGCCTAGAAATGAAAAGGCTTACCCCTGTAGATAATTGTGAGAAATGCATTGTTTGAAACTTAAAGTGTTACAAAAAAGCATTATTATTATAATATCATCATCATCATCATCATAACATGATTGTTGCCTTCAACTGTGTAAAGGGCTGTCACATGGAAGAAATATTTTTTCTGCTTTACCCTAGAGGCCACATTAGGAGCAATGGGTGGGTATTGCAGAAGGATGGATTTCATCTCAAGAGAAGGAAGGCCTGCCTAATAATAATGGTGTGACACATATGTCATAAGCTCCATGTTGCTGGTGTTTAAATGAAGGATGAAACCTGTCAGGATGGTTTGCAGGGGATGCTTGTATTATGGGCTCTCTAAGACCTTCTCCAACTCTACATAGGATATTCTATGATTGATTAATCAATCAAGCAACAAACATTTATAAAGTACTATTCATGAGGCACTGCATAGATAGATAGGTATCTAGGTGGTGGAATGGATAGAGTGCTCAACCTGTGGGATAAGAATTCATTATTTGCTAAAAATTGTTGGGAAAACTAGAAAGCAGTATGACAGAAATTGAGCATAGACCAATATTGACCTTGATATAAAGAGATATTACAAGAAAATTTGAAGAACATGAAACATGTTATTTATCAGACTTATGGATAGGTGAACAATTAATAAATAAACAAGAGAGAAAGCACAGTGAAGTATAAAATGGATATTTTCAATTACATTAAATTAAAAAAAAAAAACTTTTGTACAAATAAAACAAATGTAGCCAAGATCAGAGGGAAAGCAGAAAATTTGGGTAAAACAACTTGTAGACAGTTTCACAGATAAAGATCTCATATCTCAAATATATAAAGAACTTTGTAAAACTTGTAAAAATACAAGTCATTCCTCAATTGATAAATGGCCAAAGGATATTAACAGGCAGTTTTCAGATAAAGAAATCAAAGCAATTTATAGTCATATGAAAAAAAATGCTCTAAACCATTATTGATTAGAGAAATGCAAATTAAAATAACCTTGAGAAATCATTTTATACCTATCAGATTAGTTTAATTATTCAAGGGGAAAGTGACAAATGTTGGAGGGGATGTGAAGAAATTAAGACATGTTGATGGAATTGTGAACTGATCCAGTCATTTTGGAAAGTAATCTGGAATTATGCCCAAAGAGTTATTAAATTGCCTATACCCTTTGATCCAGCAATACCACTACTAGGTCTATTTCCAAAGTTGATTAGGGAAAAAGGAAAAGAACCTATATGTTCTAGAATGTTTATAACAATTCTCTTTGTTTTGGCAAAGAACTGGAAATTGTGGGGATGCCCATCAACCGGGGAATGGCTGAACAAGTTGTGGTATATTATCGTGATGGAATACTATTGTGCTATAAGAAATGATGAGCTCAACGATCTTAGAAAAACATGGACAGACTTGCACTAAATAATGAAGAATGGATTGAACAGAACCAAGAGAACATTGTATGCAGCATACTGTTTTAAGAACAACTTTGAGCTAATGTCATTTTGATTGTTATAAATACCCAAATTAACTATGAAGGACATATGAAGGAAGATGCTGCCTACATCTAGAGAAAGAACTGATAAATAGAAGTATATATATATACATATATATGTATATGTACAATTTTTGTCTAATGGCATCCATATCTATGGTGGGGGGGGTAGGGAAGAAAAAAGAGGAAAAAAAAGAAATTTACATTATAACTTTATTATATATTTTATTTTTTATTATATATTTTAACAGAATAGCAAGTTGTACATAATAGATTTGTAGTTTCATATGCAATCATCTTTTTTATTATACTATGTTATGGAAATGCTTGTTCTATTACATAATTAAAAATAAAATAAATAAAATTAATTAATTGAAAAAAATTGACAATAAAACCCATGGGAGCCGATGAGGTCACTAAGTAAAAGATTGTAAAAGGAAAAAAGAAGAGGATAATGTGGCACCAGTGCTCTCTCAAGTGAGAACTTGTTCTGTTTAATATATGAATGTTCTCTTGCAAATGGAAGTGTTCAGTCACTGCCTGGAATGATCTTCTTGCTGTAAGGGGAGCTCCTTCTGCTTCAGGGAACATAGCAAGGAGGGGAGAATTTCTCACCTAATATGTCAGAAGCCAATACACTTAGCTTGGGTTGGGATTTGGCAATACTTTTCATCTTTCACAGTTACTGGGTCCGAAGTCACAAGCCAAGCATGACCCACTGTGCTGGGAACCTGGGCTCCAGTCTCACTGCCCGATCGATCTCATCAAGCCCTGCCTGCTTCTTTTAATAAGAAAAATGCTGCTCGAAACTGAATCTGATCTTCTTAAAGATATTATTGGTTTTTTGAAAGGTGTGCTGGATTATGATGAATAGAGGAACTTGGGTAAACCTAATAGAGCCCATGTTTCTTTATAACCTGCAAAAGGACCCAGAGTAGAAAGAAAGGAGCGGGGAAAGTGTATGTGTGGAAGGGCTATCAATTTTATATCTGGAATAGGGCATTCCTCTGGTAGTTAGAAGTACTGTAGGGTCATATACCCCTGCTTCGGTGGGGGAAATTCAGATGAAGCATGGTAACATTTTACTTAACTGGAACTGAGCTATTCACAAACCTCACTAATCCAGAGTATAGCAGAGAACCCAAAAGTCAACCAAAAAGACCTCTGAGAAACCAGAATCCTCTGTTTAGCATTCAAAACCCTCATCATTTAGCCTCTCTTCTGTTTCCAGTCTTTGATCCAGTGATACTGGCCTCCTCTTCATTGCACAAACAAGACACTCCATCCCTCAGATCTGGGCATTTTCTGCGCCTGTTCCCCACACCTAGAATGCTCTCTCTCCTCATCTCTACCTATTGGCTTCCCTGGCTTCCTTTAAGTCCCAACTAAAATTCTATCTCTTATTGGGAGCCTTTCTCAGCCTTTCTTAATTTCAGTTAAGAATTTCCTCTATTAATTACTTCCTATTTATCCCATATATAGTTTGTTTTGTATATATTGGATTGCATGTTGTCTCGCCCATTAAGTTGTAAGCTCCTTGAGGGCAGGGACTAACATTTGCTTCTTTTTGTAACCCCAGCATATAGCCTGGACATATAATAGGTACTTAATGTTTATTGATTTTTTAAAATTTATTGACTGATGTCAAAAGCCCATGCTCTTTATTTATATGAGAGCACCACAGATCTTACATGGAGCCTATTTGCTCCTAATTTACACATAGGTCTAACAGAATTGCACATCTTAATTCAGAGATTAGAAGCAGGTAAATAGAAGCAGTGCCTGCTATCATAAGCATACTAAGAGCATGGAGAAATGACAGTTGGCCCCTGATGACCAAGGAGGAAACAGAAAAGCTATTAAAATAAAAAAAGGGATGCTCAAGCTCACGTAACAGGTTCCTGAGGTAATGGATATTCCTATGGAAGCATAAAGGTTAAAGTGACCTTAGGGTCTATATAGTGTAACCTCTGTTTGAACACAAATCCAATCCTGTTGGATATGAGGGGCATCTCCTTCTTTCCCTAAGTATTAGGAAGCTTTGTTTATTTTTTCTTTTTTACATTGGGCTTAAATCTGTCTGTACTTGTGCCCATTATCAATAAGTCAGTCAATAAGCATTTATTAAGCTCATGCTGTGTGCCAGATACTGTGCTAAATTCTGGGGATTCAAAAAAAAGATTAAAGACAGTCTCTGCCCTCAAGAATCTTAGGACCTAATGGGAGAGACAGTATGAAAATTATTAAGTGCAAACAAACTATGTACAGGATAGATTGGGAATAATCAACAGAAGGAAGGGACTAGCATTGAGGGACCAGGAATGGCTTCTTGTAGAAGAAGGGGTTTTAGCAGGGACTTGAAGGAAGCCGGGGAAGATAAGAGGCAGAAAGGAGGTAGGAGAATATTTCAGTGATGGAGGGCAGCCAGTGAGAATGCCCAGACTCTAGAGAGGGAGTGTTTTGTTCCAGTAAGAGCTAGGAGGCCAGTGTTACTGGATAATAGAATATAGCCATTCCTCAACATTTCTGAGTTTAACTTTTGAGACTTTAAACCATTTGCATGATTTTATTGTTAATCTCATTTTAGTTTTTGCATTGGCAACCGCCATATTCTGGGCATTGCTTGGTAGAGAAAAAGAGGCACAATGTATGCAAGTTTGTGGAGTGGCTGGCACTGTACTAGGTAGTTCACTGGTCTTGTTCACCCTACTATTATAAAGAGCTCTTTGTGCATTCATTTCATATTTTCATTGTTTGCCTTTAAAACTCAAGTTTTGTGTTGTATTATGCTCCCAAAACATAGTGCAAGTCCTTTGGGCTCTAAATTCAAATGTGCAAACTCAGTGATGTGGCTTAGTAAGAAAATAAAGGTGTTACATAAACTTTGAGCTGGGATGTCTGCAGCCCCTGTTGGCCTAATTGACCATTGCAGCATCAAGGTTAAAGGTCAACTTGCCTCTGCTGTTCTCCCATACTCTGAGACCCTTAAGGATCTCAAACAATGCAGGAAGCAGATGTCACTGATGTATTATTTCAAGCTGGTGTGCAATTCATGATCCCCAACGCCATTCATCAGCCATGAAAAACAGAGTATGCAAGGTGATGTCAAGACCTCACCAATCTTGTTGTCTTCTGACAGCAGCGACTGAAGTCCCAGTAATCTCTCCTTCGTTTTTCAGAGGGGAGCCAAGGTAGGGAGGTTTACAGCAGTATAGTATACAGTATAATGCCCTCACGCCACCATCTGACACAATATAACGTAATAGGTTAAAAAAAAAAGTTTGTTTTAAGAATTGTATTTGCTGTGCTGTATTTTTGGTACTGTAGATTTCATGTATTGTGAAAAGTGAAAACTGTCTGAAATCGTCTTTTTTTTTTAAATTAAGATGTTAGCACAAAAGGTCACAGAAATCTAGGGAATTACTAGTGAGAAAAAAATGTTTTGCATGTTACCAATTTTATTCTGTGTGCTTCATTTTATGGGTTATCTCATGGTTACTGTGTTAGGAAAAGTACATATTATATAAAGAATTGTATACAGAAAAGTGCATTTTCATCAATCTCTAGTGAAAAATTACAGTTTTTGGTGGTGAAGAAACCTAACCACCCTATTTCCCAAATGTTCAATGCATCAACATTTGTGTTTTTTCCTTTCAAGCTATTTTCAAGTTATTTCTGGGAAACTTGAGGATTGGCTGTATGTATATGTGTAAGGGAGGAAATGACTCAAGGGGAATATGATGTAAGAAGACTGGAAAGGTAGGAGGGGGCCTGTGAAAGAGGATTGTGAAGGGCTTTGAATGCCAAGTAGAGAAATAAGTTTAATTGATTTTCCAAAGTTGACCCTCCAAATGCTTAAAGACGGCTGTCCTCTCTCCCCTTAACTCTCTTCTTCTTTAAGCTAAGTATCCACAGTCCTCCTAAATGACTCCCTGCTTGTCTGTTCTCAAATAACTTGTCCCTCTAAGTCACCCTTCTCTGGACACATTCCAGGTTTGTTAACCTCTTTCCTAAAATACGACACCTCAAAACTGGATGAAATACTCCAATGTGTTTTGGTCTGGGCAGAATAAAATGAGCCTATATCACCTTCCTCATTCTATCTAGACATTCTGCCATTTTAAATGTAATTTAAGATTGCATTACTTGTTGGCTCATGATGAACATGCGGTCCATGAAAACCTGGAGATTTTTTTCATAGAAACTATTGTCTAATCACAATTTCCTCATCTTGTACTTGTGACATTGATTTTTTGGAACCCAAGTATAAGACATTATCACATATCTATTCAATTCATCTTATTTGATTCAGTCCAATATTCTGCCTATTGAGATAGTTTCAGATTCATGCTCTGACATCTAGCATTTTAGGTATCTCTGCCAGGTACAAATCCTCTATAAAACTGATAATCATGACTGAGAGGGGCAGATAGCACTTCTTTTCTCAACAGGCCCTGAAGTTGTACTTATATTACTGTCCAACACCATAATTATTGGTCATAATGACAGCCCTGAGTAAGGTTAAGTGATTACCAGCATCCTCTGCTTATCAAGGCAGAGAAGTATGGGATATATTGGGAAATGTTTCCATCTCAAATGGTTAAAGCGAAAATATGTTGGTCTTAAAAAGATGAATCCTCAGCTATTCAGAAATATTACTGGAAACATGTAGCATTTATTTTGTATTTTTCTTGGCCCCCAGCATAAGGTCTTGTACACAATAGGTGATGAATATATGTTTGTTGAATTAACACATAAATGAGTGAGTGACTCATTTCTATAGGTTTCAGTGGTCAGAAGTTATAATATTTTAACTGGGCTGAGGAACTCACACTCCACCACAGTAATCTTTTCAGCAATTTAACAAAGAGTTACCAAGTACCTCCTATGTGCAAGGCATTGTACTTAGCTTTGGGAATGCCAAAACGGAAAAGAATGTGCTCTCTGCCTAGGAAGTCTTTACAGTCTTCTGGAAGATTAAGACAAAAATATAGTAACTTCAAGACAAGTTGTAGTATACTATATACTATTTTGACAATATGCACAAAGGTACCACATGCCAGGGAGGGCAGGGCAAGTGGGGCATCTGTAGTCTGATCTAGAGAGAATGCGAAAGCTAGAAAGGCAAATTGGAATCAGAAAATGGAAGGCTTGAAATGTTAGGCTTTGACTCAGTAACATTAAAAATAATTTTGTAGGCAGAATGTCTCTTGAATGATTTTAAACGGAGAAGTGGCATAATCATGCCTATGAATTAAGAACATTTGGGCAGCTGCATTAAGTATAGATTGGAGAAAATAAAGTTTGGATCCAGGGAGATCAATTAGGAAGCTATTATAATACAATGGCCAAAAGGTACTGAGGGCCTAAACTATGGAGTTGGCTGGCAGTGTGAGTGGAGAGGAGGGCCAGTGTCAGAGATAATATAGAGATGGAGGAGACAGGACTTGGAATTGAGTACAAGTACAGTATTAGACTCTGGGAGTGGGGCATAAAACATAAAAGAATGACCCTAACTGAGCACACAAAATATCTATCCAAAAATATCTAGCGAAAAAGAAATTTAGGTAAATGAATAAAAAGTATATTGTTTGTGAAAATAGAGGCTAATATTCAGGGATAGAATCCTGAAGGAGGTAGGCCTAGGAAATTTGAAGTATAGGAGTGCAATTGGCAGAAAGGAGGAGGAAGAGTGGATTCACTTCTTTTGGGTCATAATGATGTAGGGTTAGGGTTAGATTGTAAGCTCCTTGAAGGCAAGAACTATCTTTTGCCTCTCTTTGTATCCCCACACGTAAAAGACACTTAATGCATGCTTATTTATTGACTGATTAATTGATGTAGGCAGCGAGGAGGCACAGAGTATAGAGTACTGGGCTGAGAGTCAGGAAGACCTAAGTTCAAATCCAGCTTCAGAAATTTTCTAGCTGTATGACCTTGGGCAAGTCATTTAACTTCTCTCTGCCTCAGTTTCCTTATCTGTAAACTGGGATTATAAAAGCTTTTGCCTCTCAGGGTTGTTGTGAGGATTAAATAAGGTGATATTTATAAAAGTGCTATATAAATTCAAACTATTATGATATAGAACTCACTCTGGACTTACTCTTCTAATTCCTACTTTTACTGGCAGGTTAGGTCCCCAGAAAACAGCTGACTACTGCTTGTATCAAGGTTCTTGGGGGGTAATTCTGAGAGGTTCAACATTTGCAAACTGTTAATCATGAGCTCCCATCAGAAATGGTCCCCAATTCATTCAGTGACCCCAAATGACAAACCCACAAGTGCTAGATTTCTTTCGGAATCCCTACACAATCCCGACACAGTCTGAGATTTATCTGACCTTGTTTTCCTTCTTCTTGAACTGATATTACTCCGTTTCTGGGCAGTTTAGAATTCCATTCAGATTGCTCTTGCAATGGCAAAGATTCACTGGGGAAAATGCCTAGAGAAATTTTTAATGTGCCCTGTATAGAAAGAAACATTTATAATTTTGTCCAGACCCTAATTGAATGGCCCTGTGCACCAAAGAAATCTTGGAAGAATTTTCACTCAAGATAGTTTGGCTTCTCTCCTGGAGGTAAGGGGCTGACTTCCATTCAAACCCAGGCCCTAAATCCCTATAGGGGTTTCCTTCTTTTCTTCTGAGATAGAAAGCTTGGTATCTGTTTCCTTTTTTTTTTTCTTTTATCACTTTGAGTTGGAGAAGGCTTTGGAAAACAGTAAGACAGGACCTGGTTAAGTAATGTTGGTAAAACTGTTGATGCTACTATAAACCAGAGGCAGAACCAGAACCAAAATTCCAAAACCAAAACGATAACCCAAACCCAATACCATAAATTTAGGAACCAATGAGGGTTTATTGAGTGTGACAGCAAGGGAGCCCCACCTGCAGAGATGGAAATTCTCCTAAGGAACAAAATGACAAAGCTTATATAGGTTTCAATTTATTTTTTAAAATTTAATTTATTTATTTTTAGTTTTCAACATTCACTTCCATTTTCTCCCCCAACCACTTCTTCCCCCACAGTGGCGTACAATCTGATATAGACTGTATATACATTCATGTTAAGCATATTTTCCCATTAGTCATGATGTAAAGAACAATTAGAACCAATGGGAAGAACCATGAGAATTAAGCAATGAAACAAAACAAAAAAAGAAAAGGAGAGCAAATAGTACGCTTCCATCTGCATTCAGACTCCATATTTCTTTTTCTCGGTATGGATGGGTTTCAATTTATACAAGAGGTGAATTGGAAAAGGGGTATCTTAGGATTGGACATTGCTATTGCTGGGGGCTTGTAAGGTAGGAATAAGGTATGTAGTGTCCCTTGGTTGGAGAGGGCCTATTGCTGGGCTAGTAACATGAAAGACTCTTCTTCAGGTTAGTTATCTCAGGTGACCCTGTAATAATAGATAGGACTGTCCTTGCTGTTTCAGCAGTAAGGAAGTTGGGGTAGGGAGGAGGGCAGGTTATGATACGAAGAGGTTCAGAGATAAAATAGAGGAACTATAGACAAAGTGGAATTGGTTTAGCTTTATCTGATACCCATAACTCCACCTTTGAGACTATTAACAGTTTCAATATTTTTTTTTGAAAAATTTCCAAGTCAGTATCAGTCCAAGCAGAAAGGATAAACAGTTTATGGAACATGTAACAGGTCCATAGCACACATAGAATTAATAAAATAAATAACATTACAATAGGGTGAATAAATAAATCCAATATAGATGTAGCTTTAGGGGCCACAAGTTTTTTGTCAGTATACATGATCTTCAGGTGTCTAACAAGCATCTCCTGTGTGCTTCTCAAGCATCTTTAAGTGGACCAGGTCAGGTTTGTGGAGGTATTTCCTTGACCATCTCCAGGTTCCAAGTCACTTGTGGAGATTCTACATTGCTAAAGCTTGCCAATGATAAGACAGCATTATTTAGTAAAACCTGACAAAATCACAATCTGATTGACCTTCCAGTACTTAGCTCACATAGTAAAAACCAGTTCCAACATTGTGGAGCTAACATTATAAACAACAGAGATACAGGAAGGACATCATACAGGCTATACAATAAGGTACTTATACTTTTATCCCATCATAGCAATTTAGAGATGTTGGGGTATTGAAACATCAAAATTAATTATGTTTTAAAAATTACCTGCCATTATTAGAGAGATTTGCTATGTAAGGAAGGAGGGACATGGTTGTAACAACATTAGGTTTGATTCTAAGGGCGCAGAGTAACTTAACATAGGTATAACAGATAACATATATTTATTTCTGTTTGATGTCAGGGAAGCATCATAGTTAACTTTTTAGAATCATCAATCATAGAGCAAAGTTCCACATTGTTCACAGGGTATCACAGCTAGGATCAGGACTAACCAAGTGAGAAACATTCCTGTTCAAAAAGGGAATAACATAATGGGGAAAATTAGTCAAGAGAATCCTACCTTTACCTGCACAAGGTAATCCCCTCAACCTGCCCATACACAGATATCCACCTGTAGTAGTACTTGGATCATGTGAATCATACTCTCTTTGATTAGTTTCCCTCAAATGGTAGATTACTGACTTAATGATAGTTAAGATATTTACGTCTGAATTAAAAACTCAAAACAATATTAAATTATAGTACTAAGAGATTTTACCTCAAATAGCAAGTTTCACTACTCATAACTTAGGGCTAGATACAGTTGTTATTATTTTTCACATTATTGCAATACTAGTTAACAATAGAGTTTACCAAGCCTTTCAAAAAATTTCACTCAACAGCCTTTTCTTTTTTTTCATGAGTTTAAACTCAGCCTGGCACAAAAAATTACTCATTAGAAATTAAGAAGATAATTACATTCTGGAAATTTCACATAGTAAATGTATGAAAATTTATTCAAAACATAGAAAAAACTAGCTGCTTATTGTAAGCCTCCAGACAAACAGATGTCCATCTCTTAAGGTATTGTACATTAATTCCCAAGGCAAAAATATAATTTTAGAACGGAATCTGTTGAAGCTAAGTTGGCTTAAGATGTACCTTCAATATATAATATTCCAGGTATAATTTAGTAGTTTTCATAATCATATAAAATCTATATATTTGATGTATATATATATAGAGAGAGAACTATGTATTTATGCCATATATATACAACCTTCTATAGTATTATAAACAAACTTATAAGTCTTCTCACATTCTTACTTTGACTGTGAATGTTTGTGTTGGATGAGAGTATTACAGTTTCTCAGTAAACCAATTAATTATTTTAGAATTTCACAACATTTAGCAAGTTCTTTCATAGATTTTGTGACCTTACCCAAGCAGATGGTCCCAAGGAACCTGGAAAGTTTACAAATAAGAAAATTTTACAAGATCTTTTTTTTTCTCTTTTCCCACACAGTAAATAATTTTTCCCTTTTAAATTATACACAATAAAATATTTGATTGGTTTTTAACATTATGACAACTTCTAATAAATTAATTAATAATTTCACAACATCTAGATCAAAAGGAGTTAAAATTTCCAATCATTCAGTTGCATCATCATCTTAACAGTATTTCTTATACAATGGTTTTCCAAAATTCACAACACAATAAAATTTAGAAACATAATAATAACATACACAATATCATGCATTTAAAGCATGAAACAAAACTTATTGCCAAATTACATCAGTTCTGTTGAATGCATCTGCAAATTATCTCAGGAAGAAAATAACTTCATTCGTTTTATCACTTTTGGCATTATATACTGATTGCATTCAAGAGCAATATAGAGTAATTTTTTTTATCAGACTACACTTTTTAACAAAACTTACTTTTGTAGTTTCTAAACATATTACCTCAATTGAAATATAAGTGTCTTTTTCATTAAGGCTTGATTTATTTATAAAGGGTTAAATATCACAATTATCCAAATAGAAGAACACATCTCACTTAAAATGAGACTAGAATAAATTCAATTACATCTGGATTTACATGTACAAATAGTATCATAGAGAATCTCAATTTTCCCAAGGGCCATTTATTGCTAGCACTTCAAAATATAAGGCCTCTATTTTCAGTTAGTCTACTGTGAAAGATTTAATATGGCAGTTTTGTATTCTCATCCCCCTCTTTCAGGGTCCATGAAGATTTTCTAGTCCCCACATAATGGGGACATATCCTTTTAAAGGTCTTTAAAGGACAGAATTTGAGTATGCCATCCTCATACATATTTGTCATGCTACAAATATTTATATAATACATATATGCCATGCCACAAACATATTTCTATATTTTCCATATAATGAAGAATAACCACTTAAAGTTTTTCATATCCTTCTTATCTCAATGAGATTAAAAAAAAAACCTCCCTCAAACTTCTCTTTCCAAAACTTCAAACTCTTTACTTTCAAACCTTCCATTCCCACTGTGTCAGTGCATACTAACAACTTTCTTTAACTTTCACCCATTCTTCTCTCATCCCTACTTGCTTAAGTCTTCTAATTCTTTTTTATCTCCTTCTAGTAGATTTTGATTCATGTCCTTCAAAACTGCCCCTTTCTTGTTTCTTTAATATTCTGATTCATACATCTCTTACTTTCTTCAACTTGCTTAATTCCTCTAGTCCTTATTTCCCAATCATATTCCAGACTATCTATAGAACTTATCTTCACTACACTGAATTTCTCCTTTGCAATTTTAGCAAATTTTTTGTTATACGGTACTACTTAATTGCCATACTGTTACCTTTCTGGGGTTCTTAAGGACTTATAGATATATGGTCCATTCCAAAATATTTAGGTGACTTTGCTTCTCCTTTGCCTAAACAATCACATTCTGTTATATCCTTCACAGAAGAAAATATGGTGTTAACATAAAACATTTTCCTTATTAAATTTTACTTATTTTTCAGTTTCTCCCTAATTTAAACAAGCTTCTCTCTTTTCATGGTCAAGAGTTAATAACAGGTAATTCTTAAGTACCAGACAAATTCAAGCTGCAAGCCTATTTTTTTCTTCACTTTGGAATTTCCCTGATACTACTTTTAAACTAACTTTAGTTCCCTCCCCCTACTCCACCCTGTTTCTTTTGGTCAGTGAAATAACTTTCCTCCCTTGTACTAAAACAGTAATTCTGTCACTCTCCAGGAAGAGAGTGTCAAGAAGTCTAAGCTTTGTTTCCATATGATTTTCAGAAAATTTTATTCTTATTTTTCCTTAAAACAAATTCTACAGAGTAGGTACCTCAAGATTCACTGAGATTTTCAAGCATTTATATAAATATTCAAACCATGACTCAGATATTCACAATAGAGGGCTTACATTTCAATTACACATTTAGTCTTTAATTAGTTTATGATATCATAAATTTCTGCAGACTAGGAAAAAGATTCCCTTCCCTCATATCTGTGTTTCTCTTGTCTGCCACCCCAAGTTGTAGAAAGAGAGAGAGAGAGAGACAGAGAGAGACAGAGAGACAGAGAGACAGAGAGACGAGAGAGAGAATGAATCTTTCTTTCTTGAAGGCTTTGAAAGTTCTGTAGAAGAAGTTTTCATTCTTTATATCCTTTTTCCTTTGGCTGATTAGACCATAGAGAAAAAGTCAGTTGGATTTACTAAGATACAAAACAAAGACAATGCTAACAACACACTGGTCATTACACATATACAAACACAAACTGAAACAAAGACAAGACAGACACACAGAAATAATTGCTGGTGAAGTCTTTTCCAATTAATCTAAAGAAATTGGTTTCTAAGCCAGAACCAAACCAAAACAGACAAAACCACCTGATTGATCAGATAGAGGAGGGGAGATTGCCATTTGCAGATCAGAGTGACATAGCCAGTCCTCACCAGAGTACAAATACTCATCAGGTTCTCAGCATCAACCCTCAAGGGCTATCCTGAGTAGAGAAGCCCAAGACATTCCCAAGAATTCCACAGGTCCATATCCCTGAGAATCCCATTGCCTGCCACTATTTACTGTTGGCAAAATTGCTACCACAACAAGCCAGAAACAGAACTAAACCCCAAAAACTAAACTCATAACCCAAACCCAATACCATAAATTTAGTAGCCAATGAGGGTTTATTGAGTTCACCATTAAGGGAACCTACCCACACAGGAGGAGACTCTTCTAAGGAGCAAAAGGACAAAGGTCATATACGTTTCAATTTAGACAAATGGTGAATTGGATATGAAGGAACTTAGGATTGGACATTGCTGTTGCTGGAGGCTTGTCAGGTAGGAATAGGGGTTGTGGTATCCCCTGATTGGACAGGGTCTGTTACTGTGCTAGTAACAGGAAAGGCTCTTCTTCAGGTTAGCTATCTCTTTTTTTTTAGGCAATTGGGGTTAAGTGACTTGCCCAGGGTCACACAGCTAGTAAGTGTCAAATGTCTGAGGCTGGATTTGAACTCAGGTCCTCCTGACTCCAAGACCAGAGATTTATCCACTGCGCCACCTAGCTGCCCTAACTATCTCTTATAGTGCTGCATTAATAGATACAAGAGTCCTTGCTGTTCCAGCAATAAAAAAGGTTGTAGATAGGGAGCATCAATATAAACAAAGTCAGAGGCAAGCTAGAGAAACTACAGACAAAGTAAAATTGCTTTAGTTTTCTCTGCCACCAACAGAGGTAAGCAAGTTGTAACTTCTGATAAACTTAGTAATACATATTTTTTTATTTGTTGAAACTGCATGACTCTGTATTTAGGGGACAAATGTACTAGTACATTTGGGCTATATGTGGGACTGTATAAGACCTGAACCAATTGATTATTTTGAAATGTTTTCTTGTATGGCACTAAGAAAATAGGGGAAAGGACAATGCCTAAATCTCCTCAGGACCTGAAATGACTATTCTGGATTGGGGATATGGCCAATGAGGTTTTTTTGAGCAACACAATGTTTTGATGGGTACAATAAATGTTATAATAAGGGAAGAGGTAAAATTTAATCCCCTCCCCATCCCCCCTCCAACTCGGGATTTGTTTAGCTGAAATTTCAGCAAATTATATGGAAGCTTGGAGTAAGGGTAGCTTCTGAGTTTGTATAATGAAGAAAGGCTTCCCATCACTTCAGGGCATACACAATATTGTCTATCTGCTCTGCTGTGGAAGCTCAGTTAACATTGTTACCTGAGTAATTGAAAGGTTGGTACTAGGAAGTGATCAAAAGAGGTAGAAGAATTGATGACGCAGGAGACGCTGACCTAGAACTACACGTGCATAAAAATTCCAGTGGAGGATCTTAAACCTCTTTCCTTGGGGACTTTGAGTAGGATAGGCTATCATAAGCTGGCAAGTGTCAAGATACATTTCCCTGCCTGACTACCATGTATCTACAAACCCACAATGCCTCCATTTCTTTTGTATTGATTCTTTCCTGATCTTAGGTAAATGAGTATCCTCTGATGTGAGCACCTAAGCAACTTGTAAAATTGGGAGATCCATCCTAGCTTTCAGTCGTACCATTGACAACTAATTCTGGTGAGGAGCCAGCCAGCACAGCAGATGAGTACCCTGCTTGACCCCACCTAGGTCTGGATTGGTCTGAGACACTGTGTCCTACAAGGAACTAGTTAAGCTGAACAAGGGAGTCTCACTCTGATGTGAATTTGGTAAGGCCATTTCAAAGAGCGAAAAGGATTCCCAGAGTGAGGAATGTTGAAGTTCTCCTTAGCCCTACATGTTCTCTACATGCATGCTTCACTAGAATGGTACTTTAAGTTTGAGCTCACTCTTCCTAGAAATCACATGTATCAAAGGGAAAGTTCAACACCACTTAACCCTGTCTTGGGAAGATTGTTTTGTATCTACTGTTCTTGGTATGTCTTTTTATTAATACCTTTTTTGTAAAAGCTAACCAATGCCATGTCTCTAGGTTGATTGAGATTAAACAACACCCTGTATAGGGGCTTGTGAGCAACAGTGCTAGAATATCTCAGTCTCCTCAGGATTATATAACAATAGAACACTGAGGGAAGATTAGTCAGCTGCCAGCTGGGGTCCAGCCTGCTCATATGAGTAGGAATTAAGGAAATAGCCCAAAAGGAACTGCTACAGGATAACAGTTAACAATAATAAAGGACAATACAGTACATTCTGTTTTAAAGACATCATTGAGAGGAACAACTCATATGGAGATAGGCCCTGCCATCCTTGCCACCACCAACACTGAATTTGGACCAACTGCCATAAATGTACAGGTAAACCCAACGTCCCTGGGAATAGCAGTGCTCCATAGACCATCAGCCTTACTTCCAACCCAGCCCATGAAGCCATCATCTAAGGAAACAATCGTAGTGGAAATTCACCCTGGTTTACTTCAGCAGCCCTTCTCCTCCTCAGCAACTATTTCTAATGAAAATCCAAGAAAGAAAATTCTTGCCATCAACGTCCTTGGCACTGTCTGATGTCTCAATATCAGAAATGGATATGGTCTTATCAAAGGAAATGACACTCAAGAAAATACATTACCATCTGCTTTGGTGTTACACCTTGAGGACTATGGGACTTTTACATCTGACTCATAGAAGACACCATATTATCTGCCGCATTAGAATGTGAACTCCTTGGGAGTGGAGACTACTACTTTTCTATTTGTATCCCCAGTACTTAGTGTAATGCATTACAAAAATAGTTTTTGATTCACTTATTAATTTTCAAATAGTTTTATATATTATCTCAGAACCTCACAACAAATAGGTATGATAGGTACAACAGGTAAGTTCTCCCTTTTCCTCATTTCTATATGTGGAAATTGAGACACAGAAGGACCTCATGACTTGTCTATGGTCACATAGATTGAAAACAAAGAATGATCCTGTCACAAGCCCCTGAAGAGGTTGGTGAAAAGAAAAGACTGGATATTAAATGACTGTGACCTCTTTTAGCTCTCACCCTCAGTTTTTGCCAGTTTCTAAGAGAGCACGGTCTTCCTAATGCTAGCCCTGTGACTGACAGCTTTCTTGGGACAAGTACCTTATTTTATATTTATAGTGAGACCTGCTTGAAATTTCCCTTTATTTAACAGATTCTCACATTGTAGTGCTTTTTTTTTCCACTCTGGATCCCTTGTAGCATGTGAGGAGTCATTTCAATGGAAGCCGGTGAAATGTGCAGGTATTTTTATTTTAGTACATAAGAAACTAGTTTTTTGATCACTCTCCCTCACTGTGGAATAGAAGCAATCCTTTTTGTTGTTCTCACAATGATCACTGTTCTCACAATGATCTTTTGGGATATGTAGTGTAATTTTAGGTATTATTACCTCAATTTTACAGATGTAGAATGAAAACATAGAGAGGTAATATGGTTTGTCCATGGCCACAAATAAAAAGTGTTGGAGTATAAAGTGGAACCTAAGTTCCTGGACTCATTTTTTATCTCTTGGGGTTTTGAGAACAATTTTAATTTTTCAAATCTGAACGCGATGGAGGTAGATCCTTTACTATCTTTTTGTTGTTGTTCAGTCACATCAGACATGTCTGACTCTTCATGACCCCATCTGGGGTTTTCTTGGCAAAGATACTGGAGTGGTTTGTCATTTCCTCCTCCAGCTCATTTTACAGATGAGGAACTGAGGCAAACAGGGTTAAGTGATTTGCCCAGGGTCACACACCTATAAATGTCTGAGGCTAAATTTGAACTCAGGAAGATGAGTCTTCCTGACTTCCAGCCTGGCACTCTATCCACTGCACTACCTAGCTGGGTACCTTTGCCATCACCTATTTTTGAAGCCAAGATTTTTGTCTTTTTAGTTTTCTTGTCACTCTTCACTTGAACTCAGGTCTTTGGGTTCAAATTCAGGGTTCTTTTCACTTTTCTGGCTTTTGGAACATCTAAATAAAACCCTTTAGATAGCCTCAAGAACAATCTCCCTAAAACACAAGTCTAATCATGTCATTGTGTCAACAACTTTTACTGATATCCTATTACATGACTTATAGAGCCATGCTCATTCAAGCTGGAAGGGACCTTTGAAAGCATCTAAGTTAAATCCTGTATTTTACAGATGAAGAAATTAGAACCCTGGAAGTCCATATGATTTATAGATATATGGGAGGTTGGGGGAGCCAGAGAGAGAGAGACAGAGAGACAGACAGAGAGAGAGAGAGACAGAGAGAGAGAGAGAGACTGAGAGAGAGAGAATAGACAGAGTACTTATTAAGCATTTTAAAACTAAGCATAAAAAAAAAAAACCAAGACAGTCCCTACCAAAGCATAAAAGAGAGTTGGAAATAAGTGGATAGAATTGGGAGGGACAAAGGTTACTAATGAGAAGGCGGTGTGCTTGGGAGAGAGGGCTGAACTGAGAATGAAGTGAGCAAGGTTGGATTTCCAGCCAGGAAATCACTGATGAGATCATATAGTAGAGAAAAGCTCTGGCTTTGAAGTAAGGTGACTTCAGTTTGGATATAGGGTCTTTTTGCTGACCTTGGAGAGGTCAAAAACCTCTGAATCTCTCTCTTGGCTAGGCTATAGTCTGTTCCTGGATTTATTTTCAAAGCCTTCTCTCTTTGGCAGGATTGGCTAGGATTTGGACTCCATTGGCATTGGAGAAGGACTTTATTGGAGTTGATTATTTCCCATCTCCTATGAGTGAGAAAAAAAAGAAATGTTTCTTCACTGTCAAGGTTTCCAAGTTTAGTTAAATCAGTGGCAACTTCCTTCGAGGATTTCTTTGGCAAATGAAATGCTAACCATACTTAAGCATGAAAAGTAATGAAACATAATCCCTAAAAGGCATAAATATATGTGTATGTGTATATGTACGTGCACATATATACATATACCTAGACGTATACATATATACACATGTATACATACATAAATACACATCTATACATATAGATATATATTAAGTGCCTGTATGTAGTTAGTTAACAATTACTTGTTGATTGTTAGCTCTATTGAAAGACACAGACAAGAGCCCCAGAGGATGGGAGATCATGGCTAAGCTGTGTTATTGAAAGAAGTAGAGTACTCACATGAGTGGGTTCCTAGATTTATTGAAATACCTGCTTTTCAGGGTGATTATGAGGTTCAGAAGTGACCAATGTATTTAAAACGTTTCTCAAAGATTGCAGTGCTCTGTATGTGTCAGTCATCGTCATTATTATTACTATGAATAAGCTCCTACGCTTCATAAGATACAGAGACAAAGATAAATAGCTCATCATCATGGCCCAGAGCAGTTGTACTTTTCATATACTATCTCTGTAAGCTAGGTGAGACAATTATTATCCCCATTTCACATCTGAGGAAACTGATGCTTCGTCATGATAAAATTACCACCATGGTATAGCGCTGCTGTTCCCAAATTGTGTGCTGCTTAGACTATTAGTTTGAAGTAGTTCATAGTTTCAACATTAGATCATGTTACTTTTGTTTCTATGATGTTATTGAATGTTTTAAATATGTTTTTGTTTGCTCGTACTTTCAAGTATACCAGGGACTTCTCAGACTTTCTGGTTTGTGACATCATAACTTTTTGAAGCTGGGTTTTCAGCAGTTGTTGTGATAAAAAGTAAGTACCATGCTAAAATCAGTGGAGAACAGAAATGAGGGTGGTGTTGTCCAATCTGATTTCAAGATGTGAGAAACTGTGCAGTGACCAACTAACTAGTGGACACATCTCATTTGTAATTGTGGTTGTTGCGAATGAAATAAATATAATATTTTTCTTTCAATTTATGTCATTTTTTTTTTCAAAAAGTTACTATGTTGTTAGGACATAAATCCTTACTAAATTATTTGGATCTAACTACTCAATAAATGGAACTATTATGTATTTCTTCTGGCCTGAGGGCATCATAAGGAAATTACTAAACACTATGATGTCATAAGCCAAGGAAGTCGAGGAACCTCTCCTGCAGTGGCAAGTGCATTTAGAGGCAGAACTGGGTTCAAGTTCTGACTCTTCCAATTATTGCTTACTGGGTGACATTGGGCCAGTCATCATATCTCTGTGGGCCTTATTTTCCTCATCTGTAAAATCATAGGGTCTAGCAGGTGACCATGAACCCTTGCCTTACACAAGCAAGCTTATTACATAGATAATAAATGGTGGAGCTGCAATTGGAACCCAGATCTTCTTTCTCCAAGACTGGTTATCTTCCTATAATACCACTTTTCTGTTAATACTTTCTTTACCCATAAGGAGCTTATAATCTAATAAATGGTATAAGATAAACACACATCAAATAGTTAAACAATATTGGACATTTAGCTGAGTTTGAAATCATGGTTTCTGAGGTTTCTACTAACTCCAAGATCCCCTGCTTCTGTAATTCTGTTTGTCCTTGGGAAATAATAAATGGTTATGTGAGCTCAGAAGTGGAGGATCACTATCAGCCACCTGATGGTATGTTCATAGAAAACTTAATGAAGGAGTTAGAATTTGATTTTGGTCATAAAAGACAAATAGAAGCTGCACCTCCAACATGAAGACAAAGAATTAGAAGATTTTGTGGCTCCCACTTCCAGGGTTCTGTGATTCTGAGTCCTGTTCTCAGAGCTACTGCTGATATTCAGGGTCGTTTCGGATCCAGATCCTATCCAAAATTGGCTGGACCCTATTCTGGTAGCTAAATGACGGAGTTCAGAAAAGTGGTCACAGTAGATATTTGTACTCCATTGTTGAAAGGAAGAGGTAATAGAGGACAGCTCTGGTGAAAAGTAGAAGATCTAGTGGTCCAGATATGAGGAGGGAGTTAACTGGCTATGAAGTGAAATTCTGTGTGAGCGTTATTGGGGGAAGTGAGATGTCACATTAGTGACAACCATCATAGAAACTAGAGACTTGTGGAGAGCCTGGTTTTGACTAGATGTCATCAATTCAATTAAATTCGATTTCACAAGGATTTGCTTAAGGCCTATTGTGTACAAGGCAGTGCATGAGGAAATGGGAACACAAAAAGGGGAAGGGAATAAGTATTTATGAAGTGTCTCCTGTGTGCCAGGCTTTGTGCTAAGCACTTTACAAATATCTCATTTGATCTTCACAATAACCCTGGGAAGTAGGTATTGCTATTATCCCCAGTTTTACATTGAGGAAACTGAGGCAGAAAGCAATTAAGTGACTTCCCCAGAGTCACATAGCTAGTAAGTGTCTTGAAGCAAAAATGAAACAGTCCCTCTCTGTTAGAAGTTTATATTCTATGGAGTGGCTACAAAATGTTCATAAGCAGATAAAGTCATAGTATATACAAAAGTAAATTGTTGTTATGGGTTAGGGCTGAAAGTTTTCTTATTCTTATTAGTAGGCTGTCTAGCTGTTTGTCGGAAAAACTAGGGAGTCTGAGAGTTAGTGAATTCTCTGTCACTAGGAGTCCTCAAGTAAAGGTTAAATGCCCACCTGACAGAATGGTTGGACAGAGGATTTTTGTTCAGGTGTGGGTTTAGTAATTAGACAATCCTTTTTAACTTGGAGGATATGTAGCATGAATGTAGCCAGATATGAGAATGAGGCACATGTAATTCTGAAAGGAGATGTCAGTAATTAAATTTTCATCACATGGGTTCCCTGAAGTCAGAAAAGAAGGAAATAAAGGTATATTACCGTATCATTCTCAGTACACCTTTGGTGTCCACTTGATTCATCCAACTCTCACTTGTGGTTCTAAGAAGCCAGTGGGCACACCCCAATAAACCATCTTGGCAGACAGACTGAACCATGTTGAAAGTAATTGACAGGCTTCAAACCTGTCAGTGAGTTAGGGGCATATTTATCCCAGGCATGTGAAGATTTTCCCTGGCAGAATGGGAGGATGAGAACAATTTGTTCCCAAGGCCATGAAGGCACCTGAAGCAGGTGCTGTGGAATGCTTAGAGCTTGGTCAGGTATCAAAGATGCATATGTCATCTTGACTGTTGTCTTATCACTGGATTTTGATGATTCTGAAAGAGAGAATGAGGCTGATGACTTTGGGCAACTCTGCCTCACCTTAAGTCCAATTCACATAAAAGTTAAGAGACCACCCGTGATGTCATTTGTCCTTGAATGCAAAGGACACTCAACAACATATATCATTTAATATGAGATATATGTGTGTTTGAATAGCTATATTATATATTTATGTATATCTCTATCTATATTTGTAATATCTACCTCTCCTTACTATCCACTATTCATATGCAGGCATTGGATTAAGTGCTTTTCAACCATTTTCTCATTGACAACATGCCTTGGGAGGTAAATGTGATTGTTGTACCCATTTTAAAGATGGGGAAAATGAGGCAGACAGAGGTTAAGTGACTTGCCCAGGGTCACATAGATAGTAGGTGTCTGAGGCAGGATTTGAACCCAGACTTTTCTAACTCTAGGCCCTGTATTTTATCCACCAAATCACGTACTTGTAAACATCTTGTATCTATGTAGTTGTTCACATGTTATCTTCCTCATTAGAATGTAAGCTTACTGAGAGCATGGACTGTCTTTTTGCCTCTTTTTGTATCCCCAGGGCGTAGCACAGTGCCTGGTTAATTGCAAGCTTTTAAGACATCCTTGTTGACTTGGTGTCCTATAAGAATCCTCTCTTAACCCTCCCTTTCTCAGATGTTGATCTCTCCCCTCATAATATTTTACATTTATTAATCTTGTGAAAAGTCGTATCCTTTTAGCACAATATAAGGTCCTTGAGGACAATAACCAATGTTCATTTTGTCTTTATTGCATTGAATAAGTGAAAAAATAATGATCATAAAATTTTGAGCTCTCAAAGACAGTGAAGACCAGGTATTGTAGGTCAGTGTTTCCCCTTCAGTCTGCAACATCTGACCACAAAAAGTTGTTCATAAATGATCCCTGCTTCCACCTGCATTCTGCCTCTCTTGCCTCCAGCTCCTGCTTTTACCCAAGGGGCCAGCACTCCTCCCTGAACCACCTACAGTGACTCCACAGAGATTTTAGGAGGATTTGTGATAAAGAATTTAGACATTTACTGGTCTGCAATGTAGTTTGAGTTGAAACATCAAGTTACTACTACTTTCTTATTTAACAAATGAGGAAACCAAAGTCTAGGGAGATGCTACTGTCCAAAGATCACAAGAAGATTTGTGTATCTATAAGATTTATGAATCTAGAGAGTCCCTTGACTCCCAGGACAGTAGTGACTTGTCCACTGCACTGAACCACTTAGAGTGTTTTTTTTTTTAACTTGTGGAATGCTAGAGAAATAGGTTTGAATGATTTTTTCCCCTTCACTCAATTGCCTGGTAAAAACCAAAGGCACTGTGGAAACAAATCTTGTTTCTTCTGAAGAACTGAATAATGAAGGTTAATTTGGGAGACAGTGGGTAGCCAATCAGCACAATTCACAACAAGCCAACCTCTTTTCTTCTGATAACAGGAATTTGGACCCAATCACCTGGAGAATTTTCCTGTGTATATCCTAGAATGCTGATTAAATCCCAGTATTGCCTGTGGTTGTATTTACCTGACAGAACACTCATGCTGTGCTTGGCAATTTCATAGCTACAGGCTTAAAGACTAATCAATCAATCAATTAATCAACAAGCATTTATTAAGGCATGACTATGTGCCAGGCTTGGTAATAAAAAAAAAGTAATGGTGAAACACCTAAGCAGTGTATCAAAGAGAGTCTGGATCTGAATTTGAATCCTCCCTTGGATCTTTCATAGATGGCATGACCCTGAACAAGTCACTTAACCCCTGTTTGCCTCAGTTTCTTCATCTGTAAAATGAGAAATCAAAATAGCACCTTCTTCACAAGATTGTTGTGAGCATCAAATTAAATAATATTTGTAATGAGCTTTGCAAACTTTATAGCTTTATATAAATTCTGACAGGGGAGATATCATGTATAAATATAGGTACATACAAATTACATAAAGTAATTTGCAAAGTAACTTTGTGTGTGAAGGTACTTGCATCTCTGAGGCCCAGAAAAGCCCTTATGTTCAAAATGGTGTTTGAGTTGAATCTTGAAGGAAATAGTGGATTCCAAGAGGCAGAAGTAAGGAAATTATACATTCTAGGAATAGGGGATAGCCAGTGCAAAAGCCCATACATAGGAGATGTAGCATCATGTTGAGAGACAGCAAGAAGGACAGTTTGGCTCAATCATAGAGTTTATGGACTGTAGTAAAGTGCACTAAGTCAGGCAAGGTAGTTTGGGGCCAGGCTGTGAATAGAATCAAGTCTCAAGCAGAAGAGTTTTAATTTGATCCTAGGAGTTACAGGGTTCATTGGCACTTGCTGAATAGGGGAGTGAAATGTTTCTATCCACACTTTAGGAAGATCACTGTGGAAGGGGAGAGTGAGGAATAAGTTGGAAAATGTCAAGACCTGAGGCAGGTAGAGCATTTAGGAGGTTATTGTATATGTGTGTGTGTGTATGTGTGGTGTGTGTGTGTGTGTGTGTGTGTGTGTGTGTGAGAGAGAGAGAGAGAGTGTGTGTGTGTGAGAGAGTGTGTGTGTGTGTGTGTGTATGTGTGTGTGAGAGAGAGAGAGAGAGAGAGAGAGAGAGAGAGAGAGAGAGAGAGAGATA